>NC_048273.1:39010722-39378222 GCF_009762535.1 Notolabrus celidotus | reverse complement strand
AAATACAATTAGAAGCATTTCATAAGTATCAAAAGCTTTTATTGAGAATTACACAGAATTCATGCAATAAGTCAATATTTGCAGTGTTGACCCTTCTTTTTCAAGACCTCTGCGATTCTCCCTGGCATGCTGTCAATCAACTTCTGGACCAAATCCTGACTGATGGCAGTCCATTCTTGCATAATCAATGCTTGGAGTTTGTCAGAATTTGTGGGTTTTTGATTGTCCACCCGCCTCTTGAGGATCGACCACAAGTTCTCAATGGGATTAAGATCTGGGGAGTTTCCTGGCCAAGGGCCCAAAATCTTAATGTTTTGTTCCCCGAGCCATTTTGTTATGACTTTTGCTTTATGGCAAGGTGCTCCATCATGCTGGAAAAGGCATTCTTCATCACCAAACTGCCCTTGGATGTCTTGGGAGAAGTTGCTCTCGGAGGACGTTCTGGTATCCTTCTTTATTCATGGCTGTGTTTTTAGGCAAGATTGTGAGAGAGCCCACTCCCTTGACCGAAAAGCAACCCCACACATGAATGGTCTCAGGATGCTTCACTGTTGGCAAGAGACAGGACCGATGGTAGCGCTCACCTCGTCTTCTCCGAACAAGCCTTCCTCCAGATGCCCCAAACAATTGGAAAGGGGATTCATCAGAGAAAATGACTTTACCCCAGTCCTCAGCAGTCCAGTCCCTGTACCTTCTGCAGAATATCAGTCTGTCCCTGATGTTTTTACTGGAGAGAAGTGGCTTCTTTGCTGCCCTCCTTGACACCAGGCCTTCCTCCAAAAGTCTTCACCTCACTGTGCGTGCAGATGCACTCACACCTGCCTGCTGCCATTCCTGAGCAAGCTCTGCACTGTTGGTGGCCCGATCCTGCAGCTGTAACACCTTCAGGAGACGGTCCTGGCGCTTGCTGGACTTTCTTGGGCGCCCTGGAGCCTGTTTGGCAACAATTGAACCTCTCTCCTTGAAGTTCTTGATAATTGGATAGACGGTTGACTGAGGTGCAATCTTACTCGCTGCTATAAACTTCCCTGTTAGGCCCTTTTTGTGCAATGCAATGATGGCTGCACGTGTTTCCTTGCAGGTAACCATGGCTAACAGATGAGGAACAATGGTGTCATGCACCATCTTCCTTTTAAAGTGTCCAGTCACTCAATCATGACAGATTGATCGCCAGCCTTGTCCTCATCAACACCCACAGCTGTGTTAATGTGTGTGACACCTGTGTGTCATTGAAATGATGTTAGCTGGTCCTTTTGTGGCAGGGCTGAAATGCAGTGGAAATGTGTTTTTGGTGATAAAGTTCATTTTCAAGGCAAAGAGGGACTTTGCAATGAATTGCAGTTGAGCTGATCACTCCTCATAACATTCTGGAGTATATGCAAATTGCCATTATAAAAACTGAAACAGCAGACTTTGTGAAAATTAATAGTTGTGTCATTCTCAAAACTTTTGGCCATGACTGTAGACTGTAGCACACAAAACGCATCATCAGTCAGTCAGTCAGTCAGTGGGCTGGTCAGTATTGTATAGATATATATTCAGATAGATTATTGTATAGATATATATTCAGATAGATTCTATATATATTGACATAGAGTGGTCTAGACCTCCTATGTTTGTAAAAGCGTCTTGAGATAACGTTTGTTGTGATTTGGCACTATATAAATAAAGATTGATTGATATTGTCATCAGTCTTAGTTTAGACTGTTTAGTGCTTATAGCAAAACTGGTCAACAAAACTAACATGAAGAACATGGTAAATGTTTTGACTGACAGATTTTTGAAGTGTGCTGCGGTTTTGATATGAAAATGTTAGAGGTCTAATGTTAGCATTTAGCTTGGTTACAGCTAGGGATATAAATTTCAAGTATTTTAGGTAATCGATTGGGAATTTTAACAATCAATTATCGATTAATCATAAAAAAAATAATGCCAAATATGATTTTTTTTACCCTGAATCAAATTTTCCTTCACAACACAGTGAATATAACTGACAGTATTGAATATCTACGGATCATATTTAAGTGTTCAAAACGTTAACACGCTGAATATCAACATGTGGAGCAGGCTCATAATCTCTGCAGACACACAGTCATAAAAGTGAAGGCTCAGACTTCAACAAGGGAACTGAACAGAAACATATTTCAGACTCACAGTGTCCAGTTTTCTGTCTACTCGTTCTTATTGAGAAGAATAAGCATGTGAACGTGGTCAGGTGTCATTCGGGAGAGCAACCGGGTCAGAATCAGTCCAGGGGTGGAGAAAAATAGCGCTCGTGGAGACCTGTCACTCAGATGAGCCCAAGCTGATTGCTCCACTGTGAGCAACACCTTCAGTCAGCTGATTCACATCCAAACATGCTTTAAACTTAAGACACCTCCCTGATAGCTGAACCAAATATGAGACCACATGATGTTTGTTCCATGTGATAGAACATCAAAACAAAAAAACGGGTTCGAGTAAGTTCTTAACAATCAATTAATCAATAATCAATTAATTGTTGACATCCCGAGTAACAACCTCACAGATCCGTTTTTATAAGCATTTCCATGATACTTTATCCAGCCAAATCATCTTGATTATGCTGCACTTTGATACATTCCAACAAACCACTCTAAGAAGCAGCTTTCAAGTACAGTACTGAGGCCATCAGCTCTAAGACTTTAATTTAACAAAGCTCCTGAGATCCAGTATTCCCAAATAATGTTTAAAAAAGTACATTTTTAACAAATTGACTAAACATTTTTTGGGTAAATAACTGTTTAAAATGGACAAAGCATTGTAAAATTGCTTTACATTTTTTTGTAAAATAAATTTAAAGCAATGTACAAGGTATGACTTATATGTTTTTGCTGTAAGGAAATAACAGTTGTTACTGGTTGTTGCAGAAAAAAAAACAATGAAATGTGAATTAGTTAGTTTATTGTTTTTTTTTATTATTATAATTATTATTATTATTATTATTATTATTATTATTATTATTATTATTATTATTATTTATCTATTTATTTATTTTTATTATTAAAAATATGATACATTGAGTATAGCATTGGTTTAGGCAGGCCACAGAGTCAAGTTTAGCCACAGTGCATCAGCTGATCTTAACACCAGCCCATATCAGCTGACAACTCAGCCAATCAGCAAATGTGAAAATGGGCCTTCTATTTAAACTGCTTCAGCCTGTCTTTGCTTCCTGCTTCCTCTACAATCTGTTTTGCGACCAGCCATTATCATATGTATTGTCACTGGCGCCTGCTTTGTGCTGTACACCATAGGTCTTTGCAGCTGCTCTCCCAGCCTTGGCTTTCTCATGTATGCACATAAAAAGGAGAGGATCTGTGTTCTCCCTTCCTCAGGCTTTGCCCTTCCACGTATGCATGTGGAAGTTGACAGTTAACAGGTGGTAATACTCAAATGTACTATTTTGAGAATTATTCACTGTCAAAATTGGCAGCTACATATTAACCAAGCTGTAGGCTTACACCTTTAGAATAGATAGATAGATCTTTATTTGTCCTTAATAAGGAGATTTGTTGCCACCGTCTGTACAGGGATGCATGTATGAACACAAGAACCATAAACATCCACCCAGCCTCACAGCAATGGTGCACCACATCCCACATATATACACACCAGACACATATGCACACACTGGGCACATATAAAACACACCGAACACCTATGAACACACTGGGCACATATAAAACACACCAGACACATATGCACACACTGGGCACATATAAAACACACCGAACACCTATGAACACACTGGACACATATAAAACACACCGGACACATATATGCACACTGGACACATATAAACGCACCGGACACATTACAGTGGCATTCTGTTTAGCAGAATGGCCGATGGGACGAAGCTTCTGCCAAACCGGGCTCGCCTAAAGTAATGCAACAGTTAAGCTCTCTGAAAATGTGCAGTGTTTTATTACATAGTTATCTGTGCAGCAGTGTGTAAAAGGGCTCACCAGTGTTTGCATTGTTTGAGGAATCTTGCATTCTTTCACATTGATCAAACTATAATGACAATGTTTTATCATGCTTTTATTGAATTTGTTCTGTCCTTTTCTTCAGTGTCATGGTTTGGCCATATCTCTCTAAAGGAAAGGAATTCATTAAACCAGATTGTTCAGTGGTCAAGCCGGTTGATTGGTGAGCCACAGGCACATCCAGCATCCCTACACACTAAACAGTTACAGCAGATAGCAACCTCTGCACAACGAGTTTCAGCTTCTTCACTCTGGATGACAGTTTTTAGTCCCTAGGTTCTAATCAAAGTGGTACAAAGAAGATTTGTTCCTGCTGCTATTACTGCCACAGCATTTCCTTTCACATACAGACTCAAATTCAAATTTTAACCCTCCTGTTATGTTGCGGGTCAAATTGATCCTTTTTAAAGTCTATTTTAGGCAATACATGCCTTCCAAACCAGCTAAATGCAGCTTTAAATCAGGGCAGCATGTGACAGAAGAGGTGTCGTGTTAATGTATCAACATCATTTCATAAAAAACAAATTGTTATAAAAATGTTAAATAAAATAAAAAAATATATATGTCATGTAAAACTATTGTAGGCTATTTATATTTAGATCTTTCCAATGCACATAAAAGTTTAACATTAATTTTAATGGAAAAGGAGTGAGTTATCCTCATTGAACCATGATCTGTGAGAATTAAAGAACAGTAACAAAGTTAAAAATTAGATTTTCTGCTTTATTTATATGATTTTATAGTTTTTATTGGTTGATTGTTTTCTGATATGCCTTTTAAATTGAACATTTAGCACTCTTATCATTTCATCATGTCTATTGATTTGATCACTTTTAGTGTTACATTAGTTTTAGGATATTTTAGTGTGTTTAGCACATAAATGTACAGTCATGGCCAAAAGTTTTGAGAATGTCACAACTATTCATTTTCACAAAGTCTGCTGTTTCAGTTTTTATAATGGCAATTTGCATATACTCCAGAATGTTATGAGGAGTGATCAGCTCAACTGCAATTCATTGCAAAGTCCCTCTTTGCCTTGAAAATGAACTTTATCACCAAAAACACATTTCCACTGCATTTCAGCCCTGCCACAAAAGGACCAGCTAACATCATTTCAATGACACACAGGTGTCACACACATTAACACAGGTGTGGGTGTTGATGAGGACAAGGCTGGCGATCAATCTGTCATGATTGAGTGACTGGACACTTTAAAAGGAAGATGGTGCATGACACCATTGTTCCTCATCTGTTAGCCATGGTTACCTGCAAGGAAACACGTGCAGCCATCATTGCATTGCACAAAAAGGGCCTAACAGGGAAGTTTATAGCAGCGAGTAAGATTGCACCTCAGTCAACCGTCTATCCAATTATCAAGAACTTCAAGGAGAGAGGTTCAATTGTTGCCAAACAGGCTCCAGGGCGCCCAAGAAAGTCCAGCAAGCGCCAGGACCGTCTCCTGAAGGTGCTACAGCTGTGGGATCGGGACACCACCAGTGCAGAGCTTGCTCAGGAATGGCAGCAGGCAGGTGTGAGTGCATCTGCACACACAGTGAGGCGAAGACTTTTGGAGGAAGGCCTGGTGTCAAGGAGGGCAGCAAAGAAGCCACTTCTCTCCAGTAAAAACATCAGGGACAGACTGATATTCTGCAGAAGGTACAGGGACTGGACTGCTGAGGACTGGGGTAAAGTCATTTTCTCTAATGAATCCCCTTTCTGATTGTTTGGGGCATCTGGAGGAAGGCTTGTTCGGAGAAGACGAGGTGAGCGCTACCATCAGTCCTGTCTCTTGCCAACAGTGAAGCATCCTGAGACCATTCATGTGTGGGGTTGCTTTTCGGTCAAGGGAGTGGGCTCTCTCACAATCTTGCCTAAAAACACAGCCATGAATAAAGAATGGCACCAGAACGTCCTCCGAGAGCAACTTCTCCCAACCATCCATGGGCAGTTTGGTGATGAAGAATGCCTTTTCCAGCATGATGGAGCACCTTGCCATAAAGCAAAAGTCATAGCAAAATGGCTCGGGGAACAAAACATTAAGATTTTGGGCCCTTGGCCAGGAAACTCCCCAGATCTTAATCCCATTGAGAACTTGTGGTCAATCCTCAAGAGGCGGGTGGACAATCAAAAACCCACAAATTCTGACAAACTCCAAGCATTGATTATGCAAGAATGGACTGCCATCAGTCAGGATTTGGTCCAGAAGTTGATTGACAGCATGCCAGGGAGAATTGCAGAGGTCTTGAAAAAGAAGGGTCAACACTGCAAATATTGACTTATTGCATGAATTCTGTGTAATTCTCAATAAAAGCTTTTGATACTTATGAAATGCTTCTAATTGTATTTCATTATACCATAGAAACATCTGACAAAAACACCTAAAAACCCTGAAGCAGCAGACTTTGTGAAAATGTAATATTTGTGTCATTCTCAAAACTTTTGGCCATGACTGTAGTTTGTTCTGTCTGACATCTGTCTTATAACTCTGTAATGACCTAATATCTCACTGGCTGCAAAACAATTTTACCTACGGGTATAAAATAAAGTAACCTGAAACTGATCCTGAAGTTTTCTGAATGAGAGCTTTATGATTAATAAGAATAACTATCTTCTTCTGTAGGATAATGGAAATGGTATGAACAGGATTACAGCAGAAGAAATGTGTTACCGCGTACAGTTAAACACTTATAGCTTTTAGACAGTTTAGAAAAACATTTACTTTGAGGCACCAAAAGACTTGAAATGGCTTTGCCCTCAGTGAAACAAATATTTATGATGGGTAATCTTCAGTATGATAATTACGGATGAAGACATGATAAAATGTGCAAACAATAAGCAGGAGGGGAGAGCAGCATGCTACCTCTGCTGATGGGAAGTTTAATCTAGCTCATCAGACTCAATTAGTTAGCCATCTTTATGCCTGCAGAAACAGCCGGAACCACAACTGGTCCTTTTTTTTTATCATTTCACAGCTCTAGTTTCATTTAATGGTGATCTAATTGGGTGAGTGATAAGACACCGAGAAGATAAAGCCTATCAAGCCACCATCATGGCAGCTCTTGCGAAAATGTAATTTAAAACCTTTCATCTGGTAAACATGAACACTGTATGTCATCCACTGAATTCTGAAAGTGTAAAACATGCAAGTTATGACATACTCCTTTAAATCTGATCCTAACCCTAGCAATGATTTGGTGGAATGATTCATCCATTGGTCACCCAAACTTTTTTTTTTTTTTTTTCCCTCTTTTTTTTTTCTTTTTTCTCCTCTTGTCTGCATATATATTTCTGGTTTGTGTCATGTTTGTCACAAACTGTCAAATATTAATGCAATTTATTCTTGCAGCAAAAGAAAAGAAAGAAAACCTTTTTCTTCTGTGCTTGTGACTGTGTGCATGCAACCATCACCATCCCTCTTAGAACTCTGGCCTATCTTTTATTGGCAGCTAATATCATGTTCTGTAAAAGAGGGCGTGCACACCTAGGTGGGCCAAAAAAATAAATAAATAAATAAGAGAAAGTGAAAGAAAGATTACATAAGGATATACAAAGGGACAGGGAAAGAGAAGGAGAGAGAGACCTAACACACTTAGATGGAGAGGGACCATCTCACCATGATGCCAAAAAAAAAAATCTGTGGGGTGATACTAATGATTAAGCAACCCTTAGTGTCCACAATCATTACTGAAGCTTGGGTCGCAGAGGGTTGCCGCCGTGCTGTGTTCTATTTGTGTAACAAGACCACCACTGGTGCAGATGAAACCACTTGGGTCAGATCAGCCGAGCGGTACGGCCCGGCACCCGGGCCGCGAGAGCAGTCAGACCGAAGGACCCAACCCGCCGCGGGAGACCCAGGCCAGGGGACGAGCCAAGGACCCAGACCGGAAGCAAGCAGGTACCGCCGGAGCACCCAGGGCGACCCCAGGTCACCCAGTAGGAGGAAAGGGGGGCGAGGGGGGAGAGATCCCGCAGCCCCCCCAAGGGACACCCCCACAACACCGCCCCCACAGCCCCCCAAGATGGAGCCAAAGGAGCCACCAGGGCCGAGGGGGCCCGGCACCAGGAGCAGACAGCCAGGCAGACGGGCAGGACCAGGACCAGACCCCGCCAACCGGCGCGCCGGAGCGGGGGGAGGGCGGAGGCGGCAGGGCCAATCCCCCCTGCCCCCCCCAGACGGCCCGACCACTCCCCCCAGCCACGCCCCCCACCCACGCCCTGCGACTGATGGACAGGCCGCGGGGGCATGGAGGGACACCCCAATGGCTGCCGTAGTAACACCCCCCCAGCTGCGCACCACCCCACCCCCCCAAGAGGACCGCGAGGGAACCCCGGGAAACCCGGCCCCGAGGGCAGCCGCGGACCAGGCCCCCACAGGGGAGGGGGCAGCAGGGGGACGGAGGGTGACAGGGACACCAGCCACCCACCCAGCCCCGATGGACCCCCAACGAGTAGGGCCGAGCCAAACACTAAGGCCCCGCCAAACCTGAACTGTGTGTGTGTGATATGATTTGAATTTTGTTTTGTTTGTTTTTTTGTTGTATGTATGTTTGCTAGTGAGGTGGATTAAAATAGGGGGGGCAGGTCACCCAAACTTGTCTGTAGTTACACTTTCATTGACTTAATGCAGTAATTATCTGTCTGGGTTACCCTTTTTTTTTTTTTACCTTATTTTAATAAAAAAATGATAAACACAAAGTCCAGAGCAGGGAAACTGTGGTGAGCAGAGAGCCTTGATTATTTATGAACTCAAAAAAAACGGTAAGATTTAAAAGACTGACTCTGTCATAAAAGGATAGAAAGCCTGATGTCACCAGTTCCAAAGTCTCAATAAATTTCATATGCCACAGTCTCAGCAGATGTGTGTCTAACATGAGTCTGGTCCTGCTGGAGGTTTCTGCCTGTTAAAGGAAGTTTGTCTTTGCTACTGTAACTAGCTAAATGCTGCAAAGTGCTCTGTTCATGGTGGATTAAAGCCTGATTTATACTCCTGCGTCTCCACAACGCAGCAGGGGCTGATGCAGACATGAGCTCCACATACTTGTGCATCGATGTGTCTGTGTCGCGCATCTATCCTCCGCCGAAACGCTTGAGGGCAGTGCGGTCTCTCTGATAACCGGCCGCCTGCTTCTGGTCCCACTACGATCTCTGTTTACTTTTCCACAGAGATTCAGAGGGTGTTCTGTTAATCTACAGCTGATACATGTTGCTGTTTATCATACAGACATGATTACATGAAGAATAGAGAGGAGGAGATGAAATACAAGGCAGATGTGTGGCCGATGTCTGGGATCACAGAAGTGCTGACAAAGCTGCAGAGCGGACCAATCACAGGGCTGGTTACGCGGACCCCCGGCGTAGGGTACGCCGTTGATTCAACGCAGAAGTATAAATCAGGCTTAAGATGAGATAAGACTGAAGGCCAATTCCACCAGATCCGTCTCCGGTACGTCTCCGATCCGTCACGGCACTGGATCTGATAGGTTTCTATTCTAGTCAATGTGTTAACTTCAACTGGATCCGCTCTGTTGTGTTCCAGCTGCGTCTCTGGTCCGGCAGGTCTGAACACCACCGCCCAGATACCCAAGACTTCTATTTTTGCTGGATGCCGGAGCACGTTGCATCAATCTCAACAGAGCAGATGGAGCAGGACAGGAAGTCAGGCACCAAAATAAAATGAAAACATCGGGTTAATTTCAGAATAAAACACTCTGTGTTATCACCAGATCATTTTCAACTTAACTATGACAACAAGTCATAGTTGACCTGGAGTCAACAGGTCAGAGGTTTTCAGAGGCTGATGAAGACAACATGAATGAGGAGAGCAGGAGGAGGAGAATCCTTAATTCAGTGATTGCCCCTTGGTCACATGACTCCAGATGTCTGGCGGTCCTGCTCCGTGCCACGTCCCGAAAACTCAACCGGTGGTTGTTGACGGACCAAAGAGCACGGAGATGACCGGACACGGATCTGGTGGAAGTCCCGTGTGAGTCCTGTCTGTAAATGGGACTGGATCTGATCCTGTCTTGATGTTGGGTCTTTGTTAATAATATGACAGAGTACAGTCTAGACCTGCTCTGTTTGTGAAGCATCTTGAGGTAACATATGTTGTGATTAGGTGTTATATAAATATTGATTGATTGATTGATTGATTGATTGATTGATTGAAAATAACTTACAGTCATTCATTTTATATAGTTAAGCCTACAGGCAACATTTTTCACGTCTTCATAGCTGGAGTGATAAATGAACCAGACTTTTTGACCATCCTAACTTTTTTTTGTATATCTATTTAAACCAAGATATACAAAACCTGTATATATACACAATTTAAAAAAAAAACAGGAACTAATTCTCTCTTACCACAAGGTCTTTCCTACTCATTGTAAGACTATACATGGAAAAACATGAATTATGTAAAAAATAATGCACCTGGTAGCAAATCCATAACCTACCAAATTAGGTCTCCCATTGGTGTTAAAGCTAGGGTTGGTAATCCCGGAAAACTAGCATGAATTTGAATGTAGCATTTCCTCAGGACTCTGTCTAACACCTCCCCTCCTCCCTCAGAGCTCCTCCAAAACGACGCCCCTGCTCACATGCACAAGCGCCGCTGACTTGCGGACAAAACATTCTCATAGTGAAAGTTAAAAACACAAACAAACATGGCTGCTGTTAGTACTCACAACTGTCATTCTAGCATTATCCAGTTGTACCGGTGACACGATATCAGGAGAAAAGTTATAACACATGTAATACTGTAACAGCTCTACTGTTTGTTAAACATGTTCAGTGTAGATGTTCTTAATTCCTACAGTGTTGACGGTTAGTGAAGGCATCAGGAGAGGTGTAGATTTCTGTAGGACTTAGTAAATGTCATTCATTCTTCTGCTTGTCAGAGCCCCCTTGGTGAGAGCTTTTTAGACTCTGATCCGGACTACAGTCCTGAGCAAAGCACCTCATCAGGTCAGAGGGGACAGGCCCGAGGTCGAGCGAGAGGGACAGTCAGTAGAGTCAGGGGAAGCAGAGGCAGGGGACGGGGACTCAGAGTGCACACCGGGGAAATGTACGCGCAGGAGGCGGGCAGAACGGCAGGACAGGATTTGAATGGTTTAAATTTTGGACCCTAAAAAAGGTGATTGGTTGGTGTTTTCCCAGGTTTACTCCGGCTGTAGATAGCAGCTTTTCTTCGCTCTTTTTTAAGAACACATTATGTATTGATTACCATCAGGACATAAAGATCATTTTAACCAGTATAACAAAAAGTGGATCTAAATCTGATTACCAACCCCAGCTTTAAGTGTATCTGTGTTTGTAAAACAAAAAGAAGGTCCCTGGTCACAGTGATCATGACACATCCTCCTGTGTATATAAAGACCTGATCTGATGCTGCATTGATTTCAAGTCTTCAAATGATTGGAAGATAACATCTCGAAAGCTCCTCTGATGGTATGAACGGTAAATGGACTGTTTTTATATTGTGCTTGCTCAATGCTTCTGACCGATCAAGTGCTTTTTACATTACATGTCACATTCACACCACATTCACACACTGAAGGCAGAGGCTGCTGTGTAAAGAGCCCATCAGTATTAACTAATCCCATTCTCACACTGATGGCACAGCAACCGGGGACAGTTCGGGCATTTGACAGTGGGACCTGAGATCAAACCCCCCACCTTCCAATTGAGAGACGACCGACTCTACCACTGAGCCACAGCTGCCCCACATGAGAGGCACATGATTTTCATAAAGTCACTGATAAAATTCCGAAATTCTAGTGATGCCTGTGAAACATTGAGGTATAAACTTGGAAGTATATTTACCACTGCTTGGAGCTGCAGCAATTTATTATAGAACAAAGCACTCCTGTATAAATTCAGTTTGGCATATATAAGAAGAACTGTTGTTATTGGTAATATCTTCTTGTAGCTGTGTGTCAAATTTTTCCATGAAACAGTGATTGTGATAGGTGTTATTTTTGTATCTAAATACAACATGACGAATTAGTGGCGCTGTGACACTAGGACCTGTTGTATTAAAAAAGAATATAGATATTATGTTGTATTCTTGACAGTGTCACTGTGTGGGTTTAGTTCCACTGCCCAGTTGAGAAGTGCTACACAACAACAAAAGTGTGTAATGCATATTACATTTGTGCATGCTTTAAATAATTCACCACATAACAGCATGAATTTCATGACCTGTTGGTATGAGCTTCACACCATGCTGTAGTATATGTAGCTGTGGATTCACTAACAACTTCCCTGAAGGAGGAGGGAAGTAGTTGGTGATAAACAACTCCTACTTTGAAAAAAGAGAGTGTGTTTGAAGACGAGGAACGCTGTGGGGCATTTCAAGGTCTACATTGGTTTAAAAAAAAAAACTCTGCAAGTTAAAAGCTTAAATAAGAAACAAAACTTGAGAGTGAATTTCAGCACATAAAGGCAAGTACAGACAACAGGTCAAACAATTGCCCTGATTTATACACAATAACAGTTTGATAAGATGCTTGCTTCTATACCTTTGTGCCTCACTGTTCAGCAAATCATGAAACATGTAACCCACCTGATCTCATTCAGGCTCGTATCGCTTCTTGTGATTACATAGAAATGAGGAGAGAAGTTTGTACTTCAGCGCTGCTTTGCCGTACCTTGTTCAGGCGTGGGTTTGACACATTCCTGGTGAAATCAAACACATTCTCTGCTTGAAAGAGTGTTGCTCCTAATTGTAGTCAGTGTTTATGACACCAAGGGCACATTGGAAAAAATGAAGTATAATTGGACGAAAAAGTTGTATCTGTTTCAAATCATTAATAAACACTTGGATTTGGAGAATACACACATCATATAAATTGCTACATGTTGAAATGCTGTTCTTTTTGTGATTAGCTTATTTTATACTCCACTATACAGCATAGTTATATCTGGCGTTCTCCTTTGTATCTCTCCACACAGTTACGTATTCCATTATGTACAGAGTAATTGATCCACTGGGGCAGTTGATGTGGATATATCTTTAAGACACACTACTCTGTGGGCAATGCATACCACAAGAAGCCCAGGTGTGTGTGATTTCACTGATTAATATTGATTAGACGTTTTCTCGAGCGGCCTTGCCCTGGAGGTATAGTCTCTTCACTCAGAGAACCAAGGTTACCATGTAACCACACGACCTCTGAGAGAATTACAGATCCGACAGTATGAAATCAAAGTTGCATCTTAAATTGAATTTGCAACTAAAGGTGCAAGACTGTGATCAGACAAATGTGAAGCAATCAGGAGAAGAGTGGCTCTCATTCTGCACCCAGTCACAGTCATTCACTCATAATAGTGAGGTGTGATTGGCAGATATCAGTAATCCAGAAAATCTACGATCAAATATATGTAGCTAAATTAACTTCCTCAGGGAATTTATTTTGAAATAAAAATATCTAAATCCACAAATGTAGGTATTTGTAGATTAACATGTAAGGATGCATTTTGCCACAAGTGAAACATTAATAAATACATTAAAGTATTTATAATTCATACAGATAAGAATAAAACTTTCAACGGTCGACCCTCAATCTTTAAACATCTCTATTAAAGGTGACATATCATGCAAAATTGACTTTTTAATGGTTCTTTACCTGAAATATGTTTCCCTGGCATGTCTACAAACCCCCCGAGAATGAAAAAAATCCATTCTGCCCCTGTTCTGATTTCTCCACCTTTCTGTAAATGTGTGTGAAACCAGCCGTTTCAGACTTCCGTGTTTTTGTTACGTAACAACAATATCCGGTCTGTCATGGAGTCAGAGCTCGGAGCTTGTTCAGCCCATAGACTGTATAAAATAATACTGAATCCCTCCTCTGTTTTTCATTACCTGCACAAATGTGTGCTAACAAGGAGCTTAGGAGGGAGGCATGCTAGTTGTAGGCTGTCTTAATAAACACAAAGGTCGGTTTTACTCCCCACGTCTGCAGATTTGAAGATCTAGTGGATGATTTTTATTTATCATGGATAAGTGCTAGCGCTAATTGGCATAGCCACATAGATACATGTTCATAGCAGTAGCTGTAGCTGTGTACCAAGACACACGTCGACATACTGACAAATAAAACAACAAGAAACACTAAATCTGTGAACAATCCTTCAGAAAGGTCCTGCTGCCTTTCTGGCAGAGGTCGGTTTTACTCCCCACGTCTGCAGATTTGAAGATCTAGTGGATGATGTTTATTTATCATGGATAAGTGCTAGCGCTAGTTAGCATAGCCACATAGCTACATGTTCGTAGCTGTGTACCAAGACACACGTCTACATACTGATAAATAAAACAAGAAACACTAAATCTATGACCAATCCTTCAGAAAGGTCCTGATACAGGCACCTCTCTGTCAGGATCAGATTCAGAGGGTTGAAGTAACGTGATCTCTGAGCAGCCGTGTATATTCAGCCAACATGTAAACATTAGATCAACGTGCTGGAGAGCCGAGGCACATCCACTTCCGGAGGGGGCGTGGTCAGAGAGAAAACAGAGTGTTCTGATGAGGAATGAAGAAGAGGACTTTTCAGGCAGACCAAAATCTGATTTCAAAGTGTTTTTTTGAGCATAAACTTTAAAGACATGTTTTGGGGACCTCTTAGACCAATATATATTGATGAAAAAAGCGTGATATGTCCCCTTTAAACAAATAATCTGAGTAACATAAATCTACTCTGCAACACTGCATTCAATGAGTGAAACTATTTTTAATTTATGGATCCTACAGATCTCTCCAAGACTAATAGAGACTGAATAAATGATGCATTTATTTAGTTAAAAATAACATGATGGTAGCAGTCATACTCTTCAGTATTAATTTAATAATGCCACTTGTTAATAAAATAAAGACTGAATAAATATTATCTGAAAGTATGAAAATTCAAGAGCTTGGTATGTCCTCAGCATGTGTTATAATCCATAATGTTACAACAATCTTGTCTTGATACCAAATGAAGCTCTAGCATCAGTTCAGTCTGCCATGCAGTTCAGTCTGCATTCTCCGGGGCTGTCATTGGCTAATCAGCGGTAGCACTCACAGTCTCTCATCCAATAGCACGGTTGCATGCCCTAATTGACAGCCTATCAGTTTTCTGCTCTCTTTGTATCATATCTTTGGCGGTTTTCAAAACCGCTTACTATACTAGCAGTCAGTGGTGCCGTATACGGGGAAAAGTTAGGATGATTCTGAGGGCCCATGATTCTGAGGGCCCATGACTGACAGGGGGCCTGAAAATAATAATTGAAAAAAAAAAATCATAATTAATATTTCATTCAGAATAAGGTAAAAACGGCCCTGTTGTCTTCATAAAATGGTACAGCCCAGCGTGAGTCGTGCTAATCAGCTGTGCCACTCAGTCAGACAGAAGTTGCACAGTGCACAGAGGGCGCTAAAGGCAGCTAAAATGTCTGGAAAGACAAAGTCTGGGTCCCAGAAAAGGAGGGAAAGAAAGGAGAGAGAGGAGAGAGAGAGAGGAAAAGGGCGACAGTATGTCACCCAGTTTTCCTCCAGGAAAGGTTGGTATAGTCTTTGAGTGGTTAAAATCAACCTGAAGCTAGTTTGATGTCCACAATGAGATGAACTACGTTGCAGCTAATTCTACTAAATGTGTTTCCCCGCCCTCCCTACCAGACTCAGCAGCTGATATGTCAGCAGGTACACTGTCTCCCCACAACTCCCCCCAACCCAATGAACAAGAAGGTGAACAACGTAGCATGTCAATTAGCATTATTGAAGGGGGTCTGTGGAAATCTCTTTTTTCTCTCTCAAACTGTACTATTACAAAAGCCTATAAAAACAAAGCTATAGCTAAGCTACATAAGCTACAGCCTATAGTCTGTTTTGGATGCTGGGCAGGTTGAAGCATTGAGTGATTTAGTCTGTTTTAATGTCACAGAGATTACTCAAATAATACCTTCAAATCAGAGATTTTGATGCTGACTAGATTTTGGGCGGTCCCACGAGGGGCAATTTGTTTAAGTAGCTTTAACTTCTTAATAATTGTAATTAATAAACTTGATCCGATAAACTTGAACACAATAAAGTATCAAATCTAGCGTTGCTGATACAGAACAGCATTATAGATCCATTATTCTGCATGATTCAGTGCTGCTCTTTTCTGTTGTGCATTCATTTTAAAGACTGTTGTAACTTTAAATATGATGTTATTATAAATGGTATATTACTAGACATATATGAGGCCCAATGTGATATTTTTTCATGGGGCCCAAAATCCCTGGTGGCGACCCTGCAGTAGTACTGTTCTAAATTCAGTATGTAGTAAGTAGTATGTGAACAAGAGGAAAAAACTGCAGTATGCCAAAACTCCCTGGATGTCTACTGATTTGGACCAGTTTGCCTCGCGTACTGCTTCCCATAATGCACAGCGCTCGTTCCGCTTTTTCTTTTTTCTTTTTTGACGGGGGGGAACTCACTTTTTAGGTGCTGTGAAAATTATTAAATTACATATAAACACTTCTTAACTTTTTAAATCATTAGTAAATGATAAAGAAGCAGTTTATCTATCAGCTTGGTCGTTGTTTACCTCCACTTTCCGAGACCAGAAATCCAGTGACGTCTGGCCCAGCATACTGCAGACCAGATCCAACAGAACAGTCAGACTACATACTAAATTCAAACCCAGTATGTAGTAGGCAGTACCTACTGACTACTACATAAGTAGGTAGTATGTAGCAGGCCTTTCAAAAACAGCCATTCTCTCTCTACTGCTGGCTCCTCCTTGCTGTTGATTCATGTATGCCCCTTCACCTCCCCATCTCCACCTGGCCTCTGAAGAGTCTTCAGCCTTGATCCAGTCCTAGCAAGTCATCAGCCACCACCACCGCTAGTGTCCAGACTCCATGGGGGGATTTCCTTCTAAGAGTCCTTATGCCAAAGATCATCTGTCAAGTTATATTATTCATTAACATTTTCATTTTTAACTTGTATCTGTCATGAGTTGCTATTGTTAGGATTTGTTTATTGTTCTTCCTTTGTTAATTGTGGTCTTTTTCCCTGTGTTCCGTGTCTTGTGTTCTTTATTCCTTGTGTACTTATTTTTCTTGTTTTAGTATATAGTGTTTCCTGTTTAATTTTGTTGTTTTTGGCCCCCTGTGTATCTGGTTTAGTTTTACTTCCTGCCCTTGTGCTTCCCTCCAGTTTGATTGCCCCCTCATTAGTCGCACCTGTGTCTGGTTGTCTCACCTGTGTCTGATTGCCCCTGTTAGTATTTAGTCTCTGTGTTTCCTCCCTTCTGTGTCAGTTCAGTGTCTGCAGTCTTGGTGTTGCCAAGTCTTCCTGTGCTCCTTGTGTTCTTATTTTTTGGTGTGGATTTATATTAAGTACATTTTGTTGTATCTCCTTTTGTTGATTTTTTCCTGTGTGTTAATTAAACCTTTCTACACTGCTCAAAAAAATAAAGGGAACACTTAAACGACCCATCCTAGATCACAATTAATGAAATATTCCAGTTGAAAATCTTCATTCATTACAAAGTGGAATGTGTTGAGAACCAAATAACATAAAAATGATCAATGGAAATGAAAATCATTAACCCATGCAGGTCTGGATTCAGAATCATACTCAAAATCAAAGTGGAAAATCAGATCACAGGCTGATCCAACTTCTGTGGAAATTCCTCAAGACAATTCAAAATGAGGCTCAGTAGTGTGTGTGGTCTCCACGTGCCTGTATACACTCCCTACAACGTCTGGGCATGCTCCTGATGAGACGACGGATGTTCTCCTGAGGGATCTCCTCCCAGACCTGAATCAGGGCATCAATCAACCCCTGGACAGTCTGTGGGGCGACGTGGTGTTGGTGGATGGAACGAGACATGATGCCCCAGAGGTGCTCTATTGGATTCAGGTCTGGGGAATGGGCAGGCCAGTCCATAACATCAATGCCTTCATCATGGAGGAACTGCTGACACACTCCAGCCACATGAGGTCGGGAATTGTCATGCATCTGAAGGAACCCAGGACCCACTGCACCAGCATATGGTCTTACAATGGGTCTGAGGATCTCATCCCGGTACCTAATGGCAGTCAGGGTCCCCCTGGCTAGCACATGGAGGTCTGTAAATGGTAAATGGAATTGTACTTATATAGCACTTTTCTAGTCTGTCTGACCACTCATAGCGCTTTTACACTACTCGTCACATTCACCCATTCATACCCATTCACTCACTGATGGTAGAGGCTGCTATGTAGTGAGGGACCATCAGTGTTAGCTAATCTCATTCATTCACATTCACACACCTCTGAACAACAGAGGTAGCAATTTGGGGTTCAGTGTCTTGCTCAAGGACACTTCGGCATGTGACTGTCAGAGCTGGGATCGAACCGCCAACCTTCCAATTGCTAGACGACCGACTCTACCCACTGAGCCACAGCCGCCCCAAACTGAGCCACAGGTCCCACTTGTGGACGTCTGGCCCTCATACCACCCTCATGGAGTCTGTTTCTCACAGTTTGAGCAGAAACATGCACATTAGTGGCCTGCTGGAGGTCATTTTGTAGGGCTCTGGCAGTGCTCCTCCTGTTCCTCCTTGCACAAACGAGCAGATAGTGGTCCTGCTGCTGGGTTGTTGTCCTCCTACGGCCCCCTCCATGTCTCCTGGTGTACTGGCCTGTCTCCTGGTATCTCCTCCATGCTCTTGACACTGTGCTGGGAGACACAGCAAACCTTCTTGCCACAGCGTGCATTGATGTGCCACCTTCGATGAGCTGCACTACCTGAGCAACTTCTGTGGGTTGCAGACACCGCCGCATGCTACCTCTAGTGTTGAGGGCACTGGTAAAATGCAAAAGTGACCAAAAATCAGGCAGAAGGGATGAGGACAGGGAAATTGTGTGTGGCCTCCACCTGCAGAACCATTCCTTTATAGGGGTTTTCTTGCTAATTGCCTCTCAATTCCACCTGTTGTCTGTTCCATTTGCACAACAGCAGGTGAAATTGAATCACAATAAGTGTTCCTAACTGGACAGGTTGATATCACAGAAGTGTGATTGATTTGGAATTACATTGTAATTTTTAAGTGTTCCCTTTATTTTTTTGAGCAGTGTATTTAGTCTGCATTTTGGATCCTCTTCTTTAGTTTTTGCCTCAGTGTGACAGTCTCTCCTGATTGAACTGTCGTTGTAGGAGCATTTTCCAGTCGTAGCTGGTGAGAGCAAAGCTATAGTTTATACTGTTTCACATATTGCAGGATTAAATGTATCACAATGTAACTTATTCCAGAAAGTATTGGATAAATGTGTGTGCAAAGTAACCATCAACAACAGCTGTCATAATGTGAAATAATGTGGACCTGACGTATGGCACAAAGTTTGACTTCGCTCCACGTAGCTTGAAGGGAGTATACCCAAATTCAGTCTGTAAATCTAACCCACACTAGAGTATCACACGATTTGTTTTCCCTTAATGTACATAATTCAAACATTTTTCCTTTTCAATGCTAGACATTTAAACAAACTTATTTTCAAAGTTGACCCCAAATATCATTCATTTAGTTATATTACTACATGCTACAAAGCACTCTGTCCATGGTGCATTAATATGAGTTAAGACTGAGTCTCAGATTGGATCTTACACTATGCAGTTTGGTCTTTGTTAATAATGTAGCATATAGGACGGTCTCTTAAATCCTCTTAGTAAGGATGGACCAACCTTGTAATTTAAGTGGACACTCTGGACCCTAAGGAAGAGCACTTGAAGCTCCTTGTGGCCCTCAGCACTTGTAAAGCCACTGCAAACACACCATTGAATAGTATGAGCTGCTGTAAGAGCAGAGAAGTGGGGATGTTTTTGATCATGCCAAAGTGACATCAGGGGAAGATCAGAACAGTTCTCCATCTTTTTTTCATTTCTTGAAATGATTTCTTTTAAGTAATTGGAAATGATTTGTCGGAAGTGTTCACCTATTTTAAAAACCTTGCTGCTGTGTTTTTCCTGATTTTTGATAACCCCCTGGATTTTCATTCAATTCTCACAGTGAGGAAAATTACATATCAGTTGGAGCTTGAATTTTCACTTTGCAAGTTCCAATATATATTTAAATGTTTTTCACAAATACTTAATATTTGTTGGTAAATGTTATATAATGAACATTCATCTGAACAATGGATAGGGAGTGTGTGCTAAGGCCAGGACATGCTTGCTTTCATTGTCATTCCTTTTTCTTCCTTTTTTTTTTTCACATTTCCTGATATTAAAGTAGATATTAAACATAGACAGAAAGTAGAAACGGGCACAGAAGAAAACCTTAATGGACACAAGCCATTCATCTTTAAAAATATACAGCATTATAACATGCTTTTATGTGGGCAGACCTACAGCAGAAAGAAAAAAGACAATGTCCGGCCTTTCTGTCTCCTTGGTGACTGTATGAGGTCTGACAAATGTCCTCAAGTGATGTCAGCTCATGCATCAGTCGAAGGTGTAGACCAGACAGGTGAAAATGAAAAAAGTTACAAAGAAAGACCTGACCCTAAAGGCCCTCTCCTCACATCTGCCTGAGGTAAGAGGCTCCAGGCAACATCAGAGGCTAATCACAGAACACATGCTCATTACACAGCCCTTTGTTGGATTAGCAGTATAGATGTTAGGTAAGAGATAATGTATGGTCAGCAGGTAGTTATGGGAAATAGAATCCCAACAGGCTTAGACTAGACCCCGATGTGAAGCTGATTATGCTAACTGAAACTAGCGTTTTAGATACATTAGCTACGTTTACGTGAGACTTTTAATTCCTCTTTAATTCAGAATTAAAATTAAATCCTCTTTAAAAAGATGAAAAATGACCATGTAAACACCTAATTCTGAATGAAAATGATCATTCTGAATTAAACTTAAATCCGATGTAAGTGTCTGGTTTATTCTGATTATATTCCCTCTCACCCCCTGCATGAGACTGTGGGGTCCCTGAGCAGCTCCTTCAGCAGCAGACTGAGACTCCCACCCTGCAGGACGGAGCGCTACCTCAGGTCCTTCATCCCATCTGCAATCAGACTGTTTAACACCAGCACTGCTGTGTCCCGTTAATCATCTGTTCTTATCTTTCATTACACTACATGGAAGTTACTATGTGACTTGGCACATTCACAAATAACTACTGTATCCATCTGAATCACACTGTTCTTCATACTGTGTATGTTTGTTTAAATAACCTGGTGCAATTTTTATCATGCAATAACTTACCTTATCTATTTATCAGATAGAAGTGTACATAGTGTGTTTATATCTGTAATAGTTGACATATTTTATTTTATTCTATTTTATTCTATTTTATTCTATTTTATTTTATTTTATTTTTATTTTATTTTATTTTACCCTTGTCATTGCTATTATTATTGTTATTATATTTTTTAACTACAGTCATGGCCAAAAGTTTTGAGAATGACACAACTATTAATTTTCACAAAGTCTGCTGTTTCAGTTTTTATAATGGCAATTTGCATATACTCCAGAATGTTATGAGGAGTGATCAGCTCAACTACAATTAATTGCAAAGTCCCTCTTTGCCTTGAAAATGAACTTTATCACCAAAAACACATTTCCACTGCATTTCAGCCCTGCCACAAAAGGACCAGCTAACATCATTTCAATGACACACAGGTGTCACACACATTAACACAGGTGTGGGTGTTGATGAGGACAAGGCTGGCGATCAATCTGTCATGATTGAGTGACTGGACACTTTAAAAGGAAGATGGCGCATGACACCATTGTTCCTCATCTGTTAGCCATGGTTACCTGCAAGGAAACACGTGCAGCCATCATTGCATTGCACAAAAAGGGCCTAACAGGGAAGTTTATAGCAGCGAGTAAGATTGCACCTCAGTCAACTGTCTATCGAATTATCAAGAACTTCAAGTAGAGAGGTTCAATTGTTGCCAAACAGGCTCCAGGGCGCCCAAGAAAGTCCAGCAAGCGCCAGGACCGTCTCCTGAAGGTGTTACAGCTGCGGGATCGGGCCACCACCAGTGCAGAGCTTGCTCAGGAATGGCAGCAGGCAGGTGTTAGTGCATCTGCACGCACAGTGAGGCGAAGACTTTTGGAGGAAGGCCTGGTGTCAAGGAGGGCAGCAAAGAAGCCACTTCTCTCCAGTAAAAAACATCAGGGACAGACTGATATTCTGCAGAAGGTACAGGGACTGGACTGCTGAGGACTGGGGTAAAGTCATTTTCTCTGATGAATCCCCTTTCCAATTGTTTGGGGCATCTGGAGGAAGGCTTGTTCGGAGAAGACCAGGTGAGAGCTACCATCAGTCCTGTCTCTTGCCAACAGTGAAGCATCCTGAGACCATTCATGTGTGGGGTTGCTTTTCGGTCAAGGGAGTGGGCTCTCTCACAATCTTGCCTAAAAACACAGCCATGAATAAAGAATGGTACCAGAACGTCCTCCGAGAGCAACTTCTCCCAACCATCCAAGGGCAGTTTGGTGATGAAGAATGCCTTTTCCAGCATGATGGAGCACCTTGCCATAAAGCAAAAGTCATAACAAAATGGCTCGGGGAACAAAACATTACGATTTTTGGCCCTTGGCCAGGAAACTCCCCAGATCTTAATCCCATTGAGAACTTGTGGTCAATCCTCAAGAGGCGGGTGGACAATCAAAAACCCACAAATTCTGACAAACTCCAAGCATTGATTATGCAAGAGTGGACTGCCATCAGTCAGGATTTGGTCCAGAAGTTGATTGACAGCATGCCAGGGAGAATTGCAGAGGTCTTGAAAAAGAAGGGTCAACTCTGCAAATATTGACTTATTGCATGAATTCTGTGTAATTCTCAATAAAAGCTTTTGATACTTATGAAATGCTTCTAATTGTATTTCATTATACCATAGAAACATCTGACAAAAACACCTAAAAACCCTGAAGCAGCAGACTTTGTGAAAATGTAATATTTGTGTCATTCTCAAAACTTTTGGCCATGACTGTATGTAAGTACATTGTTGTATTCCCCTCTCCCGTGTTGTAAGCTTCTGTAAAAGAAATTTCCCCCAACGGGGTACAAATAAAGTATATCTTATCTTATCTTATCTGATTTTAAATCTGAATTGAATAATTCCTCGATCATGTTTACGTTCATTCCGCTTTAAATTAGTTCCGGTCGTTCTGAGCATGCTCGTTCCCTTGTCCTGTCGCGATGACGCACATATTCCAGGCTGAGGTAGAGCAGCCGTTGCACTAACCGGCTTTGATTCGCCAAAGTACGGTCTTCCGCCTCCCTTCTCCGGTCCTCTATCTCTCTTCTCCTCCTCAGCTGATGAAAGTGAAGCAGTGTGTTTATGTCCAGCTGCTTATTCAAAACTAGAATCAAAATCAAAGTGAAAGTTGTCCTTATTGTGTGGTCTTCCATGTTGTAAGCGAAAATAAAAGCAGCAGGAACTGGAGTCTGTTTTCTTCAGGTAGAGGTGATTACGTCACGCCCGCCCCTGTCCAATCAGAACCCTTCCCAACCCCCAGACCTGAAGAGGAATAAAGACGATTAAACGTGTTTTCCTCAATTCAGAATTACTATTTCCATGTAAACACAAAGGAGAATACTTTAATTCAGAATTATTTAATTCTGAATAATTAATTGTGAATTAAAAAATATCATGTAACCATGGCCACTGTTTTGATGCAAACAGAAACTAATGATTTTACCTCTCTTTACATTTTATGGTGTCAACAAGCAGAAGCAAAATATGCTGCAACTCTTTACGTGCATTGATTTGACATGACGTGTGATCAGTTTGCTTCTCGCGTTGCTCATACAAGTGAAAGTTTATAACAGGTGCCAAGAGGTTTTGACCAACCAGCCGGGTAATAATCAGCTATCGAGATTACTTTAAGTTGCAGCCAAGCTCCCAGAAGTGACCTTCTCAAGCATTGCTGTGTGTACAGGTATGAGTACTACAATTTGAAAAATCAAGGGTCATCCACAGGGAATGGGTTTTGATTATTTTGGAGATTTGCTGATCTTTTTATTCTTTTGTATGGATTTTTTCCACATGTACAAAGTGAATCAGGGAGCATTGTTTTACTGAGCAGGTATATGCTCCTCAGAGATCTCCATAATCTTTCCCTTAGCACCACCCGAGGAACAAATGAAACCTTTCTCGCCCTATTACTGTTAAAGCTTTTAGAGTGGCAAAATCCCCACTGTGAAGATCATTTAATCTGATACTTTCGGTAAGGTGCAATGGTGTATATATAATACAGAAGCGGTTTGATTTCCTGCTCCTCTCTTTAAAACGAAGAACAGACCGTACAGAACCATATGCATAGCAGTAGGGCTGGCGTGGAGTCATGTCGCGCTGCACAATGTCCTCAGAATCTCTCACCCAGGGATGACTCATGTTTGAATAAGCATTTAATAGGCGCCGGATATCCAGCAGATGTGTTGTATAAAAAGAACAAGAACACTATAATGAAGGCATGAATCACACCAGGGGTAAAAAAGAAGAGGAAATGTTATTAATTCAGCTATTTTACACAAGTGGTAGGTAAAACTCTTTAGCACATTACTTCTAACAGCTGTCATTTTAGAGCCTCAGAAAAAGTCCAGTCACAACAGCGACTCCTCTTTCATTTGTCCTTTCAAATTTTTAATGATTGCAACTATTACTTTTTCATCCAATGTGCTAATATGATTGGAAATGCTCTATAATCTTGAAAAACAGCCAAAGGGTGGATTTCTATTCACATGTGAAAACAGGATGAAAGCCTGTTGAAAATGTGTGGGGAGAGGCATTTTTTCCAAGTCCTCAAACGCATAATTTCCTCCCCTCCTGGTGACAGATCCCCTTTTCATCAACATCTCTATAATTGATTTAACACAATAACTGAAAAAGATTAGAAAAAGTACACGGTAACAAACAATTTTCAAACCTGTTTTTTGTTTTTTCCAGCAACTTATAAATATATATTTGTATAATCATGTATTTATGACTGTAGGAAAGTCATGTAAAAAATGTAATGTTTTTTATTCAGGTCCTTCAAATCACTTTTTTATTTAATTTCACATAACTGCATAAATAGGGCCATTCAAATCTGCAGTCATTCATTCTGATTCCACATGTATTCAGTTTATGTAAAGTAGCTTACCAATCATGCATTAACATCATTGTAGTGAAATATTTCCCCAAACTTGTCTTTTCATTTCTCATCCTATCAGTTTACAATTAAAAGATTGAGATTGAGTTTGACGAGAAGATTCCCAGGTCATGCTCCTACATGAGCAGCTTCATTCCTGGTCTGGTTTAGGATGCATCCAAGGCACTGCAACATTTCTAGAGAGGCTGAGCCGCTATAATTTTATTTTTAATTTAAATTTTATTTATTCATTGAAAAGCTACCACAGTTAGCCTAACATCGGACTTCCACCAGATCCGTGTCCGGTCCGTCGTTGGTCCGCTGCAGTCCGGCTCCTTTCTCTCTCGTCTGTCAACGCCCCACCAGTTTTGTTTTCAGAAAGCAGCATGGAGCAGGACCGCCAGACCTGTGACCAAGGTTTTCCTGTGATAATTACTGCATTCATGTATAACTGACTCCTCTCCTCGTCCATGCTGTCTTTATTGGCCTCTGAAAACCTCTGACCTGATGACTCCAAGCCTGGCTTTGCTCATTATGACAGTTTGTTTCTGTAGCTAATTCAAAAACGATCTGGCAAAAACACAGAGTGTTTTATTCTGAAAATTAACAGTCAGACTCCAAACTCAACCATGGCCAAGACCAAAGAGCTGTCCAAGGACAGCAGGAAGAAAATGGTGGACCTGCACCAGGCTGGGAAGAGTGAATCTACAATAGGCAAGCAGGTTGGTGTGAATAAATCAACTGTTGGAGCAATTGTAAGAAAATGGAAGACATACAAGACCATTGATAATCTCCCTCGATCTGGGGCCCCACGCAAGATCTCATCCCGTGGGGTCAAAATGATCATGAGAACGGTGAGCAACAATCCCAGAACTACACGGAGGGACCTGATGAATGACCTGCAGAGAGCTGGGACCAAAGTAACAAAGGCTACCTTCAGTAACACACTACGCCGAGAGGGACTCAAATCCTGCAGTGCCAGGCGTGTCCCCCTGCTTAAGCCAGTACATGTCCAGGCCCGTCTGAAGTTTGCCAGAGAGCATGTGGATGATCCAGAAGAGGATTGGGAGAATATCATGTGGTCAGATGAAACCAAAATAGAACTTTCTGGTAAAAACTCAACTCGTCGTGTTTGGAGGAAGAAGAATGCTGAGTTGCATTCCAAGAACACCGTACCTACTGTGAAGCATGGGGGTGGAAACCTCATGCTTTGGGGCTGTTTTTCTGCAAAGGGGACAGGACGACTGGTCCGTGTTAAGGGAAGAATGAACGGGGCCATGTATCGTGAGATTTTAAGCCAAAACCTTCTTCCATCAGTGAGAGCATTGAAGATGGAACGTGGCTGGGTCTTCCAGCATGACAATGAACCCAAACACACCGCTCGGGCAACGAAGGAGTGGCTCTGTAAAAAGCATTTCAAGGTCCTGGAGTGGCCTAGCCAGTCTCCAGACCTCAACCCCATAGAAAATTTGTGGAGGGAGTTGAAAGTCTGTGTTGCCCAGCGACAGCCCCAAAACATCACTGCTCTAGAGGAGATCTGCATGGAGGAATGGGCCAAAATACCAGCTACAGTGTGTGCAAACCTGGTGAAGACTTACAGGAAACGTTTGACCTCTGTCATTGACAACAAAGGTTATGTTACAAAGTATTGAGTTGAACTTTTGTTATTGACCAAATACTTATTTTCCACCATCATTTACAAATAAATTCTTTAAAAATCCTACAATGTGATTTCATGGATTATTTTTTCTCCTTTTGTCTCTCATAGTTGAAGTGTACCTCTGATGAAAATGACAGACCTCTCTCATCTTTCTAAGTGGGAGAACTTGCAAAATCAGTGGCTGACTAAATACTTTTTTGCCCCACTGTATATTTACACAAGGAATGGGTCTCCACGGCGGATGCCATCATGAACTGTTATCATGGTTCTACACAAGCTTAAAACAGAGAAAAAAACATGTTTTGTTTTTCTGTGCCTAGCTGCTGGTCTGTAAAATGTTGGAAGACAGGCAGAGAAGAAGAGCGGTTGACTGAAACTGAACCATCTCTGGATTTGAGCATCCATTTGCGGTGCTGCCAAGGATTTTGAACCCCCTAAAAAGGTATCCCATTGGGTCCAAATTTACTACCACAGACCATATGAAATCTAAACATATAACACTGTTGAGACATGAATCAGTAAGAAATCAGCTGATCTAAAAGGTTCTTACACTTACACCTTATCTCAGGTGTAACTGTATCATTTAGAATTGGCTGTTCAAGCTCATGGGCTCGTGGACAACCTTAAACATTTAAAGCAATAAACTGCAACCCACATATTCATGCAGCTGCAACATTATTGTAATGGTAAAACACTCAGAGGGAACATTTTGCTGCACCATCAATACTTGAATTACTATAACTTATATTGATCTGAGTACTGACATAGACTGCTACTACATAATGTTTGTATGAGGACAGTGGATGAGCACTTTCACTGTGTAGTCAGAGTGCTGGTAATACCATTCCTGACATATTCCATACCACAATAATATATCTTTCACCTGTTTAACAGTCTTTTCCACAGATCTTTAAAAGAGGCAGCCTCAGCCTGCTAAGATAAAGCACATGTAAAGTTATGGTACCATACGGACTGAGGTCTCTCACTGCTTGGACATGCTTGTCGATGCTTGCTATCGCTTCAGCATTGCTCTCCTCTTGTTCATGATGTACTTCTAGTGTCCTGACTCACATCTGCTCCTCCTGAATCCGTCGGGCAGTGCCCCACACACCTCTCCTCGCTCCACCTGTTACTGCGTGACAATGGATTCCACAGTAGCTGAACATGCCTGCTGCAGGGCCTGGAGTCTCTACACATTTTTCGGTGCCAAGAGTCTTTGACTTTTCAGAGCAACCTCTCTGCACCCCTGTACTTTTTTGTGCATCCATCTGATCATTTTAACAGTGACTTATTACTTCATCCAGAAACTTTTATAATCCCAGCACTGGCAGCAGGAAGCGGTTGCACCAGGTTTAGAAGCAGGACCAAACCATTACATGCATACAGAGAGGGGGAATTAAGCAACACAGAGGCTGCCTAAATAACACTTTATGGGGCCAGTGTTCATCAAATTTTACGAAAACAAGAAAAGGCTAATGAGCAGTTATTTTTATGAGTATGTGATTAAATTATTGTCCTATGGTGTTAGATTAGTTATTGAATTTGGAAAAAAACAACATAATAATAATAATTCTAATACACCAAGAGCCCCTGTCAGTCATGGGTCTATAGAATCATCCTCCCTTTTCTACCCCATACCGCACCCCTGGCATCCACCCAGGAAAATGAAGAGAGTTCACACAACTAGCAGCCAGGGACAGATGGGTCTTAATGTTGGATAGCATTTAGCTTAAGACGCTAAAGCTAAACTACAGGGTGAAGTGAAGGAACCTGCAATTTCTGTCTGACCATTAAACTCCATGTAAGGATCCTGTGGGTAATCATCTCACTTTTCAAATTTAAAAAGCTACAGTTACAGCCTTAGGAACTCATTAAGTCAATTTAGTCACACAAACCCCTGCTGTTGAAGAGATTTCCACTGTTATGATACAGCAGCGAAGTCGGAGCTCCAACACTCAGCATGCAAGACAAGTGGGGATGATCATTGAGGGGTCATGTCTGAAAATATTAGCTGATGCATGTATTAGAAATGACAGCACACTGCAGTGCAAGCTTGGAACAATGAACATGAGTGAGCAGAGCTGTACTGTGTAAAGGCCAAATTCCACCAGACTCATCTCCGGTCACATCACTGGATCTGTTAGGTTTCTATTCTAGTCAATGTGTTAACCCCCACTGGATCCGCTCTGTTGCGTTCCGGCTGCTTCTCTAATCCTGCAGGTTAGAACGAAACGGCTCAGATACGCAAGACTTCTCTTTTTGCCGGATGACGGAGCACAACGCATCATTCTCAACAGAGCAGATGGAGCAGGACAGGAAGTCAGGCACCAATACAAAATGAAAACATCTAAATAATTTTCAAAATAAACTAGCATGAATTTGAATGTAGCATTTCCTCATGACTCCGTCTAACCCCTCCCCTCTTCCCTCAGAGCTCCTCCAAAACGACGCCCCCCCCCCCCCCCCCCCCCCCCCCCCCCCCGCTCACATGCATGAGCGCCGCTGACTTGCGACCGTATGATGGTGACTGATTCAAAACCGGTCCTCACCAAAACATTCTCATAGTGAAAGTTAAAAACACAAACAAACATGGCTGCTGTTAGCACTCACAACTGTCATTCTAACATTATCCAGTTGTACTGGTGACACGATATCAGGGGAAAAGTTATAACACATATATAATACTGTAACAGCTCTACTGTTTGTTAAACGTGTTCAGTGTAGATGTTCTTAATTCCTACAGTGTTGACAGTCAGTGAAGGCATCAGGAGAGGTGTAGAGTGTGTTAGCTGGAGAGAGGAGAGACAAGAGGAGAAGTTCTTCATTCATTCAAACATTGATTGTTGTTTTGTTGGTTGGCGTGATCACGGCCGACAGTGACCGGTTATTAAAGATCAACGTGTTCATGAATCAGCTCGTCATCACTACAGCGTCCAGACGGACGCTACAACACATCTACATTTTCTGTAGGACTTACTAAATGTCATTCATTCTTCTGCTTGTCAGAGCCCCCGTGGTGAGAGCTTTTTAGACTCTGATCCGGACTACAGTCCTGAGCAAAGCACCTCATCGGGTCAGAGGGGACAGGCCCGAGGTCGAGCGAGAGGGGCAGTCAGTAGAGTCAGGGGAAGCAGAGGCAGGAGACGGGGACTCGGAGTACACGCCGGGGAAATGTACTCGCAGGAGGCGGGCAGAACGGCAGGACGGGATTTGAATGGTTTTAAATTTTGGCACCCAAAAAAGGCTGATTGGTTGGTGTTTTCCCAGGTTTACTCCGGCTGTAGATAGCAGCTTTTCTTCACTCTTTTTTAAGAACACATTATGTCTTGATTACCATCAGAACATAAAGATCATTTTAACCAGTATAACAAAAAGTGTATCTAAATCTGACTACCAACCCCAGCTTTAACTATGACAAAAAAATGTCATTTTGAGCGGAGGCAGGCCTGGAGTCAACAGGTCAGAGGTTTTCAGAGGACCAGAAAGACAACATGGATGAGGAGAGGAGGAGGAGAATCCTTGATTCAGTGATTGCCACGGGAAAACCTCGGTCACATGACTCCAGCTGTCCGGCGGTCCTGCTCCGTGCTACGTTCTGAAAACACAACCGTTGGGTGTTGACGGACAAGAGAGCACGGAGCCAGACCGCAGTGGATCGGAGACGGACCGGACACAGATCTGGTGGAAGTCTTGTGTAAAAGTGATGCTGTTTTCAACACTTAACAGTCAAATTCATGTATATACATTAAAAGGGAAAACCAAGGTCTATACAGGCTATAGTCAATATCCTAGTTAAGGACTACTCAGTCTGGGAGTTGTAATGTCTTCGTGCTGACCTTTTCAGTCAGAGACATTAAGAAGGGACATCACTGATATAATCTGACGGCTTCAAAACTCTATGAATCTTAAAACAGAAAGCTTGCATGCCTACGGGGTTGTGCCAGAAAGATTAATTGGATCCAGTATTTTTAGGGTCTTGACGCACAGTATGGTGTAAAGGTCAAGATATCTCAGCCTCCACTCTTTTGATTTTAACTTTTCTTTTTCATGTATGTGTGTTATGCTGTATAGCAACCAGATCTGTTTTTATCCTAAAGTTTCAAGAGGTCCACTCTTTAAAATTAAAGTGGGTGGTGACCACACTATTAAGAGGAAACTGTGGGTAAAAGCATTTTAGATTTCTAACATGGTTTGCAGTTATCCAGTACTCTCTCTAATGCAGCATTTGCTTCTTTTAGACAAGGATGTTTATATTCAGCTGATATCTGGAGGGATGTGTGTCACAGGCATGTCTTAGAGTCATTAAAATGTACATGGTCTCATGTTGCATAGCTCTCTATACACTTGACATCAGTCTTATAATTGATTGAAAAGTTTACACACAGTATATTATAATCAATCAATCAATAAATCCTTATAGAGCGCCAAATCCCAACAAATGTTATCCCAAAACGCTTCACAAACAGAGCAGGTCTAGACCATACACTATGTTCTATTATTAACAAAGACCCAACATCAAGACAGGATAAGATCCAGTCCCATCTTACAGACAGGACTCAGTCTGATCTCATCTTAATCCACCATGCAGTACTTAGCAAGTTAAAGCCACAAGAAAAAACTTCCTTTAGCAGACAGAAACCTTAAGCAGAACTAGACTCATCTTAGTCAGCCATTAGCCTTGACCAAGTAGGGGTTGGAAAGAGGGGTAGAGGGAGATGCAGAAAGAGAGAGATGATAGTGCTGAGACGGATAGTAGTAGTGGTAGCAGCTGGAGTCTGGCACTGCCCAGCAGCAGGCCGTCTACCTCAGCGATCCAGGCGGAACCTACGAGACAAGGGAGCTCAAGGACTGAAAGATCTACCATTAGTAATTTAACTGGGACAGGAAGACTTAAAGTAAGTGATGGGCAGACAGAGAAAAAAGAGGGCCGTTAGCCTTGGCCAAGTAGGGGTTGGAAAGAGGGGTAGAAGGAGATGCAGAAAGAGAGAGATGATAGTGTTGAGACGGATAGTAGTAGTGGTAGCAGCTGGAATCTGGCACTGCCCAGCAGCAGGCCGTCTACCTCAGCGATCCAGGAGGAACCTGCAAGACAAGGGAGCTCAAGGACTGAAAGATCTATCATTAGTAATTTATCTGGGACAGGAAGACTTAAAGTAAGTGATGGGCAGACAGAGAAAAAAGAGGGAAAGACAGGCTCCCAGTGTCAGTTCCCCTGGCAGTCTAAGCCTGTAGCAGTATAACTAAGAGCTGGTCCAAGCCTGAGCTAGCTCTAACTATACATTATATCAAACAGGAAGCCTAATCTGAAAAGTAGAGAGGGAGTCTGCCTCCCAGACCCTGTCTGGTAGATGATTCCAAAGAATCATAACTGAAGGTTCTACCTCCCATACTACTTTTAGAGTATTTTGGTTCGACGAGCAGGCCTGCATGCTGGGAGCATAGTGTATACTATTTCATGTGTCTCCTTTACAGTTGATCTCAACCTGTTTTCATCTCCTCTTTTTGTTAACTTTAGTAGCTGAGTGATATCTGCGAATGATCTCTGCTGTTTCCCCTTTGAAACCACGTTATGGAACGTGGGGAGAAATACATTCAGGGATTCATAGAGCATCTTTACACAAGCTCTTTCGATGTCATGGTCAGTTGAAGCATTAAATCCTTTCCACCACTACCCACAAAACTATTTTCATTTTCTTTTTTTACCTCAACTGCTGGCCCTGCTGCTCTTTGTTTAAACTCATTGCTTTGCATGTGGTTAACTTTGTGACCTTTGTGGTGCGTGCTCAGAATCAGAACTCTGAGAGCAAACAGACTGAACTCAAACATGCCAGCATTCGTTTGAAAGGTCGATAAGTAATCCAGCTCTGTGAATCCAGTTATGCTTACTCCGATTAAAACCCTAATGCAAGTGAGATAACCAGGTGTTTACATGAGTTGCCATAATCACAGTATTGCCGTACTGGTTGTAATCAAATTATTAAAGTGCACACTGTCTGACTCAGTCTGATAAGCCTGCTGCCGCGGGCTGCAGGGGGATGTGGAGAGCAGGCTTCAAATTTATGAACAAATCACACTGCGTGACATACGGTTATGGTAGCAGACTGCTGAGGCCAGCAGTAACACACTCACACACACTCAAACACAAATGCTGTAAAGGGGAAACACAAGGATTATTCAGACGCACAGGGTTGATATTGCCCTTTAATCAAAATGGAACCTAGTCCAATCTGATAGACATAGTGGGGTGGACTGCAGTCTATTGTACAACCTTAGATAAAACTATGCTTTAGTGCAACTTGTGCTTTAATTTCAAAGCTTTTGAAAATAGAAAAAGTCTGTTATTTGTTAAAAGGAACTCAGCTTACAGTAAATCATTTTGTTGTTTAGGATATACTTTAAGATCTGGAAACTGTGAAACATGGCAGAAAAGACATTTAGTGGAAAGGACAAAATCCTCCACCTAGAGCTGTAACTCATCCCACTTAACTATTTGTTTACCTGTTGGTAGATTCCCAGGTTTCTTGCCATACTGGATCTATTTTTAACAAATAGGGCCCGATCTACTAAAGGTTTGTGTGTATAAAAACACGTGCAAACTTGATAGCGCGCGCAAAGCTGACGTACTAACCGGGAGCACCGAGGATTGCGTCTTTCAAATGAGCAAAATAGCACTCGCAAATCATTTAGCGTGTTTGCCTTCATGAATATGCAGAATACATGTAGATCATCAGAACGTGCAAAATACTGGGAGGAGGAGATGCAAATGTAATCATTTAGCACACGCAATGTGATTTATCAAACCTGAAGCAGATAGCGCGCGCTGTTTTTGCGTCTATATTTAGCACGTTTGAAAGGCAGGTGCAAACTGGCACAGCGTTACACAAACATGGCTGCGGTCACTGTAACGCTCATCATAACATCGCTTTACAACATGCCCGCAAAAGCTGGGCTTACAAGCATTACTACATGTTTTAGTCAATCAAACCAAGAGAACAAAATAATAATAATAAAACAACACAAATTCAAAGCAGTTCAGCACCACGGATAGCGACCGCATCATTCTGACACCCACTTTAACCTTTTCATATAATGAGAGCACAGTAGGTCACTGTATCAACAGATATACAGTTTAGTATAATTGGCACAGCGGCCCACATGTTCACATACAAACAAAAAATCAATATGAAGTACTCGGCCTACTCACCACTGTTTGGACGAGCCTTAAGCTCCGCGGACTTGTCCACGATGCACTGTATGTCCATTTTCTTTGATCTGTCATTCTCAATAGATAACATGACATGTCCACTCAGTCTCTCCTGTCCCATCGTGCTCATCAAGGGGTTTTTAGTTAGTTTTAACTTGGAGAATGAGCGCTCACTGAGCTGCGCCAGGCAGCTCTACGTAACTCCTCATCTCGTGCTTGCAGCAGTGTGTTGGGGTGAATTGACTCAAACATGTTCCCAGTTCCATTTAAGCTGGTGAATCTTTGGGACAGTTGCTGGATGATGATATCAGGCATTAAAAACGTTCACCCAAAAGTTGCTCCCTGGGACAGTGAGGTGACTGTCTTCATCCAAGTGACGCCTAACTTTTCTAGAGCAAGAGTGGCAGACTAAGCCTCATCAAATCGCTCTCTAAACTCCATCAAAACACTGATTGTGTTTTGGAGTAGAGTAGATGTGTTTATTTCAGCGGCAGATCTTCTGTTTTTTCTCACAGCATTCACCTTTTCACAGATGGCCTCCCAAATCACGTTTCTAATGCTTAGATGTCTCTGCTGGAGTTCATCGATGTGTTTATTTCCCTCCTCCACTAAAACCTCCAACTCCATGTCTTCAAACTTCATTTATCACTTAAGACCACTCTGCTCTCTCAAACTCTCCATGGTGACAGCCGATAGCACACGCAAAATCCTCGTAAAATAGGGCGGTCCACACCACTTTTGCACTCGTTATCATTTGTGCACGCAGTCATAGTAGATCACCCGCAACACGCCCAGAAATAACACGTGCAAAATGATTATTTGCACACGCAAATTAGCGCTCGTTATTTGGGATCTTAGTAGATCAGGCCCATAGTGTACTAGAATGCACCAAGACTACAAAAAATAGAAGCTAAATTGACCAACAGTGAAGACCCCTCCACCATCCACCATTTTTTTCCAGGACACTCCGGTTTCATTCCACAAAAACAGTTTGAAAAACGTAATTAAAAAAAATAAAAAAGGAATAAATGTCAAAACAATGTTGGTGTTATCCTGAACAGATTCTTGGAATAACATTTTTTTCTGTATAGTAAGATTTCTTCAGAGCATTGTAATGTGTTTCTGATACTGTTGTTTGTAGAGAGATAATTAAGCTGTGATAAAATCAAAAATTGTATTTGGTGGATATGTATCTATGTTTATACAGGAAACCCTCAAAGTGTCCAAACAGTGTTAATTTTTTAAAACAAAAAACATTATAATAAATGTGCATTTAAAAAAAAATAATAAGCTAAATTGGGATAAACAACAATATTCTATAGCTTGATGGTTCCCAAACCTTTCCTGCATGGCCACCCTTTGAGAGGAAAATATTGTCAAGCCCCCCTTGCCCTAACCATACACACTGACACATAAACATACTTCCATTTACACTAAAACACATCATCAAACATGTCCTTTATTAACACATTTCTGTATCATTATTTGAAAGATCGTCCACCAAAAATATAGAGTCACAACTTCAGAGTGTGACATCAAAGAGAGAAAGCCAACAAGCCACTTAGAAAAAGGGAAGCAATTAAAAATGACACAACATATGACTTCCGGGTGGGTGACTCACTGTTTGTGGAGGTGAAGCTGGGGTGAGATATGACTCGTCATAAGTCCTTGGTTTTAATAGATGTGATGTTCATTGTCAACATAATGTTGTCGGCTATATGCTTTTCTTAGAGTGTTGCCTTGTTAACCAGCACTTTCACTCATTACCTTTCTTACCTTTCAAATGCTACTTTTTTCTAGGCTGCATAACCATTCCACAGAAGTGACAGCGTGGACAAAGGAGACACCAGACAGAGTGATGAAGCAGCAGAGGAACTTATAGCGATTTGAAAATGTGTGAATATGTTGGTACCTTTCTTAGAAACATGCTTAATTCTGTATAATAATAACAGTTTACTAATTCTGCAAGAGCAGTGCAGGGACAACTAGATCACACACATCATATCAAATCAAAGGAGTTTTGGTACATTTAATCTCTTCCACTTTGCCTGAAGCAACGTCAGTTTCCGCAGGCATTTTAAAAATGGTAAATTTTGTGACAACCCTTTTTCTTCTACTTTTTTTTTTGGCATAAAACACAGGCATATCTGAGTGCAAGACACATCAACCAAATTGGAAAAAAAGCAGACACATAGTTACCACAAAAGTCTACATGGTATGGGCTCTAGCTGTGTTACGGGGGTGGCTAAGTGAGAAGAAAACACCAACAGACATCTGCAGGAAAGAAGAGGACCTTAGACAGGTGCTGCTGTTATTCTCTGCATTTGTTAAGAAGGTAACAAGTTCAGATTTTGGCTTCACTGTCAATGGAAAGTTGAGTATGATGTGATTTAGAACAGTGAAGCAGGCTAATGTTTAGACTTGACCACAAATGAAAATGTTAAATTTAACATTATTCTGGACCCCAAGTAAGCTGATAAGAAAACAGCGGCCAACTTTTTGATTTGTATTAGGAGAACTCTTTTCATTTGTTTGACTTTATTCTTGTAGGCAACTAGAGAGAGACAAGAAATGTGAGGAAAGAGAGGGTGGGATGACATGCACCGAAATCATGCCAGGGCCAGAAATCAATCCTTCGACCAGTGTGTTGAGGACTGTTGACTCTGCACATGGAGTGCCTTCTCTACCAACTGAGCCACATAGCAAAATCAGCACTCCATACATCAATTGTTAATCAATAAAATCTCTTTATATCAATTCTTAGTGTTAAAGGTGACATATCACACTTTTTTCATCAATATATATTGGTCTAAGAGGTCCCCAAAACATGTCTTTAAAGTTTGTGCTAAAAAAACACTTTGAAATCAGATTTTGGTCTGCCTGAAAATCCCTCTTCTTCAGTCCTCCTCAGAACAGTCTGTTTTCTCTCTGACCACGCCCCCTCAGGAAGTGGATGTGCCTCGGCTCTCCAGCACGTTGATCTAATGTTTACATGTTGGCTGAATATGCACGGCTGCTCATAGATCGCGTTACTTCAACCCTCTGAATCTGATCCTGAATCTGATCCTGATGGAGAGGCGCCTGCAGCAGGACCTTTCTGAAGGATTGGTCACAGATTTTGTGTTTCTTGTTGTTTAATTTATCAGTGTGTCGAGGTGTGTCTTGGTACACAGCTACGAGCATGTAGGTATGTGGCTATGCTAACTAGCGCTAGCACTTATCCATGATAAATAAAAATCATCCACTAGATCTTCAAATCTGCAGACGTGGGGAGTAAAACCGACATCTACCAGAAAGGCAGCAGGACCTTTCTGAAGGATTGGTCACAGATTTAGTGTTTCTTGTTGTTTTATTTGTCAGTGTGTCGACGTGTGTCTTGGTACACAGCTACAGCTATGAACATGTAGCTATGCTAATTAGCGCTAGCACTTATCCATGACAAATACAAATCATCCACTAGATCTTCAAATCTGCAGACGTGGGGAGTAAAACCGACCTTTGTGTTTATTAAGACAGCCTACAACTAGCATGCCTCCCTCCTAAGCTCCTTGTTAGCACACATGTGTGCAGGTAATGAAAAACAGAGGAGGGATTCAGTATTATTTTATACAGTCTATGGGCTGAACAAGCTCCGAGCTCTGACTCCGTGACAGACCGGATATTGTTGTTACGTAACAAAAACACTGAAGTCTGAAACGGCTGGTTTCACACACATTTACAGAAAGGTGGAGAAATCAGAACAGGGGCAGAATGGATTTTTTTCATTTTCATGGGGTTTGTAGACATGCCAGGGAAACATATTTCAGGTAGAGAACCATTAAAAAGTCCATTTTGCATGATATGTCACCTTTAACTTGTTTGTATATTTAGTAAGTATCTAAGAACTAAGTGAGATAACGTTTATTGAGCCAGCGGTCATTGCCATCTCTAGGGTTGGGGCAGCTGTGGCTCAGTGGGTAGAGACGGTCGTCTATCAATCGAAAGGTTGGCGGTCCAATCCCAGCTCCGGTAGTCGCATGCCAAAGTGTCTTTGAGCAAGACACTGAATCCCAAATTGCTCCCTCTGTTGTTCAGCAGTGTGTGAATGACCTTAACTAACACTGGTGGTCCCTCACTATATAGCAGCCTCTACCATAAGTGAGTGAATGGGTATGAATGGGTGAATGTGACGAGTAGTGTGTAACAGCGCTTTGTGTGGTCAGACAGACTAGAAAAGCGTTATATAAGTACAAGTCCATTTACCATTAAGACATTATTCCTTACTTACCTGCCTCCAAACCGTCTTGCACCCCTCAAGTTGGGAATCGCTGCTGTTGCTAGTTAAAGTATGGAGTTTAAAAAAATATTAGACACTGCAATTTTGAACAGTGGCAACATGAGTTAACAAGCCTGAATAGTTTTGTTGGCTTGAATGTAAACCTAGAAAAAACTTCAGCTGACACCAAAGTTAACAATGCCTTCCTTAACTGTGTCATGTAGATAAAAAGCATTGACTGGTTTAGAAACAAACTGACTTTATTCTGTTTTTGCATTAAATCAAATATAAAAAGGTAAAAACCTTGGATATATTTTCCAGAAGCCAAGGGTTAGGAAGAGGTGCAAGCAAGACATTCACACCTCCAGCTTCTACTTTGTCAAGCCTCCTGGCGTGGATTAACAAATGCCCCTTTTTTGACATTGCATTATTCAGCTTTGTTTTCAACTCTCAAGGATTCACTGACTTTATTTTCACAATCGAGTCCTTGGTTCTGTTATCACAGAAGCTAAAGAGAGCAACCTTGACACTATTTTTAGCCTCATGCTGGTCAGAAAGAACAGAGTTAAATGAATGTACAGTGAAAATGCACAACAAAGGACCTCAAAGGCATGAATGTAGCAGGGAAGTTTAAAGGAAACAGTGGATTCCTTGACTTACTCAGCTGCTTCAACTTCACTCAGCATGTAAACTTCCCCACCCACTGCCATGGACACATTTTGGATCTGGTTTGTTCCACTGGCCTCCACATTACCAACCTCTCACACTGGTCAAACCATCTCTGAACACCTGGCAATCACCATGGACACCAACATTCCTACTCCCCAACCCAAACAAAATTGCACCATAACTTTCTGAAATCTCAAGTCTCTCTGCCCCACCTCCCTCTCTACATGTATATCCAGCATTTTAAATGACTCCACCCTCCCTGAAAACTCCTGCAGACCTTGTCAACCTCCACAACCATGCTCTGTCCACCTGTCTCAACCTGCTCGCTCCTGTAAAAACAAAAACTGTCACATTCACTCACTCTGCCCCTTGGTACACTCCCCAACTACTCAACCTCAAGAAAAAAGCAGACAACTGGATCATAAAAAAAAAACCTGGACTCACTGTGCTCGCCATAACGTACAAGGAACACACTCAACTACACAACTCTGCTCTCAAAGAAGCCCACTCCACCTTCTACTCTGGTATCATCCACTCAGGCTCCTCCAATCCTCGCACCCTGTTCTCCACCATCAACAAGCTCCTCAAACCCATGGACAATACTTCACTCTCCTTCACCCCGGAAAAATGCAACAACTTTTTATCATTCTTCCACTCCAAAATTGAAAACATTCACAGTCAGTTAGCCATCTCCTCCTCCTCCACCCCTGACCCAGACACTTCATCCCCCCTTTTAACTGAAACGAATTATCCTGCTTCTCAACAATAACTGCATCTGATCTCTCTAAACTTTTCTCTGGCATTAAACTCTCAACCTGCCCCCTGGACCCAATTTCCTCCATCCTTGTCAAATCGTGCCTCCTCTGTCTTATTCCACTCATCCTGGACATCATAAACTCCTCCCTCACCACTGGCTCTGTTCCTTCTCCTTTTAAACTCACTGCAATCACACCCATCCTCAAGAAGCCTGGCCTGGACCCTGATAACCTAGATAAATTCAGACCCATCTCAAACCTTCCATTTCTCTCTAAAACGCTCCGTCTCAGCCCAACTCAAGCAGTACCTCCACACCAAGCAACTATACCAAACATTCCAATCTGAGCACTGAAACTGCTCTGCTCAAAGTCACAAATGACCTCCTGCTCTCCTCTGACTCCAGCTCCCTCAACATCCTCCTCCTCCTCCTCAACCTCAGTGCAGCTTTTGACACAATTGATCACTCCATCCTCCTCAGTCGCCTGCAAACATTCATCAGTATAACTGGTTCAGCTCTCTCCTAGTTCAGATCCTATCTCTCCGACAGACTCCAATACATCTCTATCAATAACAGCAAGTCCAATACCACCCCTGTCACACATGGTGTCCCCCAATGCTCGGTGCTTGGTCCCCTTCTGTACATCCTCTACATGCTCCCCCTCGGTCACATCATACGCCACCATGGGCTTCAATTTCACTGCTACGCCGATGATACCACGCTCTACATCTCAACAAAAACCATCACTCCTGCCATCCTCTCCACCCACACAAACTGCCTCACTGAATTAAAAAACTGGATGAGCAACAACTTCCTCAAACTCAACTGCAATAAATCTGAACTCATTCTCATCGGCCCCAAATCCCTCCTCCCCTCCACCCAGAACTTCTCACTAAGCATCGACAACCACACAGTCACACCCTCCCTAGTAGTCCGTAACCTCTGCATCATCTGACCCCACTCTCTCCTTCAAACCTCACATCAGAAACGTCACCAAAACATCCTTCTTCCACCTCAGATCCTCTCTTTCCTCCTCTGCTGATGAAACTCTCCTGCACGCCTTCATAACCTCTAGACTTAAGTACTGCAACAGCATCCTTTACAGCCTTCCCTCCTCTGACCTCCAAAAACTCAAATACGTCAGCTGCCCGGTTACTCACCCACTCCCGCTCCAGAGCCCACATCACACCCATCCTTCAGCACCTCCCCATACAGCACTAAATCCACTTCAAGATCCTGATCATCACCTGCAAAGCCCTCAATAACCTTGTCCCCTCCACATACCTGACCTGTCCTGGGCTGCTTTTGTTTTGTGTTTTCTTTGTGGTGTCATGGCTTTTATTTCTGGTTTCACTATGTGTGTTTGTTTGATTCATGTTCTGTGTTTTATCTGTTGCCGTTCTTGTGTGTTAAGTGTTTTGTCTTGTTGCTACCCGTGTTTTCCTGTTGTCTTGAGTTGGTTTTCAGTGTTTTATTTTGTAGAATACCCTTGTGTTAAGTTTAGTGTTACTACCTGTGTTTCCTGCCTTTGAGATTGTCTTCACCTGAGCCTTGTTGTCCTCACCTGTGTGTCCTTAAGGCTGATTTATACTTCTGCATCTCCTCTACGCAGCAGGGGCTGATGTGGACATGAGCCCCACATACTTGTGCGTCGATGTGGTCGTGTCGTGCAGCAATTCTCCTCCTAAGCTCTTGAGGGCAGTGTGGTCTCTCTGATAGCCGGTGGCCTGCTTCCGGCCCCGCTACGATCTCTGCTTACTCTTCCATAGAGATTCAGAGTGTGTTATGTTAATCTACAGCTGATACATGTTGCTGTTTATCACACAGACATGATTACATGAAGAATAGAGAGGAGGAGATGAAGTATGGGATGTCCGGGATCCTGGAAGTGATATAAATGCCGGAAATACAATGCCTCCAAGTGGACCAATCACAGGGCTTGTGGTTACATTTTAGAGGAGGTGCACGTCAGCTACGTGCATAAGTACTGGAGCTACACAGACCCCCAGCGTAGGCTACGCCATCGATTCAACGCAGAAGTATAAATCAGCCTTTACTCGTTACCCAGTGTGTCTATTTAGTCTGTGTGTTTCCTACCTTCTGGGCCAGTTCATTGTACTTCTGTGCTTGTGATGTATGTTTGTCTGTGGTCTTCAGTGTTGGTTCCCACGTTCCAGTGTTTCCCATGTTTCTCAAGTTTTTGTTCTTTGAAGAAGTTTTAGTTTTATCTCAGTCTAAGATAATAAAACCTTTTTATTTTAAAGGTGACATATCACACTTTTTTCATCAATATATATTGGTCTAAGAGGTCCCCAAAACATGTCTTTAAAGTTTATGCTCAAAAAAAACCTTTGAAATCAGATTTTGGTCTGCCTGAAAAACCCTCTTCTTCAGTCCTCCTCAGAACACTCTGTTTTCTCTCTGACCACGCCCCCTCAGGAAGTGGATGTGCCCTCGGCTGTCCAGCATGTTGATCTAATGTTTACATGTTGGCTGAATATACACGGCTGCTCACAGACCACCGTTACTTCAACCCTCTGAATCTGATCCAGAATCGGATCCTGATGGAGAGGCACCTGCAGCAGGACCTTTCTGAACCATTGGTCACAGATTTAGTGTTTCTTGTTGTTTTATTTATCAGTCTGTAGACGTGTGTCTTGGTACACAGCTAGTAACATGTAGCTATGTGGCTATGCTAACTAGCGCTAGCACTTTTCCATGATAAATAAAAATCATCCACTAGATCTTCAAATCTGCAGACGTGGGGAGTCAAACCGACCTTTGTGTTTATTAAGACAGCCTACAACTAGCATGCCTCCCTCCTAAGCTCCTTGTTAGCACACGTGTGTGCAGGGAATGAAAAACAGAGGAGGGGTTGAGTTGTATTTTATACAGTCTATGGGCTGAACAAGCTCCGAGCTCTGACTCCGTGACAGACCGGATATTGTTGTGACGTAACAAAAACACTGAAGTCTGAAACGGCTCGTTTCACACACATTTACAGAAAGGTGGAGAAATCAGAACAGGGGCAGAATGGATTTCTATCATTCTTGGGGGGGGGGGGGGGGGGGGGGGGGGGGGGTTGTAGACATGCCAGGGAAACATATTTCTGGTATAGAACCATTAAAAAGTTGATTTTGCATATGTCACCTTTAAATCCACACCTGGGTCCTCCCCCTCCTTTCTTCACACGTGACATAACCGACTTCCTCAAACGCCACGCCCCATATTGCCGCCTCAGATCATCAGATATCCAACAGTGTTGCCAACTGAGCGACTTTGTCACTATTTTTAGCGACTTTTCAGACCTCTCTAGTGACTCTTTTTCAAAAAAGCGACAAGCGACAAATCTGGTGACTTTCTCTGTTGTTATTGGAGACTTTTGGAGACTCTGAAATGAAAGCATGTAACGTTCTAAATAAGCAGCGGGTGCTGCAGTGGCCCCCTCCCCTGTCCCAAAGCACTCACAGACGTGCAGCAGTCCCTCGTAGCTGCAGTCAGAGCAGAGATGCTAACCCCTCTGCGTCCAGACTGCAAATGAATCCCGCAGGTACGAAGACTCGCTGGCTGATCCATTTAGATAGTTAATGTAGATTGTATACAATAAATATCTTGAAAATGATATTGTTGAAAATGTAATGTTTTACATTGATTTTTTTAGGCTCTTAAGTGTAGTTCTAAACATATGTAAGGTGTTTTTTACCCTCTTTTTGTCTCTCACTCAACGTTACACGTCTCTCTGACAGCGTCCATTACAATTCAGATTATGCAAATTAGGTGATGACATCATTTAGCGACTTTTAGGACAGCCAATAGCTACTTTCCTCACTGAGGAGTAGGCAACACTGGATGCAAATCTCCTGTCCCCTATCACCAAGACCAAGCACTGCACCTTGGGGGACAGAGCCTTTGCCATCGCTGCCCTGACTCTCTGGAACTCTCTCCCTCCAAACATCCTCAACTCTGACTCTCTTCAATCATTTAAAAACCACCTCAAGACCTTCCTGTTTGAAAAAGCATACAACACATAACCTCTACTCCTGTCCCACCTCTGTCTTTATTCTTTTTTATTCATCTGCTTTATTTTGTTTTTTTGAATTTTTATTATTATTTTTCTGTAAAGTGACTTTAAATATCAAGAAAAGCCCTATCAATTATTATTATTATTATAATTATAATGTGTGAAACTGCAAAATGTTTCAAGATAATACATCTGTGGTCCAATAAATAGTATATGGTCGATGATATGGGTTCCCAAAGAAACACTGATGCTCTGCTGGCTGTAAATATGGAGGAAGGAATGAAAAGGGAAATGTTCCTCTGCACAGCTGAGCAGCAGTAGACTGACACCAGCAGGACGGAGGAGGCTGCAGCACAGGAGCTATCAACAAGAGCTATATTTTGTGACAGTGTTGATGTACCCAGCAGAGCTTGAGTGTACTTGCGCTGTCATTGCTGTGTTGTTGATATAAAGGTCAATTTATGTGTGGTACTGGGAGAATGCGATGAGGTCGGTCCACATTAAAATTGCCAGGGCCAAATTGTGTGCCCTGTCCAACCCAGCACATCACTTCAACAGGTAGTGACTTACTTCCCAGTACAGGCTGAAGGCCAACCTTAAATTCAGCCTGACTACTCAAATAGTGCTTTGCTCCCCAGAAAAAAAAGTTGCTGTTTTTCTTGTGTTGAAGGAAAGCCTGGGCCTGAGCTGAACATTCAGAGGAGCTCCAAAGTGTTTTAAATTAGGGTCATGAAGAGATGGGATAAAAAAAAGTCTGTTTGAATGACAGGATGTTGAGGATGAGTCAGTCAAGTAGACACTCTCCCTTGACAAAATGACAACTCCATCTACTCAGGAGATGCCTCAGATTTACAAAGATCCATCCAGCAGCCAGAGAACACACACACACACACACCCACACACACACACACACACACACATAAGCATTTAATTGCAGCAAATCAGAGATCCTCCCTTGAGGACAACATAAGTAGTTCCATGACTGTTGAAATGTGGGATACTCAATGTAATAATGATAACTGACTAATAACAACCACAATACAAGATTACATCAGATGGTCTAAAGCTATTTCAAACAAATGTCTCTTAGGCTGCTTTTTCAAAGCTTCAGTAGAGACAGTGAAGTGCATTTGCACAGGAAGATTGTTCCAAAGAGTTGGAGCCACATGCTCAAAGGCATGGACACCATTCAGTCTATCAGAGCACAGCAAGCAGACCCTGGTCAGAAGACCTAATTCTGGGTCTACTGGTGATGTAAGGATGGAGCAGGTCAGAGATAAACAGATAGACACACACTTGTATGGGAGGTAGAACCTTCAGTTATCAGGCCCCTCACCTTTGGAATTATCTACCAGTCAGGGTCCAGGAGGCAGACACCCTCTTCAAACTTTCCTTTTTGATAAAGCTTATAGTTAGAGCTGGATCAGGCTTGACCAGCTCTTAGTTATGCTGCTATAGGCTTAGACTGCCGGGGAAACTGGCATACTGACACACTGGGATCTTATCTCTTACAGACCACTAGGGAGGGTGTGACTGTGTAGCTCAGCACATAAACACAGCATACAAGCATGAGAGAAAGGATAGAGTGATACCAGAGATCAATCTGAAACCCCTTGGAGAGCAAAGATCTTGATAAAAATGAATCTAATAACTGAAATGAGTTAACGACAGCATGGGGGAAACAAGAGGTCCTGGAGAGAAGTCCAGAGAGTAAGTGAAAAGAGAGGACAAGAAGGAGAAAACTGGGGATAGAGACAAGGAGAGGGCAAGGAGGACAACTTGAGACTGCTGAAGAGATGCAGTGATGTATGGACCCTTGTGCTGGGGTCAATAGACAAATTGAAATTGATGAAGGTGACAGGTTGTTAGTTATATTAAAAAAAAAAAAAAAAAAAGCAACTTATCAAAAGTTAGGCTGATAATAATTTAAATTCCAGAATGTGTCACACTGTCTGGCTGGTGTGCCACAGACTGCAATCAATGCAGTAAAACATAACATGCATATGACACTAAAGAGACATTAGGTGAAATAATAATAAAACATGGTTAGGATTGTTCAATAGTGACCTGATGATGCAAACAGATCACAGTTACATCATGAAATAATAACCGTAAGGTGGACAATCACAAAACAACAATAATGTAATAAGAATTGTTTGTGTTACTGTGCATTCTTATTTTTTATTTTGGTGACTTACCTCTCCTCTTGTTTCAGATACTCCACCTCCTGCCCTCGCGTGTTCCCTGCCTGTTGATTGTCTTCCCTGCCATGATTGTCTGCAGCTGTGTCTCATTGTCTCCCCTCCACTTTAGTATTTAGTTTGTGTCTTCCCAGCCTTCTGTGCCAGTTTTGTCTCTCCTTGTGACACCTTGGTTTTGTTTAGTGTTTCTTTTTTGCCTTAAAGGTGACATATCATGCAAAATTGACTTTTTAATGGTTCTCTACCGGAAATATGTTTCCCTGGTATGTCTACAAACCCCCCGAGAATGAAAAAAATCCATTCTGCCCCTGTTCTGATTTCTCCACCTTTCTGTAAATGTGTGTGAAACCAGCCGTTTCAGACTTCAGTGTTTTTGTTACGTAACAACAATATCCGGTCTGTAACAGGAAGTCAGAGCTCGGAGCTTGTTCAGCCCATAGACTGTATAAAATACAACTCAATCCCTCCTCTGTTTTTCATTACCTGCACAAATGTGTGCTAACAAGGAGCTTAGGAGGGAGGCATGCTAGTTGTAGGCTGTCTTAATAAACACAAAGGTCGGTTTTACTCCCCACGTCTGCAGATTTGAAGATCTAGTGGATGATTTTTATTTATCATGGATAAGTGCTAGTGCTAGTTAGCATAGCTACATAGCTACATGTCGTAGCTGTAGCTGTGTACCAAGACACACGTCTACATACTGATAAATAAAACAACAAGAAACACTAAATCTGTGACCAATCGTTCAGAGAGGTCCTGCTACAGGCGCCTCTCCGTCAGGATCAGATTCTGGATCAGATCCTGGATCAGATTCAGAGGGTTGAAGTAACGTGATCTCTGAGCAGCTGTGTATATTCAGCCAACATGTAAACATTAGATCAACGTGCCGGAGAGCCGAGGCCACATCCACTTCCTGAGGGGGCGTGGTCAGAGGGAAAACAGACTGTTCTGAGGAGGGCTGAAGAAGAGGGTTTTTCAGGCAGACCAAAATCTGATTTCAAAGTGTTTTTTTGAGCATAAACTTTAAAGACATGTTTTGGGGACCTCTTAGACCAATATATGTTGATGAAAAAAGCGTGATATGTCACCTTTAAGGAAGTAAACTTTTTGTTCACTGCATCCTTGTGTTTTGTCATGCGTCTGAGTCCAGTCTCCTGTTTGAACCAGCCTGTAAATTCACAGGTGGAGGTACTGCCTTGTGTTTGCAATCATGTTATACATCAACCCTACAGGTCATCTCTATGACACACTTTTTGTCGGTCAAGAGAGCATCTTCATGTGGTTGATCAGAGTCGGCCTTTTTTGGCACAAGAGCTGATGAGCCAGGCTAAAACCTGCAGCACTCAGGGAATGAATCTGAAGAGCTCTGACAACATCTAGTGGCTGAAATGGGAACTGCACTAAATGAAAACATGCTGTGAGGCAGAAGTGTCTTAAATGAGAAAATCAATCACTGACAAAGAGCAGCTGAAGTCCCCATAGTTGTTTAATTTGTCAGCTGGTTTTCTGAAATTAGTAACAGCAGGTTAAAATGACACCATAACTTCAAAATTAAAAAGCCTACCTGCACATTATTTATTATTTGGTTGTTTTAATTTGGCTGTAAATTTAATGTGTAGCCAACATGTTAACTCACAGGTTTCAGTGCAACATCATCAATTCTGTTTTACTGGAAACTAGATCGCCCCCCATTGTATGGATCAGAGAAGTCCTGGATCAGAGAAGTCCTCTGTAACCTTAAGCTGGAAAAACTCAGATTCTTCTTGAAAAACTTCTATAACATTTCAAAATACACTGCTCAAAAAAATAAAGGGAACACTTAAAAATTACAATGTAACCCCAAATCAATCACACTTTTGGGATATCAACCTGTCCAGTTAGGAAGCAACACTGATTGTGAATCAATTTCACCTGCTGTTGTGCAAATGGAACAGACAACAGGTGGAAATGAGAGGCAATTAGCAAGACAACCCCTATAAAGGAATGGTTCTGCAGGTGGAGGCCACAGACCATTTCCCTGTCCTCATCCTTTCTGCCTGATTTGTGGTCACTTTTGCATTTTACCAGTGCCCTCACCACTAGAGGAAGCATGCGGCGGTGTCTGCAACCCACAGAAGTTGCTCAGGTAGTGCAGCTCATCCAGGGTGGCACATCAATGCACGCTGTGGCAAGAAGGTTTGCTGTGTCTCCCAGCACAGTGTCAAGAGCATGGAGGAGATATCAGGAGACAGGCCAGTACACCAGGGGTGCTTCTCAAAGCTCTAAACGTCCATCCTCGCGTCTCTTCCTCGCGTCTTAGTCCCGCCCACCAGAGATGTGAGGAAATGAAACCAGAGAAGAGAGGAGATTTGTATTTAGAGAAATGAGACGTCCTCTACTCCGGAGCGTCATGTGAAGCGACGTGGTTTGTGATGTTGGCTTTAACAACTGTTTGTGTCTGCACACATGTTCACTGTAATAACTCTGATTAATATAAACAGTAACAGAGCTCTGTCTCTGTGTTTACATGTTTAACACACACTTGCACATGAAGAGAATCAGCTCTCTGTTTATTCTGTCCTGAAGCATCACGGATCGATTCACTGTTAAAATGCCTCATTATTAAATGATTTATTACTTTAAGGGAAAATATAAATCAACTCTTTTCAAACCCTGTGCTCATTAATGATCAGCCTGATATGAAACTTTATTAACCTGACAGGAAATATAACAAGTGTTTTTACTAACAGACAAACTTTACTGTCAGACTTCTCTTCATGAAGAAAACCAGAACAAACGGGGAAACTAACAGGAGGAATAACTGATCATTAATATATATTCTATCTATGATGTTAGACTCTATTACTCTATTTCATTAGACAGTGAATCTGACAAAAACAATCAGATATAACATAATCCATCCTCTGTAATGTTGAATTTAGGATTTTGTGATCAGTATATTGTTTTTAAAACTCACATCAAACACTTTTTAATCTCAGCTCATCAAACAGACTGTTTAGAAACCGACATGTGTTTATGATCTGTTTCAGGGCACCCTTAATGACTGTTTTAAGGTCTATCTTTTTTCTGTTATTAAACTCAGCTGATGTTAAGTTTCGAATAAGTCCGAGCCGCTGCAGCGTCCAATCAGTGAGTGTCTGTCAGAGAAAAGACTTCCGCAAAGTCTGCTCTCGTGTTTCCTCGATTATCCCTCCTCGGATCAGTCTCCTCGCTCCTCTCTCCTCCAGCAGTGTTTAGAGCTTTGGGACGCAAGTTAAAATGGCGCATCAGTAAGTACTTCTGGTTCGGCCGAGGAGCGAGGAGACTGCAGTTTAGAGCTTTGAGAAGCACCCCAGGAGACTTTTGGACCTATCTGCTGCGTTTGACACTGTCGACCACACAATTCTCCTGTCACGCCTTGATAGTTGTGGAATTAAGGGTTTAGCACTCAGTTGGTTTCAATCCTACCTGACAGACAGAAGTTTCTCTGTCCATTTGGGAGATTTTTCCTCTGGGACAGCCCCTCTTACTTGTGGTGTTCCTCAGGGGTCTGTTTTGGGCCCTATCCTGTTCTCATTGTATATGCTGCCCCTGGGATCTATTTTCCAGAAATATGGCGTCTCATTTCATTGTTATGCTGATGATGTGCAAATTTATATGCCGTTCAGCTTAAAGAGGAATGGATCCCTGCAGTCCTTATTCAACTGTTCGAAAGATGTAAAGTTATGGCTGAGCCTAAATTTTCTGCACCTTAACGAGGAAAAGACTGAGGTCATTGTATTTGGACAGCCCCAACAGTTCGATGGGAGCACTCTCGGCCCTCTCGCAGCAAATGTTCACTCCTCTGTAAAGAGCCTTGGAGTTCATTTTGACAGTGCCTTCAAATTTAGGAAACAAATCTCTTCTGTGGTTCAGTCCAGCTTCTTCCAGCTGAGACTCATAGCGAAGGTGAAGGCATATCTCCCTCCTAAGGATCTAGAGAGAGTTGTACATGCCTTTATTACGGCTAAGCTTGATTATTGTAATTCTTTGTATGTCGGCTTAGACATGGCGTCTATTCAGCGCCTGCAGCTTGTACAGAATGCGGCAGCTCGCCTCCTGACTGGCAGGAAAAAGAGGGAGCACATCACACCTGTGCTGCGTGCTCTCCACTGGCTCCCAGTCCGTCACAGGATTGATTTTAAAGTTGCACTTTTAACATACAAGGCCCTAAATGGATTGGCACCATCCTACTTGGCTGATCTTCTCCATGCTCACAACCCAACCCGAGCACTGAGGTCAACAAACCAGCTGCTCCTGGATGTGCCTAAAAGTCGCCTTAAAACCCGGGGAGACCGAGCCTTTGCAGCAGCGGCCCCCAAGCTCTGGAATGGCTTGCCACTCCAATTAAGATCGGCCCCAACTGTTGAATGTTTTAAATCTTTGTTGAAGACCCATCTCTTCTCTTTGGCCTTCTCCTCGTGAAGAGGACATTAATATCCTGTTATGTTGTTGTTTATTGTTGTCTTCATGTAATTTTTACTTTTTACCTTGTACAGCACTTTGGCCAACACTGGTTCTTTTAAATGTGCTATATAAATAAAGTTGACTTGACTTGACTTGACATGGAGGGGGCCGTAGGAGGATAACAACCAAGCAGCAGGACCGCTATCTGCTCGTTTGTGCAAGGAGGAACAGGAGGAGCACTGCCAGAGCCCTACAAAATGACCTCCAGCAGGCCACTAATGTGCATGTTTCTGCTCAAACTGTGAGAAACAGACTCCATGAGGGTGGTATGAGGGCCAAACTTCCATTGGGGCCTGTACTCACAGCCCAACACCGTGCCGATTGGCATTTGCCAAAGAACACCAGGATTGGCAGATTCGCCATTGGCGCCCTGTACTCTTCCCGGATGAGAGCAGGTTCACACTGAGCACATATGACAGACGTGACAGAGTCTGGAGACATCGTGGAGAACGTTCTACTGCCTGCAACATCCTCCAGCATGACCGGTTTGGCGGTGGGTCAGTGATGGTTTGGGGAGACATATCCTTGGATGGCCGCACAGACCTCCATGTGCTGTTAAGACATTACTGTAATCCTGTGCCTTATTATTCAAAGCAACTTGACTTTGTGTGTTAAAATGTTCAAAACTTAATAAAAAGAGCTCCAAAAAAAAAAAAAGAGAACATCTTCATATGGTTGATCAGGTTGGCCTTTTTTGGCACAGGAGCTGATGAGCCAGGCTAAAACCTGCAGCACTCAGGTAATGAATCTGAAGAGCTCTGACAACATCTAGTGGCTGAAATGGGAACTGCACTAAATGAAAACATGCTGTGAGGCAGAAGTGTATTGCATTAAAGATTCCTAACACTGCTAAGGTGAGCAACATGACGTCATTCAGGTTATGTGAGAAGTCTCAAAGTGCTGTCCCATTCCCAGTTCTACAGTTTGAGCCCTTACAGCCTCCTGCAGAGGTTGAGATTGGCTGGTCCTCCATCACAATGAGAGCAGACGTTTTAGACCCACGTTTGTTCCTGAGGTATGGAAGCATTTCCGAAAGGTCAATAAATAAAAGAGGGAGATTTGGCCTTGATAAAAAAATTAAAAAGTGATGTCATAATAATGACATGGTTAGTCACAGTTAGGAGATAAAAAGTTGAAATTATGTTTCATATTTAAAAAGTGACAGACTGGTTGATTAATTTATTTAGTTTGTGAGAACTCCCTGCACCACAGACAAGGACAAAAAGTATACAGCTTTTGATTGGAAAGGGTCTCAAGTGTTACAACATCCTACATTGGAGTCTATGGTGTCAACAAGCAGAAGCAAAATATGCCTGAACTCTTTTCCTTGGATTGATTTGATATGACGTTATTAGGTTGCCTCTGGTGTCTGACTCAAACACGGGTTATCTTACAGTGTGAAGTTTTCCTTGGAGCTGATGGGCATCCAACTGAGGCTGTGTTACAGTGATGGTGACGAACTGGACCACGAGACCTCAAACAGAACCACCAGCACAGAGCACCACAGTGTTCCTGAGGAGGATCACCCTGCTGGGCTGAACACCAGCTAGGAGCAAGCTTTCAGGAGGAGCACTGAAACAGTGTTAATTTCGTTAACGAGAATTATGACGATAAATGTTCGTCAACGACGACAAAAACGATACTATGACGAGCTAAAGTACATCACTGATAATACAAACTCTGACGAACGTATGTTTAGTTTTTGTTGACGAGACGATGACAAGATGAAAACATTAGTGGGCGCTCGCCGGACCTTAAGAATCCATGTTTCCCCCGCTGTGCGTCTTTAAAGATGGCGTGATGACTTCCTGTGACAGGCTGAGTTATTATCTGAGGGGCTCAGTGTTAGCTTGGTCTCTACCTGCAGCAGGTGTGCTTTATGAACTAGCTCTCCTCACCTCCATGCATCTGTCTCATCTTCAGTGAGGATTTTTACCCCCGGTGTGTGTTAGTGACAAAGACACAACCGAAGGACGTCTGTTTAGAATAGATTATATCTTTATTGTCATTGTACATTGTACAACGAAATTGAGTTGCAGCCATTACCGTTAGTAAAAAGCTCTGCGTCTACAGCTTGATTTAATCCAGTTTGGTGAAACATCAGACACATTTAGTAAGTGTTGATCAACTCCTCGTCATCAAAGATGCAGATGCATTTCAGAGTGCCGTGAACTGACTGTCTGTCCAGTGTGCCTGTCACTGCAGATACATTCAGGGACCGTCGTTAAAGTGCAATACAGCCCCTTCATGGCATTTTTCTGTGAATCAAGAGAATCAAGATGCAATTGCAGTGTTCACATAAAGAATGTTTTCTTTTGACTTTTTAGCAGTGACAGGCTGAATTATTTAACTCAAGATATTACACAAACAAAAGTGTTAAAGGAGTGAAATCTTTACGATTTCAACTCTTGGTATAACCCTGATACTGATATCTGATCGACTACATGAATTATTTAAAGAGTGAAGATGTTTCTGCAAAAATCAAAGACTAAAATGTTTTGAGTTTTCGTCGACTAAAACTAGACTAAAACTATAAAGGACTGAAAAGACTTAAATGGGACTAAAACTAGCAGGCATTTTCGTCTAAAGACTAAGGGCCCGATCTACTAAGGGTTTGCGTGTATAAAAACACGTGCAAACTTGATAGCGCACGCAAAGCAGATATACTAACCAGGAGCACCGAGGAATGCGCCTTTCAAATGAGCAAAATAGCCCTCGCTATCCATTTAGCGTGTTTGCCTTCATGAATATGCAGAATACATGCAGATCATCAGAACGCGCAAAATACTGGGAGGAAGAGATGCAAATGTAATCATTTAGCACACGCAATGTGATTTATCAAACCTGAAGCAGATAGCGGGCAGTGTTTTTGTGTCTATATTTAGCACGTTTGAAAGGCAGGTGCAAACTGGCACAGCGTTACACACACATGGCTGCGGTCACTGTAAAGCTCATCATAACATCGCTTTACAACATGCGTGAACTGACTGTGCATCAGTCGCTGCGAGGTGCATTCAGGGACCGTCGTAAATGTGCAATACAGTCCTTTCATGGCATTTTTCTGTGAATCAAGAGAATTAAAATACAGTCAGTGGCCACATCAAGAATATTTTCTAAAAACAACTATATTAGCATATTTACTTGCCCCTGAGATGTTATTGGGGGAAAAAAGAAAAAAAATAACCATTCGCAACTTTCACGGCATTTTTTTCAAAAAGCTGTCGCAAATTCAGGCTTTTTTGGCCGAAACAATCACAAAAAAATCTCGCGAAATCCTGGAGGGACTGACAGGTGCTACAAATGCAAAGAAGATTGTTACATTAGTTTAAGTGATTCAAACATAGTCCTTGTGCATAGAATAAATACTTTATTAAAAAAGGAACATGTTTACAAAGTATAAGAACTTATTTACATAAATAATAATAAATAAACTATGTAGAAACAGGAATAAAAAGGAGCTTGCATGGAGGTGTGAGGGGGAAGAGTGAGAAAGGAGAGAAAGTTTGGTTGGTTCCTGCAGAGTTTGTTGCACCTGTTAAAAAATAAACTATTCTGTGGGTTCCAATGGTTCCAAATTGAGAGAAACAGCGCTCGCTTTTTAGTTTAATTTGTGAATTTGAAATTTGACGAATTCTTTCGTCTGGGGCGGCAATCTCTGCAGGGAGGGAAGCAGACTTTGGAGGAACAGTTCGTCCTCTGAGGGGGGAGGTGGAGCGGATGTGGTTGGCCTGTTCGTGAGGGCCTCCAGAAGCAGTCGCTCCATCTCCGACGGGGGTCTCCTCCTCACTGTGTGGATAGGAGAAAACATATTTTGTGATACTTTTACTTTTTAGATTAATTCAGTACTTTTTAAAAGATCAGGAAACACAAAAAGAAGATGCCAAGGCAGTGGAAAATCATGATTCATGATTATAATCTTGAAATATTCATATCACAAATCTGAGATAAGTAGCTTTTTCCCTTTTAATGTACAATTGCTGAAACAGATCTGATTTTTATTGAAATAGTTTACCATCAATTCAATAATTGAATATTGAAATATTGTAGCAGCTCTTTCTAGTCATATACACAGCTCAAAAAAATAAAGGGCACACTTAAACAATCCATCCTAGATCCCGATTATGTCTCTCTGTCACGTCTATCACATGTGCTCAGTGTGAAGCTGCTCTCATCCGGGAAGAGCACAGGGCGCCAATGGCGAATCTGCCAATCCTGGTGTTCTTTGGCAAATGCCAATCGGCATGCACGGTGTTGGGCTGTGAGCACATGCCCCATTTGTGGACGTCTGGCCCTCATGCCACCCTCACGGAGTCTGTTTCTCACAGTTTGAGCAGAAACATGCACATTAGTGTCCTGCTGGAGGTCATTTTGTAGGGCTCTGGCAGTGCTTCTCCTGTTCCTCCTTGCACAAACAAGCAGATAGTGGTCCTGCTGCTGGGTTGTTGTCCTCCTATGGCCCCCTCCATGTCTCCTGGTGTACTGGCCTGTCTACAGGTATCTCCTCCATGCTCTTGACACTGTGCTGCAGCGTGCATTGATGTGCCACCCTGGATTAAATGCACTACCTGAGCAACTTCTGTGGGTTGCAGACACCGCTGCATGCTACCTCTAGTGGTGAGGGCACTGGTAAAATGCAAAAGTGACCAAAAATCAGGCAGAAAGGATGAGGACAGGGAAATGGTCTGTGGCCTCCACCTGCAGAACCATTTCTTTATAGGGGTTGTCTTGCTAATTGCCTCTAATTTCCACCTGTTGTCTGTTCCATTTGCACAACAGCAGGTGAAATTGATTCACAATCAGTGTTGCATTGCAATAAGTTATTACATTGTAATTTTTAAGTGTTCCCTTTATTTTTTTGAGCAGTGTACATACCTCTGGGGACAGCAGACGATGTTGAAGGGGCTTCATCGGCAGGAGCAGAAGCTGCAGCAGCAGTAGGTTCTGGCAGTGATGGAGGATCATCACCATCACTGCCATCCCCATCGGAGGATGAGTCAGGATGGGCTGTCATGACAACATAGAGATGTGATCAAGTTAATGCATTACACAGGTCAAGCCCTGACAATATTTAGCTTTGATCCCCCCAAAACAGTTATAGCTTACATGAACAAACCTTCCCTCTTAATGTCCTATGCTGTGTGGGATGTGAACAAACCTCCTTCCTCATGTTCCGATTGCCCTGCTGCTGCTTCTGTCTGGTGGTCGTACTCTGCGGTATCCCCGACCTCCTGTGACATATTCCCACTTGTCTCCCTTGGGGTGAAGAAGGGGTCGATGAATGACAGTACCGCAGAGTACTTCCATTTTTTGGCCGCTCCTGACGCTGACCCACTTCTCCTCTCTGTCTCCTTTCTCCTCTCCTTCAGATACGTGTCCCTCAGGGTCTTCCACTTCCTCCTGCACTGATCCTCTGAAAGCACAAACGTGTACGTGAAGTAGTGAAGGCAACATGACAATGCCGGTTAAGCTAATTGTGGCAGTGCTAACTCACTAGTTAATGCCATATGGAAGCTAGCGACAGACGAAAGTTTACACAACTTACCAGACAGCCTGACTTCCTCACTCACTTTCCTCCAAGCATGCTCCTTTTTATTCCGATAAAAATAAGACAAAGTGTCGTACAACTCAGGAAATGCACAGACACGATGAGTTTCTCCTCCATTTTCAGAATGAATGAAATTCGACGGGTCCACATCATGTCACCGGGTGATCTGTACGCTGATTGGCTATCGCACGCGAATGATTTGCTTGAGTTCAGATATTTCAACTCTGGCGAATCATTTGCGCGATTTAATATTTCAACCAATCCGTGCGATTCGCGCTAACGTTTCGTGTCATTCGCACGACTCGCACCATTCGTGTCGCCCAATATGTGCGATACGCACCGCCAGAACTCTAGTCGCGTCTAATTGCGCCTCTACAGTGACTTTACATGTCATTCATTCACACAAATGATTTTATTTGCGTTTGGTGTGAACGCACCATAAGATTGTTTGTAGCCAAAGGTCAACCAGGATCAGGAAAGTGCTGGAGAGAATGTGGAAACCCCCAGGCAGATCATTTCCATATTTTTTGGGACTGCCCCATTATCCAATCCTATTGGACAGAAATAACATGAATGGTTAATCTGATAATGGGTCTTAACATTAAGCAGGATTTCTGTACAGTATATCTTGGCAATCTTCCATCCACAATCAATGTTACTGATAAATATCTGCTTACAATAATGTCGGCCGCCAGTAAAGTATAACAAGGAGATGGCTAACTAAGGAGACCCCGACAAAGGAGGATTGGATCAGAATCATGGCTGAAATCCATAACATGGAAAAGCTGACTTTCTCACTGAATCTACGTTTGGACAAGTTTGTTAATTACGGGAACAAATGGATGACTCACTTTACCGCATTGACTTCTCAACAGAAAAAACTGTTGACGTTTGCCCATTAAATAAAAACAACAGTCAACTCAAAATTTACTGTGGGCCCAGTCCTGCCTCATTCACTGCATTTCATGGCATGGCAAGTGAAGGAGCAGAGGAACTTCAAAAGTTTCACTCCTTTCTTCTTTTAATCTCTGATTTTCACCGTCCACTTTTCTTTGAGCTGCAAACTGTGAACACACCGTTTTATTCTAGGGTCCTACAGCTGGCAAAGTGCCAATATGCGAACTGCTCCATAAACAGAAGTGAAAGTTAAAAATTGCACTCCCAGCAGTGGACTCTGAGTGACCCAGTAACAGCCTGTCTGTGTATTGTTGACATGGACACAAGTCCTGGTAAACACACGGTGACCCGACCAAAACACAGAGTGAAGGAATAACAGTTCGGGGGCCACAAATAGGCGGTCGGATGCGGCCCGCAGGCCGCGTATTGACAGCCTCTGGTCTAGTGGGTGCGCAACGGAATTTCATAACGTGGCTCAAGCACATTCAGCATTCACTGTATTTCACAGGGAAACCAAAATGGTCCCATACATGCAACAGAACAGATGCAGGAGGGTTTTCATGTTCCTCTGCTCCTTCACTTGCCATGACTACTGCTGCGCTTCACGAGTGAGTGTGGATTCTACATGCGGTCATCACGTGAACACGCGCAACTTTTTTCATCAACCGATCCGCGGACCACGTCCGTGCCGATCCGTGGAGAGGCATCTGTACGGATCACGGATCACGGATCAACGATGATCCGTTGCACCACTACTGGATAGATGGGGAAGCAGAAACTAGTATATATGTGTGTGCAATAAAAATTGTTTACTTAAAGTCTATTAAAGACGTTGGCGGGTGGCTCTTGACTAACTATGTTGGCTGATATTATAATGATAATATACACTCACTGATACACTCACTGATGATGTTCACTGTATAGCCAGAACCTTACAGAATATGGTATCAACAAGCAGAAGCAAAATGTGTCTGAATTCTTTTCCATGGATTGATTTGACATGACATATGATCAGGTTGCCTCTGGTGTTGGTCATATTAGTGAAAGTTAATAACAGTCGTCAAAGGGTTTTGATCAATCAGAACCAAGCATCTAACACAAATGGAAGATCTGTAATAATAAGCTAAGCTAACCTACTCAACACCAGCTCTAGAGTTGCTTTATTCTCAAAGGATTCATTTTTTTTATTTATTCTAATTTCTTTAGAAGTACAGAAAACCCCGCTGAGAGTGCAACCTTGTTAGATAAAAAAAACTTGTGTGTCATTGTGGAATCACAGTTCAAAGGGCCTGATCTACAAAGATCCCAAATAACGAGCGCTAATTTGCGTGTGCAAATAATAATTTTGCACGTGTTATTTCTGGGCGTGTTGCGGGTGATCTACTAAGACTGCGTGCGCAAATGATAACGAGTGCAAAAGTGGTGCAGACCGCCCTATTTTAATGAGGATTTTGCGTGTGCTATCGGCTGTCACCATGGAGAGTATCAGAGAACAGAGTGGTCTTAAGTGATAAATGAAGTTTGAAGACATGGAGTTGGAGGTTTTTGTGGAGGAGGGAAATAAACACATCGGTGAACTCCAGCAGAGACATCTCAGTGTTAGAAATGAGATTTGGGAGGCCATCTGTGAAAAGGTGAATGCTGTGAGAAAAAACAGAAGATCTGCCGATGAAATAAACACATCTACTCTTCTCCAAAACACAATCAGTGTTTTGATGGAGTTTAGAGAGCGATTTGATGAGGCTTAGTCTGCCACTCTTGCTCTAGAAAAGTTAGGCGTGACTTGGTTGAAGACAGTCGCCTCACTGTCCCAGGGAGCAACTTTCGGGTGAACGTTTTTAATGCCTGATATCATCATCCAGCAACTGTCCCAAAGATTCACCAGCTTAAATGGAACTGGGAACATGTTTGACTCAATTCACCCCAACACACTGCTGCAAGCACGAGATGAGGAGTTACGCAGAGCTGCGATGTTATGATGAGCTTTACAGTGACCGCAGCCATGTGTGCGTAACGCTGTGCCAGTTTGCACCTGCCTTTCAAACGTGCTAAAAATAGACGCAAAAACAGCGCTCGCTATCTGCTTCAGGTTTGATAAATCACATTGCGTGTGCTAAATGATTACATTTGCATCTCCTCCTCCCAGTATTTTGCGCGTTCTGATGATCTACATGTGTTCTGCATATTCATGAAGGCAAACACGCTAAATGTTTTGCGAGCGCTATTTTGCTCATTTGAAAGACGCAATCCTCGGTGCTCCCGGTTAGCGCGCGCAAAGCTGACGTACTATCAAGTTTGCACCTGTTTTTATAAAGCAAACCTTTAGTAGATCGGGCCCATAGTGTGTTAATGAGTTGTGCAGCAGTGGTCTGGAGGTTTGTTTTTGTTCTGATTCAACGTGGAGCAGCATTCCAGGTGGACTTGTGTCCTTGTTCCAGAGCCCTAACAGCCCAACAGCTGGCAGTCTGAAGTCCAGAGGATCCCTGCTTGCTCCTCTCCCTGCCGCCCCGCCCGGCCCTGACCATAACCCTTCTCCAGAGAGGTAAGTAGAGAAGACGTAGAGCTATATGTATCAAATGTTTTGAGAGGAGAGGAGAGGAGAGAAGTTGAGAGAAGAGAAGATTTGGAGAAAAGAGGATAGAAGAGGAGATATGTGAAGAAGAGAGGAGAAGTGAAGAGGTTTTCAAAGTCCCTTTAAAGTCCCTCTAAAGTCCCTTTAAAGTCCCATTGCAATGACATACCAGGTCACTCTCACATCATCAAACAACGACAAACACAAAAAACAAACAAAACAAATCTATCCACCGAAAACAGAACGTGTCCCTTTTAGAAATTAACAATCAACCCTCTGTCTGCGCCCATGAGGCACAACAGCCTCCCCAACAGCCCACATGTGACTGAAGGCCTGCATATTGTCCATCATCAGATAGTATACATACTCGATCCTTAGTCTAGCCTTTAGCAGTCCCTTTTAAAATCAGAACCAGATCCACACAGCCGGCACTCTGAGCCTGGTTCTTCCAAGTCAGCCAGATGGCCAACTTGGTGGTGCCTGATAAAAAGTTCATCAATGTGTGTACTGTCTTTGTCTTTGCATTGTACTTCGGTCCAAAAATAACAAACAAAAAAAGAAGACCTCCCCGAGCCCCTGAAACCACCTTTTCAACAGGTCAAACAGTGCCGCCAGCCGAGGACACTGAACAAACAAGTGAACCAGGGTCTCGACCTGAAAACAAAAAGTGCACGCCTCCCCCAGCTCCGCTTCGTTGTATCCAAGCGATCAACACTAAACATCCTCTTCACTACGGCAACGGACTTAATGAACTTATCAATGTCTTTGAAATAATCACTCACTTTGACTGACTCATTAAAGGTTTCATCCAGAAACAGATTGATCTCCTCTAAAGAGTAGAGATCAGTGTGTTTACTAGTGTCACCTATAGACACTGTATCAGACTCAGAGTCTGACTCCATGTCATCTTCCTCACCTGACACCTGACTGCTGAACACTTCCTGTCCCTCACCAGCTCCACCTAGACCAGTTGTGGAGGCTGCCTCCTCAACATGTTCCACCTGCTGGGCTCTAACCTCAGTGTCTGCAGGCAGAGAGCTGCTCAGGCTCTCCTCACCCACAGGAGCCTGCATCTCCTCCTCATCCACAGGAGCCTGCATCTCCTCAGGCTGACTCTGATCCTCTCTGGAACTATCCTTATCCACACTGACTGACGCGGCCGCGGACCCGGCACCGGGCGCCACCGCGGACCCGGCAGCCCGGGCCATGAGCCGGGTCCGGGGGGCCGCCCGCGGAGCCGCTCGTGGTCCCGCGGACCCCGCCCGCCGCGGACCCCCCCTGCTGTCTGCGCGGGCACGCGTAGCGCTTGTGTCCCACGTCTCCACACTCAAAGCATCGGATCTGTCCGGAGCTGGCGTGCACCATGTAGGCTCCGTCCCCGTGCTTCACGCGGAAGGACACCTCCAGGGTTTGTGAGGGCGAGTCCAGGAACATGAACACCTGTCTGCGCAGAGACTGCACATGTTTTAGTTTGGGATCCTTACATCCCAAACTCACACTCTTAAAACCACTGGCAAACTTTCCAAACCTCCGGAGCTCGAGCTCCAGAGACTCATTAGAGATAAACGGCGGAACACCGGAGACGGTGATCCGCGTGGAGGGAGCTGACAGGGGGGACACCTGAACAAACAAGTCCCTGACAAACATGCCACTCTCCACCAGCTGATGGACATGAGACTCGTTCCCCAAGAACACCACCACCGCTTTGTTCATACGAGACGCAAAACACAGATTATCATGGCCGACCTGTTCACCGGCAGCCAGCAGAACCTCCTCCACGGTAACGGTGTTATCCGGCGGGACTATCCTCACTCCCTGCCGGATAGTCGGAGGTGGCGTCTCGGAGGACGCCATTCCTCCCGAAAACACCCAAAAACTCACCTGATCCCTCAGCTAACACTCAATAAACAATATAAACACAGCTTACCTGATCATGTACAAAGGACAGGTGAAGAATACAGAAGATCCAAAACCAGGGACAGCAAACAATTCAAGCTCTGCGCCACTCACACACCACCACCACTCACACTCACACTCACACCGGAAACAGAAGGAGAGGAGAGGAGAGGAGAGGAGAAGAGAGATGAGATCAAAGTCCGATGATCACTTCGGAGCAGCAAACAAACACAAATCCAGAAATCAAACAGAAACACCTTCACCTCACCTCATACCTGAACAATCAGCTCACCATCCACACCCACAGAGCACAAAACCCCTCCCACAGCCCACACACGACTGAATGCCTGCACATCCTCCATCATCTGATGGTAGGAAAACTCCCACCTCAGTCCAGCCTTCAGCAGACCTTGCAGAGCTGCCACCCGGTCCACTCCACCAGAACCCTGAGTCCTGTTTCTCCGAGTCAGCCAGATGGCCATCTTAGCAGAGCTGGATATAAAATTGAACAGAGCGTGCACACATTTTTTACTTACAGAATACTCTGGACCAAAGACAAGCAAACTTAAAGAGAACACCTCTCCAAGAGCCCGAAACCAAGTCCTCAGAAGAGCAAACAGAGGAGCCAGCCTAGGACACTCAATCACGAGATGTTCCAGAGTTTCAGACTGGAAACAGAACACACACCCCTCTCCCAGCCCAGGATCAATGTGTGCTCTGTATCTGTTTGTGGCTACTGCCTCGTGTACAATCCTCCACTGGAGGTCCGCTGCCCGCAACGGGCAGCTTGTATAGGGACCGCCAGCTGCCTTTCGGGGAAAAATATGGACCAAAGAACTCGTCCACCTCGACTCTATCACCCTTCCAGAGACCGAGTGTGCAGGACCTTCACACACAGCTGGTATACGGCCTTCTTCCCTGCATCCTGAAACCCGTCCAGGTGAGGGGTTCTGAAGAACAGCGCATTCAGCGCGATGCGCGGAAATGGGCACTGACCATACTTTTTCCTTTTGCCACATCCCATCCTACCTTTTCAGTCATAGGATAGGATAGAATAGAATAGAATAGAATGTGCTAATCCCCGAAGGAATTAATCCAGGTGTCTGGCAGATACAATTATAAAAATCAAATAAAACATAAAACAAGTAATCCAGGAGTCTGTCAGCTCATCTCCCATTGGTTAGAGAGTAATGAAGCCTAATGGCTGCAGGGATGAATGATCTTCTGTATCTCTCAGTCCTGCAGCGCAGAGAGATGAGCCGTCCACTGCTGCTGTTTCTCTGGTAAACCACAAAGAAGTTGTGAAGTGGATGATCTGTGTCATTTAGAATGGCCTCTAGCTTCTTCTGTGTGCATCTCTCCACCACAGCCTCCAGTGAGTCCAACCTGGTTCCAATCACAGTGCCAGCTCTTCTCACTAGTTTATCCAGTCACCTCGCATCCTTGTGTTTTATACTGCTTCCCCAGCAGACTGCAGCATAGAATAACACACTTGCCACCACAGACTGACAAAACATCTGCAGATGTCTATGGATCATAGCCTCCTTAAGAAAAAGAGGTGGCTCCGCCCCTTCCTGTAGAGTGCATCTGTGCTAAGGGACTAGTCCAACTTGTTGTTCAGGTGTACACCTAGATATTTGTAGGTTGGCACCACCTCGATGTCCACCCCTCGAATGTTAACTAGCTGATGGCAGAGCCTGGATCTTCAGAAATCTATCATTTCCTTTGTCTTTGAGGAGTTCAGTAGGAGGCAGTTTTTGTGACTCCAGTCACTGAAGGCTTTTGTCAGATCCCTGTATTATCGCATAGCGAACATATACACTACTGTTCAAAAGTTTGGGGTCACCCAGACAATTTTGAGTTTTCCATGAAAACTCACACTTTTATTTATTAAATGAGTTACAAAATGAATAGAAAATATGGTCAAGACATTGAGAATGTTAGAAATAATGATTTTTAGTTGAAATAATAATTTTGTCCTTCAAACTTTGCTTTCATCAATGAATGCTCCCTTTGCAGCAATTACATCATTGCAGACCTTTGGCATTCTAGCTGTTTATTTGTTGAGGGAATCTGAAGAAATGTCACCCCACGCCTCCTGAAGCACCTCCCACAAGTTGGATTGGCTTGATGGACACTTCTTTCGTACCATACAGTCAAGCTGCTCCCACAACAATTTAATGAAGCTGCCAGTTCAGGACCTGTGAGGCGTCTATTTCTCAAACTAGAGACTCTACTGTACTTGTCTTGTTGTTCAGTTGTGCACCGGGGCCTCCCACTTCTCTTTCTACTCTGGTTAGAGTCTGTTTGTGCTGTTCTCTGAAGGGAGTAGTACACATCGTTGTAGGAAATGTTCAGTTTCTTGGCAATTTCTCACATGGAATACCCTTCATTTCTAAGAACAAGAATAGACTGTGGAGTTTCATATGAAAGTTCTCTTTTCTGGCCATTTCGAGAGTACAGTATAATCGAACCCACAAATGTGATGCTCCAGATGCTCAACTAGCTCAAAGAAAGGCCAGTTTTACAGCTTCTCTAACCAGCAAAACCATTTTCAGCTGTGCTAACGTAACTGCACAAGGGTTTTCAAGGTGTTTCTAATCCTCCATTAGCTTTCTAAAGCGATTAGCAAACACAATGTACCATTAGAACACTGGAGTGATGGTTGCTGGAAATGGGCCTCTATACAGTCATGGCCAAAAGTTTTGAGAATGACACAACTATTAATTTTCACAAAGTCTGCTGTTTCAGTTTTTATAATGGCAATTTGCATATACTCCAGAATGTTATGAGGAGTGATCAGCTCAACTACAATTAATTGCAAAGTCCCTCTTTACCTTGAAAATGAACTTTATCACCAAAAACACATTTCCACTGCATTTCAGCCCTGCCACAAAAGGACCAGCTAACATCATTTCAATGACACACAGGTGTCACACACATTAACACAGGTGTGGGTGTTGATGAGGACAAGGCTGGCGATCAATCTGTCATGATTGAGTGACTGGACACTTTAAAAGGAAGATGGTGCATGACACCATTGTTCCTCATCTGTTAGCCATGGTTACCTGCAAGGAAACACGTGCAGCCATTGTTGCATTGCACAAAAAGGGCCTAACAGGGAAGTTTATAGCAGCGAGTAAGATTGCACCTCAGTCAACTGTCTATCGAATTATCAAGAACTTCAAGGAGAGAGGTTCAATTGTTGCCAAATAGGCTCCAGGGCGCCCAAGAAAGTCCAGCAAGCGCCAGGACCGTCTCCTGAAGGCGTTACAGCTGCGGGATCGGGCCACCACCAGTGCAGAGCTTGCTCAGGAATGGCAGCAGGCAGGTGTGAGTGCATCTGCACGCACAGTGAGGCGAAGAATTTTGGAGGAAGGCCTGGTGTGAAGGAGAGCAGCAAAGAAACCACTTCTCTCCAGTAAAAACATCAGGGACAGACTGATATTCTGCAGAAGGTACAGGGACTGGACTGCTGAGGACTGGGGTAAAGTCATTTTCTCTGATGAATCCTCTTTCCGATTGTTTGGGGCATCTGGAGGAAGGCTTGTTCGGAGAAGACGAGGTGAGTGCTACCATCAGTCCTGTCTCTTGCCAACAGTGAAGCATCCTGAGACCATTCATGTGTGGGGTTGCTTTTCGGTCAAGGGAGTGGGCTCTCTCACAATCTTGCCTAAAAACACAGCCATGAATAAAGAATGGTACCAGAACGTCCTCCGAGAGCAACTTCTCCCAACCATCCAAGGGCAGTTTGGTGATGAAGAATGCCTTTTCCAGCATGATGGAGCACCTTGCCATAAAGCAAAAGTCATAACAAAATGGCTCATGGAACAAAACATTAAGATTTTGGGCCCTTGGCCAGGAAACTCCCCAGATCTTAATCCCATTGAGAACTTGTGGTCAATCCTCAAGAGGCGGGTGGACAATCAAAAACCCACAAATTCTGACAAACTCCAAGCATTGATTATGCAAGAATGGACTGCCATCAGTCAGGATTTGGTCCAGAAGTTGATTGACAGCATGCCAGGGAGAATTGCAGAGGTCTTGAAAAAGAAGGGTCAACACTGCAAATATTGACTTATTGCATGAATTCTGTGTAATTCTCAATAAAAGCTTTTCATACTTATGAAATGCTTCTAATTGTATTTCATTATACCATAGAAACATCTGACAAAAACACCTAAAAACCCTGAAGCAGCAGACTTTGTGAAAATGTAATATTTGTGTCATTCTCAAAACTTTTGGCCATGACTGTACACCTATGTAGATATTCCATTAAAAACCAGACGTTTGCAGCTAGAATAGTCATTTACCACATTAACAATGTATAGAGTGTATTTCTGTTTAATTTAATGTTATCTTCATTGAAAAAAAACAGTGCTTTTCTTTCAAAAATAAGGACATTTCTAAGTGACCCCAAACTTTTGAACGGTAGTGTATAGCCAACTGTTCTGTGTTTCCATCTCTGGCTTCATCCGCAATGACTTAAAACATTCCTGCATCTTTCAGTTCACTCCCAATAGCTGCTGTCACCTCCTCTGCACAGCACTCAATTATCTCATTTTGGTATGAAGGTGATAAATATGTACTATGTGATGGGGGTGAGTATGACTGGAGAAAAGGACCAAACTGCTTCAAGAGTTTCATGCACTCAAGAAAATAACCCTGATTGTGGCTAGATACTCCTTCATCGTGGCCACGGAGAGGAATATTTTGTTTGGCCAAGAATTGTGTCACAGCTACAATATGGCTGATGTCCCGTCTCTCCTTGATTTCTGCCTCATGTGCTGAATGTAACTGTTCAACTACACTGCCATGAACAGCACTGGCTGTGAAGCTGTGCCAGGCATTCATGCCTATTTTCTGGGCAGGTGTTTTCTCATGCTCTCTAAAGAGATCCAGAGCTTTTTTCCAGTTATTGAAACCAGTGCTCACAAATGTGTCATGTTTCATGTTTTTAACAAACATCCTACATGAAAAACAAAAAGCTGCATCTCCATTTACCGAATATTCTAACCAGGGAAAGCTTTCAAACCATTGTGAATTAAATGCTCGTTTTTTTAACCCAAAGCAGTGCTGGGGATAGTGGGACTTTACTTTTTTCGGACCATCATGCTTTCCCCCTAAGTCACTAATGTCCCCTCCTTTGTGGACACTGGTCTTTGCTTTTGCCCCTTGACTAATGTCCTCTGTTTCTGTTGAAACTGCTCCCTCATCATCTTCATGTCTGTCATCTTGGTGCTATCTCTCCTGACTTGTTTCACCCTTCTCTTGCCTGTCAGTCTCACTTCCACTCTGCCTCGACCACTCATGCACCTCAGTCTCTCCTCCTCCTCCTCCTCCCACACCTTGATCCTCATTCTCTGCAGCAGCAAAATTAAAAACGCACCGCACAGATTTATATTTATATAGGCATTTAAGTTTAACACACTTGCTAATAACTTCACTAGCTTAACCGGCTAATTTATTACAAGTCCTTACCTCCCTCTTTCTCATCTCTTCTCACTGCTTCCCTGTCTCTGCTTCAGGCAAAAACTTCCTGATATCCATCTACAGAAGTTATGTGATAATTTTCGGAAGGTCATTTGGTTTCATTTGAAAAAAAATAAAAAAATTGACTGTTCGTGTGTCATGTTACCAGACCTCTAAGGGCCCAATCTACTAAAGGTTTGCATGTATAAAAACACGTGCAAACTTGATAGCGCACGCAAAGCTGATGTACTAACCGGGAGCACTGAGGATTGCGTCTGTCAAATGAGCAAAATAGCACTCGCAAACTATTTAGCGTGTTTGCCTTCATGAATATGCAGAATACATGTAGATCATCAGAATGCGCAAAATACTGGGAGGAGGAGATGCAAATGTAATCATTTAGCACACGCAATGTGATTTATCAAACCTGAAACTAATTGCGTTCGGTATATTTGCGTGTATATTTAGCACGTTTGAAAGGCAGGTGCAAACTGGCACAGCATTACGCACAAATGGCTGCGGTCATTGTGGTGAGAAGGAGGCACAGGTGCCATGACAGACTACGGAGAGAGAGAATCTTCCGTGCGCGTGTCGACATATTTGGACTGTCGGAAGTAAAAATAGTAGAAAGATATCGTCTATCCAGCAATGCCATTTTTGAGCTGCTGGATGACCTAAGGGCTGATTTGGGGCCAGTCACAAGAAGGAGCCATGCCATCTCTCCAATGGAGAAACTCCTGGCAACGCTACATTTTCTTGTGTCTGGATCATTCCAGCGCACCATATCAGTGAGTGCCGGCGTCTCCCAGAGTACTTTTTCTGGTGTGCTGTCCCAAGTGTTGAATGCTATGTCACGCAGGATGGGCAGGTATACCCAGTTCCCACGCACTCAGGAAAATGACACAAAACACAGCTTTTATGCGGTTGCCGGCTTCCCCGGAACAATCGGTGCATTAGACTGCACTCACGTACAACTTGTTCCCCCCTCAGATAGGGAACATATCTATCGGAACCGCAAGCACACACATTCTTTGAATGTTCAAGTTGTTTGCGACTCAGAGGGGGTAATAACAAACATTGTGGCAAAATACCCGGGGTCAGGCAAAAATACTCTAAAGGCTAAATAAAATATTAGTGAAATAAAAACACTCAATGCTAGGATAAATGCAATAAAAATATCAGACAAGCAAATTTAGTGAAATAATTTGTACAGACGTGCGGAATTGTCACATACCTTGTCAAGGTTGTCTACAGCTCCCTTGCACCAGTTATAATCCAGGATGGCCACTGGCTTCACCTTCTCCCCGGTCGAAAGCTTTGTGCTTAGTAGGAGCACCAATTTGTCCCGCTTTGGCACGTAGGAGACGGCACTCTGGGTCTGGGTGAAGGCGAATAGGGAAGACATCACGGCGCGTCCCCATGTCTCCAGCAGTGCAGGGGCAGCTCCGTTTTGTTCTTTCTTATAGTGCTCACCAGGGCCACTTTCCTCCTCAACAACTCCTCGGTGAGTGCGTTAGAGGAAAAAAAGGTATCGCAGGTGAAGGTGTGCCCCTGGAGCCCCTCCACCATCTCCAGCACCACCCACTTGCCCTGGCCAACCTCTGCTGCTGCCCCAGCCGCCTTGCCGGTATACGGCTGCATCCGCCAAGCGTAAGATGTTTCGACATCGCACACTGTCCAAATTTTCATGCCATACTTGGCCGGTTTCATTGGCATGTACTGCCTGAAGCTGCAGCGACCCTTGAAAGAAACCAGCTGCTCGTCCACGCAGATATCTTAGCCAGGATTGAACAATATAGGGAGACGTTCCGCCCACTTATCCCAGAGGGCGTGTATAGGAGCCAGTTTGTCTCCCCTCCTCCTTCACCGGGTGAGCTTATCGTCGAAGCGGAGGTTTTCCAGGATCGTGGAAAACTGCCTCTGGGACATAGTGGCCCGGAAAATCGACCTCCCTGTCTCCTCGTCCCAGAGCCTTTGAAGGGATTCACTCCGCGATCAGAATACTCCAGCCAGAATCAAGAGCCCGATGGTAGCCCTGATGTCTGTTGGGTCAAGGTCCTTCCAGTCCTGCACAGTACGCCTTCCATGCAGGTTGGTCATGCCAGTGACCATCTGGATCATGTCATCCGTCAGGAAAAGATCCATTGTTGAAATTACGGAGGTTATCCTGGCCAGGGCGTAGTGTGTGGGACCAGGTGTCAGGCCGGTGGGCGGAGGGATCCGTTGCAGGGTCTCCTCATGGGACGGGGACCAGAGAAGCCCGCTCCTCGACCTCCATCGCCGTGTCTCCTCCGGCTCCCTCCTCCCTCCCTCCCTCCTCGCTCTTGGTGGACTCAGCCGAGTCAGAGGACACCAAAAAAATCCTCATCCTCCTCCTACTCCGTGCTCTCTCTTCCGCTGGTGTCCATGTCCTCTACCTCCTCATCCCTCGCGAGTGATCTCATCACCAGATCCCTGGCCTGCTCTGTAGTGTAATATTTCTTCATCTCTTCATTTGTCTCTCTAGTCTAGAATGAAATGAGCTGCCACCGAAGCAACTACTTATTGATGTTGTTGCTACAGCACCTGTGTCAACAAAATTGTGTCTCCCAAAAGAAAAACGGATTATGTTTTCTTTTGTCCTGGAGCAGCATCTTTGATTCACTGCGTTATTACTACAATAAGTCAATATCTGGGTAAGAATGGAGCTCTGTGTATGTGTGTATTTGGTGCATGTGATACAAAGTCAAAATGTTACATCTCAGTAAATTGCGTGTGAATGCAAGCGCTTATTTACACATGCATGCACACTTTTTGGTTGTAATACATGTGAGTGCACATGAAGGTGTGTGCATGTGAATGGGCTTTTGAGTTGTGGATGTGATAAAGGAGATGTGCTTGCTAAATGCAGAGAGGGAGGATTTGTTCTTTCTCTGACAACAGTGACCAATGGTACCCTATATATATATATATATATATATATATATATATATATATATATATAGGGTACCATTATATATATATATACATACACACATATATATACATATATATATACATACACACATATATATATACATATATATATATACTATGGCAAGCCGTTCAGGAAATTAATATATATGGAATGAAGTCTGAATATATTAAATGAAACTCGATATATATTGAATGAAACTCGATATATATTAAATGAAACTCGATATATATGGAATGAAGTCTGAATATATTGAATGAAACTCGATATATATGGAATGAAGTCTGAATATATTGAAAGAAACTTGATATATATGGAATGAAACTCGATATATATGGAATGAAACTCGGAATATATGGAACGAAAAATGACGTCATCGTTTCACTAGCGCCATCTTGCGTTTCTGATATGACAGTTTTTAGATCAGGACAATGATCTAAAAAAAATGAACGTGTTATGTTCAGTAACCCAAAACTGTTGTTTGGTAGATCGTAAGTTGAAGGGATTTCTTCATTGGCCTCACTTTTCAAAACCAAAAGCTTCATCCATCTTTTATGTGCAGTCTCTTTAAGACCATTAAACTGTTCATAGTTTGTCACATTTTGAGGTTTTAAGATGTTTCTGATTCAAAGCCACTTTAAGGAATGTTCAGTTTGCTCTGACATTGTTCCATATATGTATAAGTAGTGTGTTCTAAATTATAAACCTTTTGTCTAAAGTGGTCAGATGTATTGCTCACTGTGAAACAAGGCTTTGAACATGCCAGTCTTGTTTGACACCTACCCCTTCACAGTGGTTACACTAATACATTACCACATTGAGACAGTATTGTGGCTGAGTTTGAGTTCCTTTTGATGGTCACAAAGATGTGTTGCATTTCACACTAGCTTTTTTTTTTTTTATTGAACGTTGTGTAAAATGTATTACAAATTACAAATGGGAGGGCACTTCTCTTTATATTATGGAATGTCTTTCTTTGTTAAAAAATGCTTGATTTAGTTATCATAGGTGTACACAAATTGAGCATTACAAAAAAATAGATGGCTTTGTTGCAGTGCTTTTGGATAAAACTAAACTCATTTACATTATGTTTAGAATGTTATATGAACAATTGTGCTATGTTAAAGTCAACTGTTTCAACCCTTTTCTCTAAATGAAAACAAGTGTTAGAGAGACAAGGGTCTTTTCTCTCTTAACTGCATCATTTGGATTGCACCAACAGATTCATTGCAGTAAATGACTGATGCCCAACCCTATTGCTATGATTTTTTTTCAGAAATGCCATCATATGTTTCTAAAACATAAAGTGTTCTATTTTCCTAATTTGTGTGCTGCTTTGTGTCTTGTTCGTGTATATACATGCATTTAAGACAATAAGTCACATTTCTCTGTGACAAGGATCTTTTATTTAGCCAAAAAAAATAAGGTCAATTTTCATCAAAAGGAATAAAATGATACATTATGTAATAATACATAATAATGAAACACTTTACTTTTTCTTCAGCAATAACTGCTATGATTTACCATTAAAGATGTGCTTATCATGTCTCCTGTTCTGTGATACATGCAGTTAGTTGGTATAACTAAATTATTCAAGATTAAACTAGCCTTAAATTTATATCTAATGCAGATTAACACTGAATTATGTGATTTGTACAACACTTTAACAGCACACTGTTTGGCTGGCACATCCTTTGTGTTATTAACATATATACTTTACAATAAAGCTACATTTTTTTCTGTATCTAATGTTTATCTAATGCTTAGGTAATGCAGGAATCATGGTTTTTCAATGTATTAATGAAGGATGTAGAATTGACTCTTGTTGCTCAGCATAAACTAATAAGGGGGTCACTATGACTATCACTCACTTTAACTACATACATTAGACCATATGAACCATGGTAGATGGCAGTATTCAAATGATTTCACATGATTTACAAAACTGCATTCAACAAATGCATTTCAATGGGCTTTATAGTAAGGAACTTACAGTTCAATTGGAAACATTAAGACAATATAATTAGTTGTTTTTTTAATTAGTATTACTGGACTGTAATTTCTTTACTGTTGTAAGTTAAAATAACTGTACTTGTATTAATGATTAATAATCATTGAAATATAAAGTTTTCATATTAAAGTAGAGAGGCTCAGCAAACATTTGGTCCAAAAATAAACAGGTATGTCCATATACTGTGGTCCATATCAATGAGTGTAGTAAAAGTGAATGAAGGACATTAACTGACAATCTATTAAACAACAACTCACTAAATAAAGTCATAGTGACCCCATTATTCGTTAATGGTAAGAAACAAGATTAGGATACATCTTATATGAATTAATACATACAATAATCATAATCTTATATTATCTAAACATTGATTAATCATTGATTACATATGAAATTTGCACCCTTATGTGTTACAATGAACTCCAACATTACTTAGCAGACTAAATATTATTTTGAAGCAGGTGACATGCTGTCAAAAAAAGTTCTAGCCCATGATTTCCATCATCATTCAATGGATTAATTTGCCTCAACTCAGCATCATAGTGGCAGTGATCATAAGGTTGCTGTTGCACATGATGAAGTAGTCTCTGATGTTCAGGAAGCAGGAGCATTCCAGCTGTCCATAACTGTAGTGGGGAGTTACTTTCCATTGTTCTTAAGCTGTGGTGGTTCCACTGGCTCACAAATTCGTCCACAGACCAATTTATTCTTGGTAGGTAAACATGATGAAGGGCTCTAATGTGAACTGGGTCAGTGCTATCTAAAATTGCCACATTTTCCATGAAGAGGAAAATATCTTTGAAAAATGCTGACACAACCCTGTTCAGTTCTCCCCACAATCTCTCAATCCTTTGATTATGAACACTTCGTCCAACCATAAAACTTCCTCTGTTTGCCCCTCGATTCTCAATCATAAACCTTGCAATGTCAACATTCTCCCTACCAGCATCACTCCTGACATGATGTGGGAGTCCAAATGTATCAACAGCACCCTGGAAGAGCTGCAAGGCAGTTGATGCTCTGTTGTCAGTGCAACATCTCATGTAGGTAATACAGCGACTGTAGCCATCAATTCCTCCATGAAATACAAATCCCCATGGATTCAGCTTGTGGTTAGTGTCAATATGCCTGGAAAAAGAATAAATATTATAAGTACAGGATGAGGATAAAAGGTATTCATAGTGGCTTTGTTGGCCTATTTTTCCTGTTAAGACACCTGTTTTTATTTGATGACAAGAAATGTTATGTTTGGACATTGTTGACAGAAGCTGGAACATCTTCACTTGCACAATGGTTGAATTCATCTTAATGTTAAACTAGATCCATTTATATATACATTTTTTTAAACTTTATGTTAAATTTTAGTGTTTGCTTTACATTTAAGCTTTTTTGGTTATTTTTTCATTTATATTACCAAGAGTTTTTTTAAGCATAGTTTTGGTCTTATCAAATCCTTACATCAAGCCCACATGACATGTTTAATTAACAGCTATGGAATAATGATTGTAACAAAATGTTAAAACTACATACCACACTTGATTTGGGACAGAGACATCATAGACCCTCCGTTGAATGGCCCTTCGTCCTCTTAAGACTCTTCCCACTGGATCAACTATTCTCAAACGCTCTCGCACTCTCCATCGCTGAACTTTGATCCCTCTTCCTCTCAAACTACCAGTTACATATGTCTCTCCTGAGCCAGGGGTTTGCCTAAGTACCTCAGTGATCACACCATCAAGATCATCATTTGAAATGTTAGTAAAACTTCCATAGTCAACTAAACCAAGCTGTAGTCTGTGGTTGTACAGTGTTCGAATGTTTATGTACAACATTCGAGATATGGCCATCCAGCTAAATCCTAAGTCCCGCATGTGGGTCAGCTGAACAGCTGATATGTTGTACCTTAAAGGTGACATATCATGCAAAATTGACTTTTTAATGGTTCTCTACCTGAAATATGTTTCCCTAGCATGTCTACAAACCCCCCGAGAATGAAAAAAATCCATTCTGCCCCTGTTCTGATTTCTCCACCTTTCTGTAAATGTGTGTGAAACCAGCCGTTTCAGACTTCAGTGTTTTTGTTACGTCACAACAATATCCGGTCTGTCACGGAGTCAGAGCTCGGAGCTTGTTCAGCCCATAGACTGTATAAAATACAACTCAACTCCTCCTCTGTTTTTCATTCCCTGCACACATGTGTGCTAACAAGGAGCTTAGGAGGGAGGCATGCTAGTTGTAGGCTGTCTTAATAAACACAAAGTTCGGTTTTACTCCCCACGTCTGCAGATTTGAAGATCTAGTGGATGATTTTTATTTATCATGGATAAGTGCTAGCGCTAGTTAGCATAGCTACATAGCTACATGTCGTAGCTGCAGCTGTGTACAAAGACACACGTCTACATACTGGCAAATCAAACAACAAGAAACACAGAATCTGTGACCAATCCTTCAGAAAAGGTCCTGCTGCCTTTCTGGCAGAGGTCGGGTTTACTCCCCACGTCTGCAGATTTGAAGATCTAGTGGATGATTTTTATTTGTCATGGATAAGTGCTAGCGCTAATTAGCATAGCTACATAGCTACATGTTCATAGCTGTAGCTGTGTACCAAGACACATGTCTACATACTGACAAATAAAACAACAAGAAACACTAAATCTGTGACCAATCCTTCAGAAAGGTCCTGCTGCCTTTCTGGCAGAGGTCGGTTTTACTCCCCACGTCTGCAGATTTGAAAATCTAGTGGAGGATTTTTATTTATCATGGATAAGTGCTAGCGCTAGTTAGCATAGCCACATAGCTACATGCTCGTAGCTGTGTACCAAGACACACGTCTACATACTGATAAATAAAACAACAAGGAACACTAAATCTGTGACCAATCCTTCAGAAAGGTCCTGCTACAGGCGCCTCTCCGTCAGGATCAGATTCTGGATCAGATTCAGAGGGTTGAAGTAACGTGATCTCTGAGCAGCCGTGTATATTCAGCCAACATGTAAACATTAGATCAACGTGCTGGAGAGCCGAGGCACATCCACTTCCTGAGGGGGCGTGGTCAGAGAGAAAACAGAGTGTTCTGATGAGGAATGAAGAAGAGGGATTTTCAGGCATGTCAAAATCTGATTTCAAAGTGTTTTTTTGAGTATAAACTTTAAAGACATGTTTTGGGGACCTCTTAGACCAATATATATTGATGAAAAAAGCGTGATATGTCACCTTTAAAGAAAAAGACATTAAAAACATATGCATTAATTTATATGGTGTAATAAAATTCCAAACCTTGTATAATCTTGATACGACCAAGGACTAAATGGAGATTATGTATTTTTGGTCTGCATTAGACTCATTTCTCTACAATTGTTATTCTTTTTTATCACTTACCTTGGCCTTCCTCTCTGAGATGCAGAATGTATCCCACCATCTTGGGCTGTAGCTTCTACTTGTAATGATATTTCAGCTAACATCACCCCAAGAGACTCAAAAATTCCCTCAAGAAGAATGCACAAAGTTTGCTCAGCAACATTTTGTTGAACATCACCAGCCATGAGCAACAAGAATGTTCCAATAATTGACCTGTGGTCCTCAAGGTGACGCAGTCTGCATTCCAAGCTGTTCGGATCATTTGGAGTATGACCAGCTGTTGCAAAAAAGTGTTTAAGGTCAACAAAATATTGCTGAATTTCAGGTGATGACATTTTGAAAATCGACAGCAAATTCAGCAGGGTGTCTCTTTGATGACAGTGACACAACAGTACCACTATACGTGATGTTTTCTGAATACTTATTTGCACTCTCATTCAATATATTCAGACTTCAATCCATATATTCAGACTTCATTCCATATATTCAGACTTCAATCCATATATTCAGACCTCATTCCATATATTCAGACTTCATTCCATATATTCAGACTTCAATCCATATATTCAGACCTCATTCCATATATTCAGACTTCATTCCATATATTCAGACTTCAATCCATATATTCAGACTTCATTCCATATATTCAGACTTCAATCCATATATTCAGACTTCATTCCATATATTCAGACTTCATTCCATATATTCAGACTTCAATCCATATATTCAGACCTCATTCCATATATTCAGACTTCATTCCATATATTCAGACTTCAATCCATATATTCAGACCTCATTCCATATATTCAGACTTCATTCCATATATTCAGACTTCAATCCATATATTCAGACTTCATTCCATATATTCAGACTTCAATCCATATATTCAGACTTCAATCCATATATTCAGACTTCATTCCATATATTCAGACTTCAATCCATATATTCAGACTTCAATCCATATATTCAGACTTCATTCCATATATTCAGACTTCATTCCATATATTGAGACTTCAATCCATATATATCGAGTTTCATTCAATATATTCAGACTTCATTCCATATATATCGAGTTTCATTCAATATATTCAGACTGCCTCGAAAACGAGGCACGAGATGTTTTCACTGCAATTTTAATTAATGAAGGGGTTATCAACCCCTTGGGTAATGCATGTGCTGTTTAGTCAATCCGTATAGGAAAAAGGAACCCACCCCTCCTCTCTATTAAGTTGGTTTCCTCCAAAAGTGATGATCGGACCGTCTGCACAGAGAGACGAGAGGAACACGAAGCAGTGGGCTGCAGAAGCATTTAGGAGGGTAGTAAACAAGTGAAAATATGAAAATATTAAACATCACAGGTTATACACACTTCTACAAAGGCTAAAGATATTGCCCCTTCTTTATTCAGGTGGTTCAGTCCTCAAGCTCGCTAGCTAACTTTTGTTATGACTTGTGATAATGTAGCATCCTGTTCAATGTTAACAGGTGGAGCTCATACCTGTGTGCATCATCTGACAGTGAGTGAGTGTAATGAAAAAGTACGACCAAATTACCACAGGTTACAGAGGTAGAGGAAAATGTGTCCCCTCAGAAACACTAAAAAGAAGTGCAAAAGGTTATTTTCAGAGAGACATTAATAAAAGATGAGTCTCTTTGATGACAATAAAACAATACGATTAGAAGTGGTGTTCAGAGTACTTATTTAAGCTTTCATTCAATATATTCAGACTTCATTCCATATATATCGAGTTTCATTCAATATATTCAGACTTTCATTCCATATATGTCAAGTTTCATTCAATATATTCAGACTTTCATTCCATATATATCGAGTTTCATTCAATACATTCAGACTTTCATTCCATATATATCAAGTTTCATTCAATATATTCAGACTTTCATTCCATATATATCAAGTTTCATTCAATATATTCAGACTTTCATTCCATATATATCAAGTTTCATTCCATATATATCAAGTTTCATTCCATATATATCAAGTTTCATTCCATATATATCAAGTTTCATTCCATATATATCAAGTTTCATTCCATATATATCGAGTTTCATTCCATATATTCAGACTTTCATTCCATATATTCAGACTTTCATTCCATATATTCAGACTTTCATTCCATATATATCGAGTTTCATTCCATATATATCAAGTTTCATTCCATATATATCGAGTTTCATTCCATATATTCAGACTTTCATTCCATATATTCAGACTTTCATTCCATATATTCAGACTTTCATTCCATATATATCGAGTTTCATTCCATATATTCAGACTTTCATTCCATATATTCAGACTTTCATTCCATATATTCAGACTTTCATTCCATATATTCAGACTTTCATTCCATATATATCGAGTTTCATTCCATATATATTCAGACTTTCATTCCATATATATCGAGTTTCATTCCATATATTCAGACTTACATTCCATATATATCGAGTTTCATTCAATATATTCAGACTTTCATTCCATATATATCAAGTTTCATTCCATATATATCAAGTTTCATTCCATATATAGCGAGTTTCATTCCATATATTCAGACTTTCATTCCATATATTCAGACTTTCATTCCATATATTCAGACTTTCATTCCATATATATCAAGTTTCATTCAATATATTCAGACTTTCATTCCATATATATCAAGTTTCATTCCATATATATCAAGTTTCATTCCATATATATCAAGTTTCATTCCATATATATCAAGTTTCATTCCATATATATCGAGTTTCATTCCATATATTCAGACTTTCATTCCATATATTCAGACTTTCATTCCATATAGTCAGACTTTCATTCCATATATTCAGACTTTCATTCCATATATATCAAGTTTCATTCCATATATATCGAGTTTCATTCCATATATTCAGACTTTCATTCCATATATTCAGACTTTCATTCCATATATTCAGACTTTCATTCCATATATATCGAGTTTCATTCCATATATTCAGACTTTCATTCCATATATATCGAGTTTCATTCCATATATTCAGACTTACATTCCATATATATCGAGTTTCATTCAATATATTCAGACTTTCATTCCATATATATCAAGTTTCATTCCATATATATCAAGTTTCATTCCATATATATCAAGTTTCATTCCATATATAGCGAGTTTCATTCCATATATTCAGACTTTCATTCCATATATTCAGACTTTCATTCCATATATTCAGACTTTCATTCCATATATATCGAGACTTTCATTCCATATATTCAGACTTTCATTCCATATATTCAGACTTTCATTCCATATATATCGAGACTTTCATTCCATATATTCAGACTTTCATTCCATATATATCAAGTTTCATTCCATATAAGAGAGGTAAATAAGGCACCTCATGTCACAATGGCATCCCAAAAATTATGATGGATGATGACCTTTGACCTACCCTACTTCTGCCCTGACCTTTGACCCACGTTTACCGTCCAGACCTTTGATCTCCATATGTTTAACTCATAACCAATGAAGCTCAACATGTTTCTGATTTGTTCCGCACCCTACCCTCCTCAGCTTCCGGTTTGATCCGTACCTCCCTTAACATACATACCATACGCCCCCTAATCAGGTCAAGTATCAGTCACACCATGTGTTTTAGTGAAGAGTCATCTAGTGTGGTGTGAAAAAACACACACATTGACATGTACTCCATTACTTGGCTGGGAAAGAACAACGATCGGGGTATCCCGGGGTCCCAGCATCACCAATGTGTTTTTGTGACGAGTCATCTAGTGTGGTGTGAAAAAACACATCTTGACATGTGATCCATTACTTGGCTGGGAAAGAACAACGGACGGGGCATCCTGGGTCTCAGCATCACCAATGTGTCTAGTTTTTGATGGTGAGAAGAGAGAAGATCGACCATTTGTATTTAAAACGCTTCAATTCCTTTAAACTGGTACGTACCCATCTTTTTCTACTTTCTTCACTTCAAATAATATTATCATTCAGAAAATTACTCTTAAAGAAATCACCTCCTGTTAGGATCCTTGTGTCAGAGTTCACCCACCCACACACACACACACACACATACCCGTTTTTATCACCTCGTGAGGACCAATGACATGCTGGTGTCTGGTGGGATCCACCCTTTCTGAGGGTCCTACAGCCCTAATTCCAACTTCTAAAATCATGAAAAATTTAAGACAACATAAAAATCACTTAAATCAATCAAAACCCTCTTAAAAATTTCAAACCAGAATTTTGATTCTACTGGGGACCAAACCTGAATTCTGGTTGCCCATGGGGACCAGTACTACTCTGCCTATTTGCATACAGTTACAGCATTATTAAGACACTTCACAGCTCCTGATGAACATCTACAGGGACTTTGATCATCCAGACTGGCAAACTAATAGATCAGATCTTCAGCATAAATGATGCCAATATATTAGTTGATAGAGAGTTGATAGATATGATTGATATTATTACTTCACAGCCATATTGATTCAACATGATCTCTCCCCCAATACACCGTGCTCCTTTATAATTATATATATTCAGTGTCCAGGGTTCCCACGCATCCTGGAAAACCTGGAAACAGTTGACCAGTTTTCCAGTACTTGAAAACACCTGGAAAATGGGAGAAAAAGTTAAATGTCCTGGAAAATCATTCTAACATGACTGCGTGCGACCTGACACGATTAAAAAAATACATCCCCATTCATTGAAAGCTGAGTGCACGCTGTGCTGGAAAAGACAGCAACACAGACCGGTCCGGCTGTGCGACTTTTCTCACATCTTTTCTCCCTCACTTGGTCTAATCATGCATTCACAGAAAACGGGGGTATATTGTTTATGTTTTATGGTAAATGAACCTTGTGGAGTCTTTTGATTCAAAGAGTCCTGTATTTAAATTAAAAAGTGACCAGCAGAGTCGGGCAGAGAGCTCGGGAGTCTGTGCCTCACAACTTTCCCTGCAGGCTGAGAGCTCAGTTACCGTACTGTAGCTAGTAGGAGTGCAAACTCCCGATAGTGAAATCAAACGGAACAAAAAGAGCGACACAGCTGCACAGAAACTGCACGTTGTAGACATCGCTGATCACAATAGACAACGCCACGCAGGAACACAGTTTACACTTTTAAATCTCTGAGAGATCTTCAAATACAGAGTGCTTCTTGTATACCGGGGGGATTTTTCCTGAGTTTATGGTAACTCAAATAAACATTTTTATCTGAATGTGACATTTGTTTTATATGGACCACTTTGCTGGATGAATATGATAAAGCAGGTATATTTACAGTTTGAGGTAGGAAACATTTGTGGCCATTTTTATCATCCAGGTCTATTTAGGTCAATTTATGCGCTGATCCTCTGATTATTATTATTATTTTTATTATTTATTTCAGTAAGGCAGCTTCCTGATTCCTTTGCGGGCTCTTTTGTTTTTTACTTAGCTAATTTTATATTTTTTGAGAAGAGAAGTTGAGAGTTGCCCATCATTGTTACTTGGTTGCACTAATAAAGTGAAGTGCTGTACATCTGTGGTGGAGAGACGTACACAGAAGAAGCTACAGGCCATTCTAAATGACACAGATCATCCACTTCACAACTTCTTTGTGGACCAGAGAAACAGCGGCAGTGGACGGCTCATCTCTCTGCGCTGCAGGACTGAGAGATACAGAAAATCATTCATCCCTGTATCCATCAGGCTTCATAATGCTCTAGCCAATGGGAGATGAGCTGACTGATTTTTATTTTTATTTTCATTTTTTTTCCTGAATTACTTGATTGATGTGATTTTTTAACAATTATTTGTATCTGCCAAACAAATGAATTTCCCTTTAGGGATTATTAAAGTAAATTCTATTCTATTCTCTCTATTCTATCTGTGGTTGCATTATTCTATCATCAGTTTGCCATCATTTTTAAGCATGTAAAAGATGAGTTCATAGATAGTCATAGACTGCACGTCTTTCAATGTAGACTTCCACTGAGAGTAAATTTTAGACTATTTAGGAACTAATTTAGACTGTCATACCAGCTTGATCATCACTGAAAATGCACTCAAAGAAATAATTTGTTGGGTGAACGTAATAAAATTATGGAAAGAATTTCCACCTAATTAAAATGTTTTAATTTAGCGAGACACAATTTTGTTGAGCCAACTAATTGTAAATATGTTGAGTGGACATAAAGTATTGACGTTACCATTACTCATTTGTAATGTTTGGGTCCAACTTAATTTGTAAAGGTTGTTTCAACATATTTACTAAGGTAGGATCTGACTATATTGTCTTGGGTCACATTAACTTGTATAATATGATTATGGATAACTTATTTTGACAGGGTAGGTACAGCTACATTTTTAAATGGTACAATAGCACTAATTAATCATGCTGACTGAACAAAACTAAAGTAAGTTCAATCATCAGAAATGATTTAAGCTGTGAGTCAAACCTTTTAATCATGTGAAAATAAACTAAAATAGTAATTCAGAAAATAAGACATTTTTGACATATCAAGAATGTTTACATTTAGCAATTTAAAGTTTACACCCAGTTGGTGTCAAGTTTGGAAAAAGACACAAAACAGACTGTATTTGTTGGAACACGACTGTATTCAGGAAAGGCAAAGAATGACTTTCAACAGCTGCTGGAAAACATGCTCATGTGAAAATACAGCAGAGTGATTCAACCTGAAATGCTGACAGATGGTGCATTATGCTATCTGTTCAAAAAAGAGGCAGACAAGCAAGAATATCACAACTGTCAGGTTAGAAAATTGGGGCCCACTATTTGAACCTGCCCCCTGTTAACCTTCCACATCCAGCCTAAACAGTCAAAATGTTTTCATTACATAAAATGCATCAATAGAAAATAAGGTAGAAGCCTTGGTTGAAAAATATTATTGTTAACTCATAACAATGGCCAAGTATCTTACAATTTTGATTTTCAATTTCCCTTTTTTTCCTGGCAGAAATACAGAAGACTTCTATAATGTACAGCTTACCAATAAACCAAACAAAAGTTTACAAAGTGTATGGGCAGATGCATCCCTGGCAACTGATGGCAAAGGAAAAACGTGAGGAAGAACTGAAAAAGCAGCACTGTGCAACATTGGAAGTCTGATAGTCGTCCTCGTTCAAGCGCACATAGCACTTTGCTGACTTTAGCCAACTCCAGAGTTCCTTCAGGTAGTCGATAATACTGTCTGTGGACTCGAATGTCGTGGCCGAGGAAATTTGCCAGTACATCCATCTCATGATCCTTTAGGTTGAGGACTGTGGAGAGGGTGGAGATCTGCTTCCTCAGCTTTGTTGAGGAAAGAGTTTCTGGATGTTTGGCTCCACATTCTTTTGCAATCTGTCTGATTGCGTCCGATCCCCTCAGGTGAGTTTCTGCTTCAGGTCTTGAGAAGAAGTAAGGATTTTGATCAGGCACACCACAGGTCCTCCGATGTGCTATCAAAGTTTCCATTGAAGCGAGCATATCCGGTGTTAAAAGGATCGGGACTTTTCTGTTCCTCTTCCCCCTCACTTCGATTCGCTGAAAGTGCTGACACAACTTTTGCTCCAGGGGGGAAAGTCCTTGGGCCAGATCAGAATGGACTTCTGAGGTGTCTCTAAGGGTAAAAGCAGTCAGAGGCATCTTTGAAACCTCACCCTCTCCATTTAGCCTCTTTCAGAGTTTGTAAAGCTCGTGATGAAATACTCACATCCCACTTTTTCTCATACAAACTGCGGCTTTTCTGCACATTCTTCAGAAATCCTTCACCATCAGATCCAGCCATCTGAGCCTCGCACTCCAGAATATCTAAAATCTTCCTGAGGCTGTGACCGAGCTTCAAAGCTAATGAAGGAGTTTTGTGGGTATTTTTCTCCTCATCAAAGCCGGACACATCTTTTACCGCTTCAATCACAGAGTTAATAATAATAATAATAAATTTTATTTAAAGGCGCCTTTCTCGGCACTCAAGGACACCGCACAGATAGAAATATATATATACACGAATTCACATTAAAGGAAACAAAATCAGAGTCAGAAATGAAAACAATATAAACTAACAAGGGGTAAGAAAAAAAATAGAAACAATAACAAAATGACAGAGCAATAGGAGTCAGATGGAGTAAGCGGTTTTGAACAGATATGTTTTGAGTTGTGATTTGAAATGGGGGAAAGAATCTGTGTTTCTGAGTTGAGGTGGTAGTGAGTTCCAGAGATGGGGAGCAGAGCGGCTGAATGCTCGGCTCCCCATAGTGGTGAGACGGGCGGAGGGGACAGACAGGTGTATGGAGGAGGAGGATCTGAGGGAGCGGGAGGGAGTGGGAACATGGAGGAGGTCGGACAGATATGGGGGGGCGAGGTTGTGGATGGTCTTGAATGTCAACAGAAGGACTTTGAACTGAATACGGAACTGAACAGGGAGCCAGTGGAGCTGTTGGAGGACAGGAGTGATGTGGTGGATGGAGGGGGTTCGGGCAATGATACGGGTAACTGAATTCTGGACCAGTTGGAGTTTATGGAGGGATTTGTGAGGGAGGCCGAAGAGGAGAGAGTTGCAGTAGTCCAGACGGGAAGTGACAAGGCTGTGGACAAGGATGGCGGCAGTGTGGGGGGTGAGGGAGGGGCGGAGACGATTGATGTTACGAAGATGGAAGTAGGCAGTCCGGGTGATGTTATTGATGTGTGATTGAAAGGATAATGTGCTGTCAAGGATGACACCCAGACTCTTAACCTGGGGGGAGGGTGAGACGGAGGAGTTATCAGTGGTGATGGAGAAGCTGTTGGATTTGGATAGAGTGGATTTGGTGCCAATGAGGAGAACCTCGGTTTTATTGCTGTTTAATGTAAGGAAATTTAGGGTGAACCAGGTTTTTCTTTCAGAGATGCAATCAGTGAGGGAGGTGGGCGGGAGAGTGGACGAGGGGTTAGTGGTGAGGTAGAGCTGGGTGTCATCTGCGTAACAGTGGAAGTGAATGTTGAATTTGCGGAAGATATTACCTAGGGGAAGGAGGTAGATGATGAAGAGGAGGGGCCCCAGGACAGAGCCCTGGGGCACCCCTGTAGTGACGGAGGAAGGAGTAGATTTAAAGGACTTGAGCTGAGTGAACTGTGTGCGGCCAGAGAGGTAAGATGTGAACCAGTCTAACGGAGTGTGGGTGATACCAATGGAGGATAGCCTAGTGAGGAGGGTGGTGTGACAGATGGTATCGAAGGCTGCACTTAGGTCGAGGAGGATGAGGATGGTGAGGAGTCCAGAATCAGCTGCCACAAGGAGGTCGTTAGTGATTTTAAGGAGTGCTGTTTCAGTGCTATGGAGTGGGCGGAAACCGGACTGGAACTGTTCATACAGGTTATTGTGGGTTAGGTGAGAGTGGAGTTGGGAGGCAACTGTTTTTTCCAGGATTTTGGAGATGAAGGGTAGATTGGAGATAGGACGGAAGTTGTTGAAGTTGGAGGGGTCGGCGCCAGTTTTTTTCAGGATTGGGGTAATGGCAGCAGTTTTGAAGGATGTAGGCACAGTTCCAGTGGTGAGAGAGGAGTGGATGATGGCAGAGATGAGAGGGACCAGGGAGGGGAGGGAGGCTTTAACAAGTTGTGTGGGGAGTTAAAGGGTATATAAAAGTCCTCCATTTTCTTAAGTTTGCCAGATTTTCTTGAGTGGCAAATTAGTCTGCCTATTTCTCTCATTTTTTGTTGAATATACTCATGTTTAGTTTTGTCATGGCCATGCTTTGCAAACAAATGTTCTCCAAATCTCAAGATACTCTTCTCCTCTTTGATGATGACTGCAACCTCATCCTGGTGCATGGCATTCACCAGCTCCCAAACCTTTCTGCTGACTCCTTCTGGGACTGGCTGCGCAAAGGCACACAGGGATTGGATACGGCTTTTACCTGGCGTTTTTGTCGCACACTTTTGTGCAAGCTTGCACCTGGACATGTGCCTCCATAATGACTTTCTTTTAAGCAAAGCTTCGCAGTTTATGCAGTTCATATAATCACTAGCTTTCACATGGTTCCCAGATTGCTGGCTTGGGATCAGTGTTCCACTACCAACTTTTAAAACCTCATTATTATGTACGCGATTCCCTTTGTTCCTGATCAAGTCCAAATGCAATTTCCGTTCTTTTGACTTCAATGGAAAACTTTTTGCTTGAGCCACAGCATTTTCATTGCTGTGTTTGCGCATCAAGTGTCGTGCCATTTTATAGCAGTGCACAGGACAGTACAGACAAGAGTGTTGCGTATTGTAAACTCGAGCACCATCTTTCTTCTTCTGGACCTTCTCCTCCCCCTCCTGAGTACAGGAGGGGTCTAAACAAACAGGGCAATAATTCGGGCACCTGTGACTCAAGGGAAAGCTGCAACCCTCGCAACAAAACTCACATGCATATCGCGTGCCTAAGAAACCCTTGAGATTTTGCACGCCATAGTAGTGATTTTGGAAGAGAAACAAAACCAGAGGTTTTCCTTGTCTTGGGGAATCGGTTTGGAATTTAGAGAGGGCTTGATCGTGGTCGTCTTTAAAAAACACTACGATTTTGCGATGTAAAAACCTTTCGAATTTTGGAATATCTTTAAAGGTAACGGCAGTCTGGTCGCTCAAACCCACCCCTTTCTGAATCCTTCTAGCAAGCTGCACCGCTTCTCCATCTTTGAGATGAGGCTGTACCAGATGAGCTAAATTGATGGCAAAACATAACTGGTTGTCAGGGTTCATTTCAACATACAGAAAACGCTTCCGCTTTTTAATAGTTTCGTCGTTTAGCAGGTTTTCCAGCCTTCGTTTTTTTACCACCGCCTGTGGGGTTACGAATCACTTGTACAACTACTTCTAATTCACTATCGGTCATCACTGACCAGTTGGATTGTACAAGGCGGAGCAGGAGTTTCTCAAAGCCAGACAGATCCATGTCACCCTGTAAGATGGCTGAGATGCTGTTAAGCAGATGCTCCCCCCTCAACTCTACCTGAATCACATCTTGATGTTCTGCATGTGAGAGGGCCTGTTGTAACACCTCATCAACACTGTTCATCACCCCCCTGTAATATAAACAGTAGTCAGCTTCTTCTTGGGGAGGAGGAAAGTTCAGAACCTGTGTAATTTCAGTGTTGTTAAATCTACTTCGCGAGACCACCCTGGCTGGGGAGCTATTGGGTTTGGTATTTTGATCTGCATTTCCCCCCTGCTGTAACGAGTGCTCATTTTCCTGAATCTGCAGACTTGCAGAGGGTAACGTTATCAAATCTGAATTTGTATCTGAATGTTGGAGAACATTGTTCAGAGCACTCTGGGGGTCTGCTTCACTCTGCGTACAAGCTGTCTGGAGATTTAACGTGGTGGAGGGTATTTGGTTGTTGATTTCATTAATGGCATCTAACAAGGCAGGAGGTATTTCAATAGTATGGGTTATACAATCAGTGAGAGCGTTGTTTAGGGCACTCAGTGGGTCTGTGAACTGATCTGAGAGCTGATCTGAGATTGAATAAGAGCTGGAGGGGGATTCATTTACTCTGTGTATTTGGTTTTGGATTATCTCAGTCTGAAGATTTTGGGTGACTTTGTCCAATAATTCCTGTAACGCTCCAAGACCTATGGGTTCTTCCTTTCTATCCATATTTAGTTAACCGCAGGTCACATTTACATTCGAGGGTATAACGGACGACCGCTACAAAATCATTTCAAATTCTACTCATCAGATAGAAAGAGTCACTCATCAATTCCATACAATCCAGTGATCTCTCGCAGCAATGTTTGCACGGCCGTCTTGTATTACGCCTCCTCCTCCTCCTCCTCCTCCTGTTTCCTAGAGAGAGAGAGAGAGAGAGAGCGCGATAGAGTATTACTAACTTACTATATATTTTTTCTCTTTGACATCAAGAAATTAATAACAGACAAAAAAAAAGATGAACAATGTTGAAACAAATATTTCAATATACAAATTGAAGAGACTCTAAACTCCAGACTTTTCACACTTTCTCTGTATTACACAAAGGTTACAAATAATAATTTTTTTTTTTACTTACTGCGTTTGGATGATTTGGACTTTTCAGAGCTGTTGCTACTGCTGGTGGCGCTGGTCCCGGCGCTGCTACAACTGCTGCTGCTGCTGCTGCTGCTGTGGGCCTCGGTCAGTTCAATATAACTGGGTAGAGGTTCTAAAACAACCGTGGAGTGGCCCTGACCCGATGGCAGTGGAAGATCATCAGCAATCAGTTCCGGTTCAGACTCAAACCGGTTGGCAAGCATTTTGCTCCCGAGGTGTAAAGAAATTTACAGATCTAAATATCTCTTCCAAAACCTCCGGATTTAGCTCTACGAGGTCTGTGATGAGAGAGAGAGAGAGAGAGAGAGAGAGAGAGGATTTCACATAGGTTTTTTGAATACAATAGATTGTAAGATCTACAAAACAAAATACAAAATTGAGTAGATAGAAGGTACTCACCGTGGTTGGGAATATAGCCGGGTATCAGTGACTGTGAAACTTGTCTGTAAATACCCTCTGTAAAAGTAATAGGATTTTAGAAACAAAGTAGAAACATCTACAACAGAATACCAAAACTAAAGCAGAGACTGTGGAGAAAAAAGACATACAGCGTTTCTCATTTCCTAATTCTCAGCATAGCGGACTGTACCCTGCCTATCCATCGTGTCCATGGTTTGAAGGAATTCTTGGTCTGGCTTGTAACTGGTCTGGGGGGTAAGAACCTTTATAGGGAACTTTGCTTTTTTAGGGCTCTTGAATAACCCGAAACAGTTTGGTCATCTTTACTGTATGTGTGTGTGTGTGTGTGTGTGTGTGTGTGTGTGTGTGTGTGTGTGTGTGTGTGTGTGTGTGTGTGTGTGAACTTGGAACTTGGAAGAGAGAGAGAGGGGGGGGGGAGAGAGAGAGAGAGAGAGGGGGAGACCTCAGGGGTGGCAGGAGGGGCATATTAAGGTTGAATGAGCCCTGCATATGTATTTTGACACTGTGTTGTGGACGCGCATGTTTCCCTGCCTGCAAAATGCACAGCGCCTCCTCAAACGCTTGCCCTTGACCTGCGCCTCCTCCTCTGTTGCTGGTGGAGGTCTGCAAGACTCAACCATCAAGGCAGCTACAGGTGTGCGGGGGATGGCACATCTTCTGGACATGTGGGGCGTTACTAGAGCCTTCCCAAGCTTCACCAGGAACAGCCTTCTACGATCTGGGCGCTGCTTGTTCCATTCCGGTTGCACAGCGGTCCACAGAACTAGCGAATTCCACGCTGAGATGTCAAGGATGTGATTGAAGATTGCCATCGGCCACCGACGAGACTTCCGTCGGGAGCTGTAGGTGCCGACAACCTGGAAAAGAAAAAGAAAACAGGATAAAGATAAATTGCTAAATGAAAATAGTCTTCCTTATAATACACAAATAATCCATTCTTTACACAAAGAAAAATAAATGGATAAAAGTATCGATTAAAATACTCTATAGGCAAAATAAAATATTAGTGAAATAAAAACATGCAAGACTGCTATGATAAATGCAATAAAAAATATCAGACAAGCACATTTAGTGAAATCATTTGTTCAGGCGTGCGTAATTGTCACATACCTTGTCAAGGTTGTCTACCGCTCCCTTACATCTGTTGTAGTCCAGGATGACCACGGGCTTCGCCTTCGCCCCGGTGGAAAGCTCCGGCTCCCGGTGTTTTGTGCTGAGTAGGAGCACCAATTTGCCCCGCTTCGGCACATAGGAGACGGCGCTCTGGGTCCGGGTGAAGGCGAATCCGGAAGACGTTACGGCGCGTCCCCGTGTCTCCAACAGCGCAGGGGGCAGCTCCGGTTTACATTTCCTTATGGTGCTCACCAGGGCCACTTTCCTCTTCAACAGCTCCTCGGCAAGTGAGCTGGAGGAAAATAAATTATCACACGTGACGGTGTGACCCTGGAGCCCCTCCACCATATCCAGCACCACCCGTTTGCCCTGGCCAACCTCCGCTGCTGCCCCAGCCGCCTTGCCGGTGTACGGCTGCATTCGCCAGGCATAAGAGGTTGCTACATCACATAATGTCCGAATCTTCAGGCCGTATTTTGCTGGTTTCATAGGCATATACTGCCTGAAACTGCAGCGACCCTTGAAGGCAACCAGCTGCTCGTCCACACAGACATCCCAGCCGGGATTAAACAGCATAGGGAGGCGCTCGGTCCACTTGTCCCAGAGGGCGCGTATGGGCGCAAATTTGTCTCCCCTCCTCCTCCGCCGGTTGAGTTTGTCATCAAAGCGGAGGTTTGCTAGGATCCTGGAAAATTGGCCCCGGGACATAGTGGCCCGGAAAATCGGCCTCCCCGTCTCCTCGTCCCAGAGGCTCTGCAGGGATTCGCTCCGCGACCGGAATACTCCTGATAGGAGCAGGAGCTCGATGGTAGCCCTGATATCCGTCTCGTCAACGTCTTTCCAGTCCTGCACTGTGCGCCTCCCGTGCAGGTTGGTCATGCCCATGACCATCTGGATCACCTCCTCGGTAAGGAAAAGATCCATCGTAGAAATAATGGAAGTTATCCTGGCCAGGGCATAGTGAGTTGGTCCAGGGGTCAGGCCGGTGGGCGGAGGGATCCAACGCAGCGTCTCTTCGTGGGATGGGGACCAGAGAAGCCCGCTCCTTGACCTCCATCTCCCTGTCTCCTCCGGCTCCCTCTCCGCCTCCTCGCTCCCGGTGGACTCAGCCGAGTCAGAGGACACCACAAAAATAAAAAAAAATATTTTGTTTTCTTTTGTCCTGGAGCAGCATCTTTGATTCACTGCGTTGTTATTACTACAATAAGTCAATATCTGGGTAAGTATGGAGCTCTGTGTATGTGTGTATTTGGTGCATATGATAAGGAGACTGAGGCATCAGTACTTTGAACTGTTACTTCAAAGAAAAAGACAAGACAGGTATAGGTTTCATCTTTTATTTCAAAGTCAAAATGTGACATCTCAGTAAATTGTGCGTGAATGCAAGCGCTTATTTCCACGTGCATACACACTTTTTGGTTGTAATACATGTGAGTGCACATGAAGGTTGTCGTATTGCGTTAATAAAGATTCCACAGACAGTTCATAGAGCCTTGGATGTGTGTCGTTTATTCAGATTTCACCTGCATGACAATCTCTGTCTCTATACTCGTCAACCCAACACTTCCGGTCCGAACGTGTGTGTCCTTCAAAATAAGAGCACTGGTAATAATAACAGATTACACCACAGAGGTGTGTGCGTGTGAATGGGCTTTCGAGTTGTGGATGTCATAAGGGAGATGCGCTTGCTAGATGCAGAGAGGGAGGATTTGTTCTTTCTCTGAAAACAGTGACTGATGGTACCTCCCCAAGCGCGCTCACACGAACGTGCGCGCACCCATACACACACACACACACACACACACACACACACACACACACACACATAACACACTCTTTCACACTCCATAGAGACCTCCATGTCACAAAAAAAGCTTTCACTTTTCAAAAAAGCCTCTGGCACCATTGCAAACCAGATGCGCCCTCTACATGAATTTAGTGGTACTACCACCCACTGGGAAAAAAAAATAAAAAATGCCCCTCTGGTGGACAATAGTTTGAACTACAAATTTGAAGCCATTTCTTCAAAATGAAAGCCTAATATCATAGGATATATTGATTTATACTGTAATGATTGAGGGATCAAAAAGTGGTGTTAGAATGGGAGTAGATTAGCATTTTTGGGCGGCGGATAGGCTTAACTAGGTCTAAAGTCGACAGCGCTTACTATAGACTTCTCATAAATTTTGAAATAAACATTTTTAAATGTCATAAAAAATAACTCTCTTCGTGAAAAAAAACATTTGCTGGCATTGATGAAAGTCAAAATCATCATTAGACAAATAAAAAAAGTACTACAACCAGCCCAAAAATGGTGCGAATAGGCTCAGAGGGTATTGAACCAGCCAGCTGCAGTAAGGTGCAGTTGATCGTGGTTACACATGAACCAATCGTGTTGAGTCTCATTACACAGAACTTCACTTCATTTTGCAACATTTTGGAGGCAAACAAATCGTATTGCACCATGACACCGGCACCGAAATACTAACAATGGCAGTAAGTTAGACTTTGTTTTCTAATAGCTTTGAATAATGTGAATACTTTAAATACTTTCCAGTGATAGTGCAATGTTGACACTGTCCATTACTTACTACTACTGTACTACTGTACTGGATATTAATACAATTGATCGAATTGACAACACCAGTCATTTTAATGAAAGCTTAATAACAAAACGTAAGCTAAGCTAACAAACTACTCATAGTAATGTGGCTGTGTGTGGAGAAATTAACCTTTTTTTTTACAGGTATTAGTTAAGAAATGTGTTAGCTGTTCATAAAAGCTTGAAAGTAGCTACACTCATTTAAGATATGTGCCATTAAGGACAGCGTTTAGACACTAACATGGCACCCATTCTGTATTTAGACAACAGTCAAGTATCTTGTTTCCTCTTTTTAATATCTGATGAACTTGTTTTTATAACTGCTTTAAAGTCAACCTTGTTTTGGTATTGATCTACTACTAAATCATGGCTTTTAATGTGTATTCAGCTAATGTCAAGCCCTTACACAAAGCAACTTACTGCCTTCAAATAGAATATACAATTGTAAAAATCAATGTTTTTTCCTGTATACACAGAGACATTCCAGTATCATAAAGGCAGGAGAACTTGGAGGAGAAAGTGTAATGCTTAAGAGCAGTGAAGGGGACATTTATGAATGTCCCCTCTGTTTTTACAAGGCTGCCAGATGTAAGATAAGATAAGAGATTCCTTTACTCGTACCACAACAGGGAAATTCAAGTGTTACAGAAACAGAGTAGACAAAGTGCCAAAGAAATATATAAAGCAAACAAGAGCCTATACATTAACAATTATTAAAAAATTATTAGCAATTAAATTTAAAATCAAAGTTGTGTGGTATATATATATATATATATATATATGGTCTTCTACCATACATTATATATATATATATATATATATATATATGGCAAGCCGTTCAGGAAATAATATATTGAATGAAAGTCTGAATATATGGAATGAAACTCGATATATATGGAATGAAGTCTGAATATATGGAATGAAGTCTGAATATATGGAATGAAACTCGATATATATGGAATGAAACTCTGAATATATGGAATGAAAGTCTGAATATATGGAATGAAACTCGATATATATGGAATGAAACTCTGAATATATGGAATGAAAGTCTGAATATATGGAATGAAACTCGATATATATATGGAATGAAAGTCTGAATATATTGAATGAAACTCGATATATATGGAATGAAACTCGATATATATGGAATGAAAGTCTGAATATATGGAATGAAACTCGATATATATGGAATGAAAGTCTGAATATATGGAATGAAACTCGATATATATGGAATGAAACTTGATATATATGGAATGAAAGTCTGAATATATGGAATGAAACTTGATATATATGGAATGAAAGTCTGAATATATGGAATGAAACTTGATATATATGGAATGAAAGTCTGAATATATGGAATGAAACTTGATATATATGGAATGAAAGTCTGAATATATGGAATGAAACTTGATATATATGGAATGAAAGTCTGAATATATTGAATGAAACTCGATATATATGGAATGAAGTCTGAATATATTGAATGAAACTTGATATATATGGAATGAAGTCTGAATATATTGAATGAAAGCTTAAATAAGTACTCTGAACACCACTTCTAATCGTATTGTTTTATTGTCATCAAAGAGACTCATCTTTTATTAATGTCTCTCTGAAAATAACCTTTTGCACTTCTTTTTAGTGTTTCTGAGGGGACACATTTTCCTCTACCTCTGTAACCTGTGGTAATTTGGTCGTACTTTTTCATTACACTCACTCACTGTCAGATGATGCACACAGGTATGAGCTCCACCTGTTAACATTGAACAGGATGCTACATTATCACAAGTCATAACAAAAGTTAGCTAGCGAACTAGAGGACTGAACCACCTGAATAAAGAAGGGGCAATATCTTTAGCCTTTGTAGAAGTGTGTATAACCTGTGATATTTAATATTTTCGTATTTTCACTTGTTTACTACCCTCCTAAATGCTTCTGCAGCCCACTGCTTCGTGTTCCTCTCGTCTCTCTGTGCAGACGGTCCGATCATCACTTTTGGATGAAACCAACTTAATAGAGAGGAGGGGTGGGTTCCTTTTTCCTATACGGATTGACTAAACAGCACATGCATTACCCAAGGGGTTGATAACCCCTTCATTAATTAAAATTGCAGTGAAAACATCTCGTGCCTCCCTCATGGTTGCATTACTAAAAGCTACGTCTAACCGGAAAACTAAATCACACCCCTATGATCACACCCCAGAAAGACAAGATGGCGCAGGCCATACATGACGTGATTTTTCATTCCATATATTCCGAGTTTCATTCCATATATATCGAGTTTCATTCCATATATATCAAGTTTCATTCAATATATTCAGACTTCATTCCATATATATCGAGTTTCATTCCATATATATCGAGTTTCATTCAATATATTCAGACTTCATTCCATATATATCGAGTTTCATTCAATATATTCAGACTTCATTCCATATATATCGAGTTTCATTCAATATATTCAGACTTCATTCCATATATATCGAGTTTCATTCAATATATTCAGACTTCATTCCATATATATCGAGTTTCATTCCATATATATCAAGTTTCATTCCATATATTCAGACTTCATTCCATATATATCAAGTTTCATTCCATATATATCAAGTTTCATTCAATATATTCAGACTTCATTCCATATATATCAAGTTTCATTCCATATATTCAGACTTCATTCCATATATATCAAGTTTCATTCAATATATTCAGACTTCATTCCATATATATCAAGTTTCATTCCATATATTCAGACTTCATTCCATATATATCAAGTTTCATTCCATATATATCAAGTTTCATTCAATATATTCAGACTTCATTCCATATATATCAAGTTTCATTCCATATATATCAAGTTTCATTCCATATATTCAGACTTCATTCCATATATATCAAGTTTCATTCAATATATTCAGACTTCATTCCATATATATCAAGTTTCATTCAATATATTCAGACTTCATTCCATATATATCGAGTTTCATTCCATATATATCAAGTTTCATTCAATATATTCAGACTTCATTCCATATATATCGAGTTTCATTCCATATATATCAAGTTTCATTCAATATATTCAGACTTTCAATCCATATATTCAGACTTCATTCCATATATATCGAGTTTCATTCCATATATATCAAGTTTCATTCAATATATTCAGACTTTCAATCCATATATTCAGACTTCATTCCATATATATTAATTTCCTGAACGGCTTGCCATATATATATATATATATATATATATATATATATATATATATATATATATATATATATATGGTCTTCTACCATACATTATATACATATATAATGTATGGTAGAGAACCACTTAAGAGGCCACTCCTTCGTGAAGCATGGAGGTGATTTTCGTTGATTTACTATCACTCTCTTCATATTTGTATAAATTTACCCGAAAGCACAATGTATACAATCTAAAAGTGCAACTTGTTATGTTCTTTTTATTCCTCTATTTTAGAATTCACAATCATGAAGTGTGGCTTGAAGTGCAGGAGGACCCTACCTTTCACTGCCCTTACTGCACAGCAACTCTCAAAAATAGAGCCCAGCTATTAAAACATATATTCAATCATAAATTAGATAAAGTAAAGCAGGATCCTGTACCCCAGCAGCACTAAGCAGCCCCCCAACAGCTACCAGCAGCCCATCCAAATCCACCAGCAGCCCTCCTTCAGCAACCATCAGCCCTCATTCAGCAACCAGCAGCCCTCCTTCAGCAACCAGCAGCCCTCCTTCAGCAACCAGCAGCAGCAGCCCTCCTTCAGCAACCAGCAGCCCTCCTTCAGCAACCAGCAGCCCTCCTTCAGCAACCATGAGCCCTCCTTCAGCAACCAGCAGCCCTCCTTCAGCAACCAGCAGCAGTAGCCCTCCTTCAGCAACCAGCAGCCCTCCTTCAGCAACCAGCAGCCCTGATTCAGCAGCCAGCAGCCCTCCTTCAGCAACCAGCAGCCCTCCTTCAGCAACCAGCAGCCCATCCAAAGCCACCAGCAGCCCTCCTTCACCAACACGCAGTCAATCCAAAGCCACCAGCAGCCCTCCAACAGCAACCAGCAGCCCATCCAAAGCAACCAGCAGCCCATTCACAGCAACCAGGAGCCCATCCAAAGCCACCAGCAGCCCATCCAAAGCCACCAGCAGCCCATCCAAAGCCACCAGCAGTCCATCCAAAGCCACCAGCAGCCCTCCAACAGCAACCAGCAGCCCATCCAAAGCAACCAGCAGCCCATTCGCAGCAACCAGCAGCCCATTCACAGCAACCAGCAGCCCATTCACAGCAACCAGCAGCCCATCCAAAGCAACCAGCAGCCCATTCACAGCAAACAGCAGCCCATCCAAAGCCACCAGCAGCCCATCCAAAGCCACCAGCAGCCCTCCAACAGCAACCAACAGCCCGAGTCAGTTGCTGAAATCAGCATTGTATGGTGGAATGTGACATCTTTATACCTGCCACTAATTTTATTTCACTTTTGGGAGCTATGTTAGAGGGGGTTTTCAAATTACTTTTCTTTTTGGAAGGCATCTCACAGCCCCCCAGTCAGTGTCTTGAAACCGCTCCGCGGGTCCCATCCCCCACTTTGGGAACCAGTGCTCCTGGATATGACAACACTGAGCAGAGAGACTCCACTAGTATCCATAAAGTACTGGTAAACTGAGCATGCTGGGGACAGGAGCTTCAAGACATCTAGAAACAACAGGTAAAGTGATCTGGACACATCAGTGAATAGTGGTAAGGATGATCCATTATTTATCTACCCCCAGCTGTTGGAGGTTTTGGATGAGCCCAAAAATCCTACTGAACACTTGGCAGTGGTGGACAACACAATCCTCACGCGATCTGACTTTTGGAGTCTGGGCTTGGCTCATGACATGGATGGCTTTGGTAAGTGTGGAGGGCATTCTGTAGTGTTTTGGTTTAGACAAAAATCTCAATCTTGTGATAATTTGTGATTTGTGTGTCCTCATTCTACCAGATTCTGAATGGCTGTCTCAAAGTTATCGAGGAGGCAGTGTAGCTCTTGTACAATTTTTGATTTTATAGAATCCTTAACAGATTTTGTCAATTAGTGTATTCAAAGACACTAACTGTCTTTGACAGAGACGGCAGGATGTATTTGCTGCAAACAGCCATGTCATTGCAAGTTGGTTTCCACCAGCATCATTGAACCCCATGGATCACCTTCCGGTATGGTTTAATTTTCTAATGATTCATCCTTTTTTCTGAAGTGTCAGATTTCTCTGTTCTCCTTTTCAAGAGTTTTTATGCCCTTCATATTCAAATGTTGATGCCAGGGCAATGCACGAGTCTACAGTGGATACTTCTTCCAGTATGGATACCTGGACATTGGACACTTTGCGTAAATACATTTATATCATCTTGAAAAACGTTTTCACAGTGAAAAAAAATTCCTGCTTGAAGTTGAATTCTTTTGAAGAATTACATTGCATAAAGGCTATATTATTAATATTTCAGTAAAAGCTCAATGACTTTTAATTCAGGTTTAAATGTTGTATGTCAAAATACATCTTGTTGTATTTGAAAACATTTAACAGATACTGAGGTCACAAACTAAGGAGAGTTTCTTTCTAGATTCCCTCCATGGCAGAGGCTGGAGAGACGAAAGCCACACACAACTATTCAGGGTTTTTAGGGCAACGTGTTTCAAGGCATCAGTACAGGGGTAGTTCGTTTTGAACCACTTGTACTTTCTTTTTAATCTATTGCTCTGTTTTCCAATTTCCAATTTACAAAAGACATTGTAAACTTTTCCTTTTTGATGCATTAAACAGATGGAAGCAGAGCTATAGATAACATTTATCAGTGGGGCAGTTCTGTTCAAGCCCATTTATGAGCTTTTGGTTTGAAGTTCCAGCCTCTTGGCTTGTTCCGTTCCATCTGTGTTCAAAGGGTTTTATACAAGCTATCAACTGTTGAATTGTACTTTTTCTTTACTTACCCATACGCTGTATTCACAGAAGGATTGCTCAGATCTTATCCCCTGGTCCCTGGAGGACACTTGGTGTGGATGATATTCAGGTTATTAACAGTATTTACGCATTCATTCATTCATTCAATGTTACAATGTTACAATTAACATTTAACCAATTAAGATGATCGTCTCCGCCCCTCCCTTTCCTTCAAAGCAGCTGAAACTCTCATCCACGCCTTCATCACCTCAAGACTCGATTACTGCAATAGCATCCTCTACGGTACACCCAACACCCTTCTCAACAAATTACAATACATACAAAACTCAGCTGCACGCCTCCTCACTCATACCCGCTCCAGAGACCACATCACCCCAGTCCTCCAGAACCTCCATTGGCTTCCCATCCCCTTCAGAATACAGTACAAGTTCCTACTCATCACCTATAAAGCCCTCCATAACCTAGCTCCCTCCTACCTCACCGACCTTCTGCAGCCATATAATCCCTCCCGCAACCTCCGCTCCACCAACGCCAACCTCCTCACCCCTCTCACCAAACCCAAGCACCGAACCTGGGGGGACCGAACCTGGGGGGACAGGGCCTTCTCTGTCGCTGCCCCCACCCTCTGGAACTCTCTCCCCCAACACCTCAGATTCTCTCCCTCACTCACCAAATTCAAATCCGGACTCAAAACACACCTATTTACAAAGGCTTTTAAACTAGAATTGATTGATTTTTTTTTCTTGTTTTGTTTTATTTTGCTGCCTTGCTTTTATTTGCTTTTTTGCACTGTTTTCCTTTTGCTTTCCTATTGTATAATTGTATTTTCCTGTAAAGCGCTTGGAGAACCTTTTAAAGCGCTTTTATAAATAAAATGTATTATTATTATTATTATTAATTACAATGTTACAATGTCATTTAGCAGACGCTTTTATCCAAAGCGACGTACATACGAGAACAAGAACAACACAAGCAAAGATCTAGACAAGAGGAAACAAGATCAGTAAGAGTAACAAAGTGCTTCAAGACAATTTGGGTGCAGGTACTGCCAAGCAGTGTAAAGGCAATGCACAAAAGTAAGTAAGGATTTTTTATTCTTTTTTTTCAAAATAAGGAACATCTACAATGAAGCAACCAAACAATTTAAGACCTTCCATTATCATCATCAACAATTAACATCACCACAATAATGACCAAAGTACCAAGTGCTGGGTCACTCAAGAGCTGAACACAGATTCCCAGAGTAGAGCGGGACAGTGTGAGTCAACTGTAGCTGGAAGACATGATCTGCCACTGGGGACAACAGTGGAGAACAGTCTAGCTCATTCACTCATACATTCACTCATACATGCATTCATTAAACAAAACTATTTGCTTGCCATTATGTTATTAAACAATCTTATTTTTACCTCCAGGGCCTCGCAAAGCAAGGTTTTTCAAACAACTGCAGGGTGTTCGTTTTGATGGTAAGATCTAGAATATTTGCTGCATTGTTAATTTGCCTCATCATCTTAATTGGTTAAATGTAAATATGATGTGATTGCTTCATCCAAAGCACAGTCCTTTTTATTGCTCATGCTACTTTTTTTTTTTTACTTCTCTAAAGCCATTTTTCACTCCATATATTAGTAACATGTGAAAATAAAGGAATCTGCATGAGCATTAATCAAGAGCTAGATGCCGATGTGATGTGCTTTGGTGGTCTTTTACATTGTAAAATGTAATGTAGCTGTTATTTCTTTCTATAATAAACCTAAATACTTCTTAGCCTACAGCACGCTCTTTACATTGTAATGGGAGCACAATGTGATTTTGGTGAGGTCCGTGGAAATTATGACACACTGACATGTGAATACAAGTCCTTCTTTTTGACGACATATTTACCCATCCTTTGATTGCCTTTTTCCACAGGAAAATATGCAGCAAATAAGGCTATGGTGGTGCCTTGTCATCCTGCAGAATTTTCCCATGCAGTAAGTGGCTTTAATATGAGAACACTTTTAATGACATCCTCGCAATCACCAGTTTCACTGTAGAGGGGACTACATGAAGGTTTTCATGTCAAATGTATAATAAAGTCATTATCTGTCCAGGTCTGAAGAAGACAGGATGCGGGAACGGAAGAGGCGGCGGCAGCAAAAGAGACTACAGGTGTTAATTGAGATAAATCAGTATTGTTAAACCACTGTGAAAAGATTAAAAACTGACCCTTGCACTTTTCAGGATGGGGAAGACATCCCACCAAAGAGGTTGCACCAAGGCACGTCTGCATAAATCCCTGCAGAATGAAAATCTTTTCAGAGCCAAGAGCACTGCAGTCTCAGGAGGGCAGTAGATGTCCTTTACGTATATTTGTGATGATGTGTGTGAATAAACTAAACTAAACATGGAAAAAGACTTCTTCATGATCTACTCTAACACATTCATCACTATTGTTTTATTCTGCTGTCTATGTGAAGGTATAGTGCCCAGCAGTTTTGTTGAAATGTGAATCACATGAATCAGTGTGTTCTGAGATTTATTTTGTGTACCAGAATCAATGTTTTCTGCAGGTTGGTGATGAGTTCACTTACAAGGACATACAGTAGGTGTACCTCAGAGGGAATATCCCCTTTTTTCCTATCCTTTATTTTGCCTCTGAATGTTCTTTTATGCAGATTGAAAATCATCACTAACAATCATCAATGTGTTTATCCCTGTGTAAATGTCTCCAAGAGTGCCTGACAATGCAGTAAGAAATAAGAAATCTCAATGAAAACAAGATGCTGATCCTGTCTTAATGACTGTGGGGTTCCACTATGACTCAGAGGTCCTGTTAACCCTGTTTGAGTTTACAGAGGTGAGTATTTACACAAAAACATGGATCTTATCACAAGTTGGTTTCCTGCTCTGTCTATTGTAAACCCACAAAATATAACTAAAAAATGTGTTGTAGTTTCTGCAGTGTGAGCAAATATGTATTTTATCCAATAAACATGAAAGGTGCTCTGCCAAATATCCTTTAGTTAACCTTTATCCATCTCTCGCCCCTTATGTGCGTGCTCCTATAGTAAGTAATGGATTCTTTGTTGCAGATGTCCTGCCAGATGTGAAGTCCTTGTTTGAAATTAAAGGGGTCTGATGGGGACTGATAACCCCTATAAGTCCTTCAGTGTTGAAAATGCTGATGTTTAATAATACCTTCATTTGTTGACTAGTTTCATGGCTTTACTCACGCCTTATAGGCTCCAGGCACTTTGAATGTGATCTTATTTGGGCTCTGTAATCCCCGCCTAGCTTACAGGAAAAAACAAACTTGGCTTCAGGTAAATGATATCCTGCAGGGTTTCATATCAGCATCACAGAGAGAAGAGCTGGTTTTGTCACAATGTTTACTGAAACAAACAACACACAACTCAGTAAACAAATTGTTGTTCTATCTTCTTTTAATTGTCCACATCATTTCACATGTTTGGTCCTCCTGGTCTTGATTCTTGTATTTCCTGGGTTCTGATGCTGTCTGGGTAAATCATGTTGGCTGGATCTTCTTGATGTTTGAGGTCTTCTCTGCTGTCGGGTTCTTAAGTTGTTGGATTTTTTCATTGTATGTTTTTTTTTTTTTATATGTATGTTGGGTTTTTAAGCTTTTATATGCTTTAAAGCTGGGGTTGGTAATCAGATTTAGATCCACTTTTTGTTATACTGGTTAAAATGATCTTTATGTCACTCCCCGTCTCCTGCCTCTGCTTCCCCTGACTCTATTGACTGCCCCCCTCGCTCGACCTCGGGCCTGTCCCCTCTGACCCGATGAGGTGCTTTGCTCAGGACTGTAGTCCGGATCAGAGTCTCAAAAGCTCTCACCACGGGGGCTCTGACAAGCAGAAGAATGAATGACATTCAGTAAGTCCTACAGAAATGTAGATGTACTGTAGCGTCCGTCCGGACGCTGTAGGGATGACGAGCCGATTCATGAACACGTCGATCTTTAATAACCGGTCACTGTCGTGATCACACCAACCAACAAAACAACAATCAATGTTTGAATGAATGAAGAACTTCTCCTCTTGTCTTTCCTCTCTCCAGCTCACACACTCTACACCTCTCCTGATGCCTTCACTGACCGTCAACACTGTAGGAATTAAGAACATCTACACTGAACACGTTTAACAAACAGTAGAGCTGTTACAGTATTATATATGTGTTATAACTTTTCTCCTGATATCGTGTCACTGGTACAACTGGATAATGTAGCATGACAGTTGTGAGTATTAACAGCAGCCATGTTTGTTTGTGTTTTTAACTTTCACGAGGACCGGTTTTGAATCAGTCACCATCATATGGTCGTGAATCAGCAGCGCTCGTGCATGTGAGCGGGGGTGTCGTTTTGCAGGAGCTCCGAGGGGAGGGGTTAGACGGAGTCCTGAAGACATGCTACATTCAAATTCATGCTAGTTTCCAGAAACTACCAACCCCAGCTTTAACATCAGTCAAAGCACTTTGTAAACCCTTATTGTTGAAGGTGGAATATAAGTCAAGTTATAATAATAATAATAATAATAATAATAATTGGTGATGATAATAGTATTTATATTATTATTATTATTAATATTATACCCATTATTATCATTATTATAATTCTAATCATCTGTAATGTTTGCCACAGCTAAGTTCAGGTGGATGACATGAAACCTCATTCTGAAGTGAAGCATAGTCACTTGTCTTCACCTCTTACCTGTATATTGAAAGCGTTTTGAAGAAGGAGGAAGTTTTCTTAGCATTCAAATTCATCTTCTTCATTAGATAAAAAATTTAATTCAACATCATATCACTTTTATTTGGACCGACAATGAAACTCCAAATTCTTCCTCCTGTAGTGGAGGATAAAGTCAGGAGGCTGTTTTTGCCTATTTTCAGGTTTTGTTTTTTATATTCTTTGAGTACTTACAGTGATTGTTCATACACACTAGGTGTCTTAATGTTCTGTTTCACTAGACTTACTTCAGCGTATCAGTTTGACTAATAAAGCACTTTAATAGAATGTCTTGAGAGTTCTTTTTTAAATTGAGTTTGTATTTGTACAGACAAACAGAGAATCAGGTGCTGCTCTTGGTGAAAACAGACACACGTTTGCCTTGGTGTCTTTTCCAGAACAAAGTTAGTCCTTTGGGGTTGATGTGCATCAACAGTCCAGGGTTGAAGACTCGTCTTTACAGTCCTTGTGTTTTCTTTCCTGATAAAAACTGCTTCTTGAAAGGTGAGCCGTTTACTAGAATGATAAAGCTGGGAGTGCCTCCTTTGACGAAAAACCTGTTCAGAAACAAACACAAAAGTGAATTGAGACACAGGAGATTTAATGTCAGGGCGTGTCCAGGGAGTTAGAATATACAGGCAGCGGGGTGCAAATGAAGTCCCTAACAGATAACTTAATCAGAAATGATCATTCCTTAAACAAGAAGGATTACAGAACAAATGTGTCATCCTCATAGAACAGGCTTCCTCAACATGGGTTACCTTTTATGCTGCAGCACTTTCAAAAGTGAGGTCTCTGGGTGGACCTGGCGGAGAGTCTCTGTCTTCTCATCTTCAAAGTAAAGCTGGAAAAAGAGGGAACGTCAAGATTGAAGTTCAATCATTTAGTTTTTATAAGTCAGCACGCTGTTTTTGTGACAGACGGTCATTGTCCTGCTCACTTCTAGGTTTAGGTTTATACAGTGTTGGGCTAACTCCTTGTAAAATGTAGAGAGCTAAACTACAAGTTAATATAGTATGCATTGAATGAAGCTTTTCCCCCCTGAGGAAGGCAGCGAGTTGAGCTACAGCAACACGACAGAAGTGGCTCGCTATATCAAAGATATTGTCTTTAACATTTAACCAGTTTAACTCGAGCCTCACAAGAAGACACTTTGTTGTTCATTTTTAATTTTCAATGTGAGGATTTTACACCACTTATAATCACTAGGACGCCTCACTTTTCAAGGGAGTGAGTTCTCTTTCAATTTGATATTTGAACTCAAAGGTTACAGACTGATTTATACCCTGCAGTATATGCCTGCAGTACTCTGTGGTCCAACAGCAACTCACCTCACCACTGACTGATTTACATACAGTCATGGCCAAAAGTTTTGAGAATGACACAACTATTAATTTTCACAAAGTCTGCTGTTTCAGTTTTTATAATGGCAATTTGCATATACTCCAGAATGTTATGAGGAGTGATCAGCTCAACTGCAATTCATTGCAAAGTCCCTCTTTGCCTTGAAAATGAACTTTATCACTAAAAACACATTTCCACTGCATTTCAGCCCTGCCACAAAAGGACCAGCTAACATCATTTCAATGACACACAGGGGTCACACACATTAACACAGGTGTGGGTGTTGAGGAGGACAAGGCTGGCGATCAATCTGTCATGATTGAGTGACTGGACACTTTAAAAGGAAGATGGTGCATGACACCATTGTTCCTCATCTGTTAGCCATGGTTACCTGCAAGGAAACACGTGCAGCCATCATTGCATTGCACAAAAAGGGCCTAACAGGGAAGTTTATAGCAGCCAGTAAGATTGCACCTCAGTCAACCGTCTATCCAATTATCAAGAACTTCAAGGAGAGAGGTTCAATTGTTGCCAAACAGGCTCCAGGGCGCCCAAGAAAGTCCAGCAAGCGCCAGGACCGTCTCCTGAAGGCGTTACAGCTGCGGGATCGGGCCACCACCAGTGCAGAGCTTGCTCAGGAATGGCAGCAGGCAGGTGTGAGTGCATCTGCACGCACAGTGAGGCGAAGACTTTTGGAGGAAGGCCTGGTGTCAAGGAGGGCAGCAAAGAAGCCACTTCTCTCCAGTAAAAACATCAGGGACAGACTGATATTCTGCAGAGGGTACAGGGACTGGACTGCTGAGGACTGGGGTAAAGTCATTTTCTCTGATGAATCCCCTTTCCCATTGTTTGGGGCATCTGGAGGAAGGCTTGTTCGGAGAAGACGAGGTGAGCGCTACCATCAGTCCTGTCTCTTGCCAACAGTGAAGCATCCTGAGACCATTCATGTGTGGGGTTGCTTTTCGGTCAAGGGAGTGGGCTCTCTCACAATCTTGCCTAAAAACACAGCCATGAATAAAGAATGGTACCAGGACGTCCTCCGAGAGCAACTTCTCCCAACCATCCAAGGGCAGTTTGGTGATGAAGAATGCCTTTTCCAGCATGATGGAGCACCTTGCCATAAAGCAAAAGTCATAACAAAATGGCTCGGGGAACAAAACATTAAGATTTTGGGCCCTTGGCCAGGAAACTCCCCGGATCTTAATCCCATTGAGAACTTGTGGTCAATCCTCAAGAGGCGGGTGGACAATCAAAAACCCACAAATTCTGACAAACTCCAAGCATTGATTATGCAAGAATGGATTGCCATCAGTCAGGATTTGGTCCAGAAGTTGATTGACAGCATGCCACGGAGAATTGTAGAGGTCTTGAAAAAGAAGGGTCAACACTGCAAATATTGACTTATTGCATGAATTCTGTGTAATTCTCAATAAAAGCTTTTGATACTTATGAAATGCTTCTAATTGTATTTCATTATACCATAGAAACATCTGACAAAAACACCTAAAAACCCTGAAGCAGCAGACTTTGTGAAAATGTAATATTTGTGTCATTCTCAAAACTTTTGGCCATGACTGTAGATAAAGAAGAACTGAACAGGAAGTGTCTGTGACTGCGTTACATGTTTGATTTATGGAGATAAAAGGTGAGCTGTTTGTCACTCTTTGGTTGCACACACACGCACACAGACCCACACACACACCCACCCACACTTGGATGCAAATGCATGAAACTCAAACAAACCCTGAGTCTATGTTGAAACAACTGACGTGTGTGTGCAGCAGCAATCACAGCCTCTGCCTCTTAGTCCACCCTTCACACAGATCAACATTGAAGTTGAACTCTTAGATAAAGTATTGTGATGTTTTGCATGTGCGCACACACACACCTCTATAAAGCCCCATACACACCCACACATGCAGATCTTTAAGAGAATAACTTTTAAAGATTCCCCGCAGAGGAAACCAAACAAACCCCTGAATTTAATTGAAGCAATGTTTTGTGTGTGAGCTCCTACATGTCTCCACAAGGGATGGGCATTTCAAGCCAAAATAACATTTCATAATCGTTGGAATCTATACGACAATTAGAAACAGAGAAAATCACAGCAACTGTTGCGATTGATTTCTTCTTCTTTTGATATTGAATGCAGTTAGAATTCTTCTTCTTCTGTTACTTAATGCGGTTAGCAAACAGCTTTAAGACGCCCCCCTCTGGCAGGAATACTGTATTACAATCAGGCACCGGTAGAAACAATGAAAAATTGTACTTTTAAAATGAGAAAATATCCCTTTTTCGATTTTTACAAAGGGAACAAATATTCAAAAATCATTACCCATCCCTAGTCTCCACCAGAGCTGGTAGAAATGACGTGTGCCCCTACTCCTCTTCTCTACTCATCGAGATCAATAAAACAGCTACAGTGGGGCAAAAAAGTATTTAGTCAGCCACTGATTTTCAAGTTCTCCCACTTAGAAAGATGAGAGAGGTCTGTAATTTTCATCAGAGGTACACTTCAACTGTGAGAGACAAAATGAGAAAAAATATCCATGAAATCACATTGTAGGATTTTTAAAGAATGTATTTGTAAATGATGGTGGAAAATAAGTATTTGGTCAATAACAAAAGTTCAACTCAATACTTTGTAACATGACCTTTGTTGTCAATGACAGAGGTCAAATGTTTCCTGTAAGTCTTCACCAGGTTTGCACACACTGTAGCTGGTATTTTGGTCCATTCCTCCATGCAGATCTACTCTAGAGCAGTGATGTTTTGGGGCTGTCACTGGGCAACACAGACTTTCAACTCCCTCCACAAATTTTCTATGGGGTTGAGGTCTGGAGACTGGCTAGGCCACTCCAGGACCTTGAAATGCTTTTTACAGAGCCACTCCTTCGTTGCCCGAGCGGTGTGTTTGGGATCATTGTCATGCTGGAAGACCCAGCCACGTTCCATCTTCAATGCTCTCACTGATGGAAGGAGGTTTTGGCTTAAAATCTCACGATACATGGCCCCGTTCATTCTTCCCTTAACACGGATCAGTCGTCCTGTCCCCTTTGCAGAAAAACAGCCCCAAAGCATGAGGTTTCCACCCCCATGCTTCACAGTAGGTATGGTGTTCTTGGGATGCAACTCAGCATTCTTCTTCCTCCAAACACGACGAGTTGAGTTTTTACCAAAAAGTTCTACTTTGGTTTCATCTGACCACATGATATTCTCCCAATCCTCTTCTGGATCATCCATATGCTCTCTGGCAAACTTCAGACGGGCCTGGACATGTACTGGCTTAAGCAGGGGGACACGCCTGGCGCTGCAGGATTTGAGTCCCTCTCGGCGTAGTGTGTTACTGATGGTAGCCTTTGTTACTTTGGTCCCAGCTCTCTGCAGGTCATTCATCAGGTCCCTCTGTGTAGTCCTGGGATTTTCGCTCACCGTTCTCATGATCATTTTGACCCCACGGGATGAGATCTTGCGTGGCGCCCCAGATCAACGAAGATTATCAATGGTCTTGTATGTCTTGCATTTTCTTACAATTGCTCCCACAGTTGATTTATTCACACCAACCTGCTTGCCTATTGTAGATTCACTCTTCCCAGCCTGGTGCAGGTCCACAATTGTCTTCCTGGTGTCCCTGGACAGGTCTTTGGTCTTGGCCATGGTTGAGTTTGGAGTCTGACTGTTAGAGGCTGTGGACAGGTGTCTTTATACAGATAACCAGTTCAGACAGGTGCCATTAATACAGGTAACGAGTGGAGGACAGAAGAGCTTCTTAAAGAAGAAGTTACAGGTCTGTGAGAAACAGAAATCTTGCTTGTTTGTGGGTGACCAAATACTTATTTTCCACCATCATTTACAAATAAATTCTTTAAATCCTACAATGTGATTTCCTGGATTTTTTTTCTCATTTTGTCTCTCATAGTTGAAGTGTACCTCTAATGAAAATTACAGACCTCTCTCACCTTTCTAAGTGGGAGAACTTGCAAAATCAGTGGCTGACTAAATACTTTTTTGCCCCACTGTATGTCATCTATGGGAGTGTGTGTGAATTGGTCAAAGGGAAAAATGTGTCATAACAGACGAAGAAATATTAGACAAACACACTGACCTGCAAATTTTGTGGGTGATATTTTCTGTCCGTGTCCCAAGGTGGAAGTTCTTCTCCAAACATGACCCCCAGGTGATCCATAAAACTGAGGGAGAGCAGAGAAAGTGATTTAAAAATGAATACATCACTTTGGAGCTGAATTTAAGACTGAAGTCACTTCCAGTTATCTAATTGATTTGATTATTTTGTGAAATGAAATACAGTTCACCACACTACATACAGAGACAAGAAACAGAGGACTAATAGATCAAGAGGAGTTTGTTTACCAGTTGCTCTCACAGAAAGCGGAGATGAAGTCACTCTGCTGGTGTTCAGGGTAGAGGAAGAGGACGGGCCAGTGCAGTGATCCTTGCTCGTCCAGGAACACCTGAGCCCCGGTCACCTCCTGTGAGCTGAGTCCGTCCAGACTCAGCTCTGATATCGCTGCAGAGGAGCCTTCAGCCTCATCCTCACTGTCAGAACCACGCTTACCAGACTTCACAGGCTGCAGGAGTTTGATGCCTCGATCCTGTGTGGAGCACACAAAATACAGACCTGATCAAAAAATTGCTAGAATTTGCATTTTGCACATTTGGATCTTAATGAGGTTTTAAGTAGAGCTACAATATGCAAAAGCAAGAAGGGGGAGTGAGACAAAAAGCACTTTGAAAAAGTAATTTATTGAAAACAACAATTAAACTGAAATAGGCTGTTTATCAGCTGATCAAAAGTTTAAGACCATCGCTCAAAAAATAACAAAAAACTCTCCAAACCAGAACAACAAATGTTCTCAGTAGGACTCAGTAATGAGGAGCTCCACCGTTCTTGTTAATCACTTCAAAAATTTGTTTGGGCATGCTTGATGCGAGTGTTTCCAGGAGGCTAGTGGGAACATTGCTCCAAGTGGTGAAGATGGCTTCACGAAGGGCATCAACTGTCTGGAACTGATGGCCATTTTTATAAACTTCCCTTGCCATCCATCCCCAAATGTTCTCTATGGGATTTAAATCAGGGGAACATGCAGGATGGTCCAAAAGAGTGATGTTATTCTCCCTGAAGAAGTCCTTCGTCAAGCGAGCATTGTGAACTGCAGCGTTGTCCTGTTGAAAAACCCAGCTGTTACCACACAGACGAGGGCCCTCAGTCATGAGGGATGCCCGCTGCAACATCTGCACGTAACCAGCCGCCGTTTGACGACCCTGCACCACCTGAAGCTCCGGTGTTCCACTGAATGAAAAAGCACCCCAGATCATGATGGACCCCCCTCCACTGTGCCGGGTAGAAAACACCTCAGGTGGGATCTCCTTGTCATGCCAGTAACGTTGGAAGCCATCTGGACCGTCAAGGTTACATTTTTTCTCATCAGAGAATAAAACTTTTGCCCACCTTTCAATGTCCCATGTTTGATGCTCCCTGGCAAAGTCTTAACGGGCAGTTTTGTGGCGTTGAAGGAGACGAGGTCTTTGAATTCGTTTTATGTTTTTGAAGCCCTTTTCCCACAGATGCCGTCTGATGGTTATTGCGCTGCAGTCGGCACCAGTAAGGGCCTTCATTTGGGTCGAGGACCGCCCTGGGTCTTGACGGACAGCCAATCAGATCCTCCGGCTCAGCGCTGGTGTAATTTTTTTGGGTCTACCACTTGACTTTTTTGTTCCATAATGCTCAGGATCTTTAAAAAAATTTAGAATGACTGTCTTACTGCGTCCAACCTCAGCAGCAATGGCACGCTGCGAGAGGCCTTGCTTATGCGGCTCGACAATCCGACCACATTCAAAAAGAGAAAGCTTCTTAGCTTTAGCCATCAGGAGGGCATGACAGTGTGAATGCCTGACAGAAAATGAACATTTGGAGCAGATTTTGGCTTTTATAGCCTGTGGTCTTAAACTTTTGATCAGCTGATAAACAGCCTATTTCACTTCAATTGATGTTTTCAATAAATTACTTTTTCAAAGTGCTTTTTGTCTCACTCCCCCTTCTTGCTTTTGCATATTGTAGCTCTACTTAAAACCTCATTAAGATCCAAATGTGCAAAATGCAAATTCTAGCAATTTTTCAACTGGTCTTAAGATTTTGATCAGGTCTGTACATCTGATATACGCAACCAAAGACCCTGGATTGGGAATACATCAAAGAACAAGAGATTAATAGAGAGAGTTGTGTCAGATTTGAAGGATTGATAAAGTATGATGTGGGAAAGAGGGACTCAGTCAGTCCTGCAGGCTTTGATTCTCTCAAATAGGTGAAAAGCTTTATGTTGGGTGATTCATATTCCTCTTAAACATCTCACACTCTCACTCGAATTGTAGCTTCTCCCACTGACCATCGAGTGAGATAGAGATACAAGGTGGTGATGGAGAACTGAAGCAATGAAGTTTCTTAACAAGAAGGCCTGTTACAGAATAAGTTTTGGTTTAGGTCATTCTTAAACTGTGTGTCAGGTGCAGATAGATGCTAGTGGGTTGTCTTCTCAAGGTGCATTTAAGGGATTAGAAGCTCTCCCATTAATCAAAACACACCTTAATGTGTTGTAAAAAGGTCCACAGGTTGAAGCTTATTCATAGAAACTCCAAGTTAAGTTTTAGAGACACATTTAAAGCGGGATGCATACCTTTATAGCAGCTAGAAGAGCTTCTTTCACACCGTGCAACTTTTTCTCTTTTGCCTTGGCCTTCCTGGCATCTCTTTCTGCCGCTCTCTGAGGAACAAAACAAAAACAAGTTCAAGAGTTTAAGACATGACATAAACTACCATCTCAGAACGTTTTTGGACCCCATGAGTGATTGTACCTTGTGTTTGTCTGCTGCAGCTCTCAGCTCCAGCAGCTTTTTGTCTGTTGGATGGGCTTTGAGTGCCTCCTCACACCACTGCAGGGCCTCTGCATGGTTGCGCAGCTCAATGCAACACTGAACACCTGCAGAGACGATCACAAGATGAGGAGTTGATTGTTTTGTGCATGATTCAGATCCACATTTCAGATCAAACCCATGAGCTTCCATGCTGCCTTCATACTTTGAGAACACTTTTGATGAAAATAAAAAACTGGTGGTCGACTCTGTCCCCGTTTCAGACTTTTCCGAACTGTGTCGCATGGCAGGGGGCCTTTTTCTTCAACCCTTTCAACATTTCATTTTGCATTCATGTCATTTCTTTGACTGAGCAAACCACTTATCTTTGGATCAACATATCAGTTTTTCCATACCCTCCACCTCTCCCTGTACATGTCTTTTAAAAACTAATTTATGCTACACATTTTATATTTTTCATACATTTTTCGTTCATATTCAAGTCTCTTGTTTTTTGCATTACAAGTTTTTCTTCTTGTATCAAATGCAGATGCCCCTGGGTGCCCCGGCGGCACCTGTTTGCTCCCGGTCTGGGTCCTTGGCTTGTCCCCTGGCCTGGGTTGGGTCCTTCGGTCTGACTGCTCTCGCAGCCCGGGTGCTGGGCTGAACCGCTCGGCTGATCTGACCCAAGTGGTATCATCTGCACATGTGATGGTCTTGTTACACAAATAGAACACAGCACCGCGGCAACCCTCTGCGACCCAAGCTTCAGTAATGATTGTGGACACTAAGGGTTGCTTCATCATTAGTATCACCGCACAGAGTTTTTGGTGTCATGGTGAGATGGTCCCTCTCCATCTCAGTGTCTTAGGTCTCTCTCTCCCTCTCTTTCCCTGTCCCTTTGTATATCCTTATGTAATCTTTCTTTTACTTTCTTTTATTTTTTTTGTTCCACCTAGGTGTGCACGCCCTCTTTTACAGAACATGATATTAGCTGTCAATAAAAGATAGGCCAGAGTTCTAAGAGGGATTGTGATGGTTGCATGCACACAGTCACAAGCACAGAAGAAAAATATTGTCTTTCTTTTCTTTTGCTGCAAGAATAAATTGCATTAATATTTGACAGTTTGTGACAAACATGACACAAACCAGAAATATATATGCAGACAAGAGAAAAAAAGTAAAATAAATACAGATGCAAGTCACTTGTATGTGGACACCTTGGCATAAAAATGTACTTCAGTTCAATTTCCTACCTCTGATTAAGGCTTTCAGGTGGTCTGGTTTGATCCTCTTTGCAGCTGCAGCATCGTTCAGTGCAGATCGCATGTTACCTGTGTGACAAGAACCAGAAAAACCTTGCATGAAATAAGCTTTGGATGTTTTTGCAAAGAGAAATATGATTCTTTGTTTTCCTCTTAAGTCTTTCTATGTGCATCCATCCATCTTATTTAAATGTACCTCTTAAAAAGCTGTCACTGTTTCTGTACATGTCATGTAAATAAGACTTGTCCTCACCCAGGTGGAAGTGTGCTGCTGCCCTGTTAGTGAGCAGAACAGTGTTGACCTCCTGATCTCCACATTTCTTCTTCAGACCTTCTGTGTAAGCCACGATCGCCTTTTGGTAGTTCTTCTCTTTGAAAAACACATTCCCCTCATCTTTCAGGCTCCTTGCTATTTCTGTGAAAGAATTGGGCAATTTATTTTAACTCCTAAGAGTTTCTTACACCCACACTTTCCCCTGACCAAAGGTCTGAATGAAGCTGAAGAGACTTCAAGCTGTGATCCACATACCCTCTGGAGTTCTGTCTTCATCGTGAATGATGGCCTGGAGACAAGCTAGTTCTGGGTACTGGTTAGGGTCGATCTCTTCAGGGGCTGTTTTCATGAACATGGGAACTTTGTTGAACTCCTAAATGAAATAAAAAGAACAGAGATGTCAGAGGAGTTTCCTCATTTCACTTATATGTTAGCCAGCAAGCTTAATATATTGACAAAGCTCACTTTCATAAACACAAGTTTATTTTCTGAAGATAAAATCCAATATTTCTCTTACCTCCTCCCAGTTGTTCTCGCTGAAAGCATTTTTATATCTCTGAGTCTTAAATTTGTCCATAAACTCGTCCATGCCATCATCGCTGTCATACTGAGCCTCTGAAGACGCCATCTTCGATTTAAATATTCTTAAAATTCACTTTTATTTTGAACAAATCTTAAACAAATGTGACTTAATACAAGCTGTACTCAATTCACCCTTCTGATGAGACAGCTTTTACATTTTCTAGAAGTTTCCCAGCTGCTTGTTTACACATGTGCATGAGCGGTGCTACATGAATGAGGGTCCGTGTGACAACAACGATGGTGATACGTTAGTTCCACTTCCGCTTAAAACAAACACGATGAGAATACCGATACAATTTATTAATATACTGTATATCATATAATTATCAAAGAGAAATGGAAATGAATTCAGGTGTCTTAAGAACGATAGTCTAACAATATTTATAAAAGGTTAACATTTTCCTATATTTATTTATACAATAGACGACATACAGTGCTTTTTTTTTTACACCTTTCACGTGACTGTTAAAGCTATTTATTATAATTAATTTTTTTTTCCAGTGATACAATTTAAATAATATGTCCATGTCAGGTCAGTTTTAATATTGACATTAAATATTATGGCTGTGCTTTCTCATGGGTTTCAAAAAAAATTGTTGTCATATTTTCATAGTGTGCTTATTTATTATACAACTACATTATAAGGAAATATGATGCATTTATTCCAGTTGTATATAAAAAGTTTGAATACTTCATCTAGCTAGAATCAATTGTTGCTTTCATTAGAAAAAATAAAGTACACTCTTAAAACAGGTCCACTTATGAAGGTATCAAAATAAATATTATAGTGATTTTACTTTTACTTGCATTAAGAAGCTGCATACTGCTGTTACTACCAACAAATTTCACTTTATCATGGTTGTGTTTTAAATATGTACTAAATAGGAGGATGGAGTTGTTAGTAAGATGGTGCTGATTTCTTTAATAAAAGACAAAAGCAAAACACATAAGACAAGGGAGGTCATATTTCTCACCTGTATGAAATCATGATCTTTATTTGTGGACAAACGTGAATCAAAAATGAAATTCTTGTTCATGTTATCATGGTGAAGTAATATTGTGATGGCAAAGTTTATAATCAGACTTCTACAGTGACCGTAGACTCAGTTCAAGCAGTAGACACTATGTTGAATGTTTTGTGTATAACATCGCCACCTGCTGTTCCTTTAAGGGCATAACAAAAACATATAAGACATAACAGGCCTTAATTTCCTCACCCCTCCACCTCATTAATTGTCTCCTACATAAAGTTAATAATTTTTTTCAACATTCAGATTTGGTTTTCATATAGTTTCCACTCGTCCCATGAGGTCCATCAGTCCTTCCTTACTGAGAAACATTGTCTCACCGGTCTGCTGACAGATCACCTCATACCTTGGAGTTTCCTCTAGAGCTCCCTGTCCCACCACAACAACATACGGGTAGCCCAGTCTGCTGGCATCCCTCAGCCTCTTCCCGATGGTCATGTGTGTACGGTCATCCAGAACTACTTCACCTCTCAACCGAGGCAGAGTCTCTCCCAGAGTTTGGACCAGCTCCTCAGCTAAAAAGGTCACCTCATCCATCTTACTGCCCTTCTTTGGGGGTATAACACACACCTGGTAAGGGGCCAGAAGGCCAGGCCAGCGGATGCTGTCCTCCGTCGACATCACCTCAATGGCTGCAGCAAGAATACGGGTCACCCCAAGACCGTAGCATCCCATCTCTGCAATGCATGGCTTGTTCTGTGCATTACTGAAGGTTGCATTAAAAACATTAGAGTATTTTTTACCCAGGTAAAAGGTGTGGCCGACTTCTATTCCCTTGGATTCGACCAGTGTGCCAGTTTTACACTGTGGACACTCAGTCCTGTCTGATGAAAGGGTTTCTACGTTAGCAGAGAAGGAGCAGCTCCCACAGACCAGCAGCCGGTCCTCCCCAATGTCTGCCGGCAGCTGGAACTCGTGGGAGAGTTTACCGCCAATGTTGCCCGTGTCCGCTTGCACTTGAACGCAACGCAAACCCAGCCGGGTGAACAGCCTGGTGTACGCCTGGCACACAGACTCGTAGGTCTCGTAGGCTGCTTCTTCACTCACATCAAAGGAGTACATGTCCTTCATGTAGAACTCCCGCCCTCGAAGAAGACCAAACTTCGGCTTCGGTTCGTCCCTGAATTTTCGTGTGATCTGTGTTTTAAAATAATGAATCAAGATGTAAGAGACGCAGCATATTACAACAAACACACAGGTGTCCACAGAGGGAAAGCTACCTGATAGAGAAGCAGGGGAAGCTGTCTGTAGGACAGAGTCGTCTGGTGAGCGACCAGAGTAGTCACCGCCTCCTCGTGTGTGGGGGCCAGGCAGTAGTCAGCTTCATGGCGGTCTTTCAGGCGGAGGAGCTCCTTTCCCATCAAATCCCAGCGCTCACTTGTTTTCCAGAGATCAGCTGAGCACAAACTGGGCATGTCCAGCTTCTGACCACCAACCCCCTGCATCTCCTGGTCGATTATTCTTACCTGTTGGTTAAAGACAGTGATTGTTACACTTTAGTGATCAAATGAAATCCAAACATTAACTCTGAACCTCACTATCAGGTCCACTTCACTTGTGATGTGATGCTATGGTTCTTAGCTTTGATGCTATCTCTACACTCAAGAGGCTGGAATACAAATGTGAAAGGATTAGTGGAAACAGCTTTAGATAAGAGGCCAATACACACTGACTGTCAGTTATATTATTTAACCTTTGAACCAGATAACATGTGACAAACTTCATAAGATGTGGTCTCTTTGTTCAATCAGTGTTCTTCTCTACTACAGCTGTCACTTAGCTTTTAGCAGAAGAGGAGAAAAAGAAACATTTTAAAATAAGTGAACTCATTTCAAACACAGAAAGGATGAATTCTGAAAAATATGGATTAAGAAATGGTCATGAAAAGAAAAACTATGGTGAAGTTATTAAAAATAACAAAGATGCAGAATCTCTGGACTGGAATCTTTGATTTTCTTTCAAAAGTTCTTGGAGTTGAGATTAAACCTGATCCCATATTGATCATTTTTGGGGTTTCAGAAGGGCTTAGGAATTTGCAAGTCGCTCAAAAACATCTTTTATTTTAGGGGCTGCTCACTGCTAAGAAACTGATCCTCCTATTTTGGAAGAAGAAAGAAGCACCTACTCTCAAACTGTGGTCCACTGAGATGACAGAAACACTTCATTTTGAGAGAATTAGATTTTGGAAAAAAAAAAAAAAATTAGCACCCAATGCTCTCCTTTAATCTACTTTTTTTTTTTTTAAACCATGTTTTTATTACGATTTTCAGAAAGTTTTACAGAGCGTAAAGAATAAAGTCAGACAGAAAAACAAACAAACAAACAAACAAAAAACCCCACAAAAAAAACAAAACAGGGCTTACATTATTCTACATGGCATCACTAGCACAATATTTCTTAAGAAAAATCTTTAAAGAGAGGTAAGTGGTGAGCAGTAAAATCAGACACTGTCAGGGTGCTCTGTCCAATTGGGCAAGATAATCAGAAAAAGATTGCCTATCATGCCATACTGGATTTTCTCCATGTGCAGTACACAGGTGAGGTCAGACACCTTTAATCTACTTTGTGTATACATTGTCAGGTGGCACTCCTTCTTGTTCTACAGTTAACTTTGTACTCTGATGAAGACAGTTCCACCTGATGATAAGGAATAACTAATCCGACTCATTGATACTGTGGACTGAGATCAGGCCTTTGGAAAATGAGAGTTATATGAGAAACTGGATGTCTATGTGGATGCTTTGTGGAGATCTTTTTTTCCTTAGTAAACACATTGGAACACCAAAATAATAAAGATGAATTACACAGTTGTCTTCTTAAACAATGAGTCTCACCAGCTTCTCCATGGAGCGCACAGTCGCAGGCAGGTAGTAGTAACATCCTGGGTTGGATGGGTAGATGAGCCCAGCCTGCTGCATGAGCCTCTGGCTCTTACACGTCACCTCTCCTTGCAGTCGGGCGTCTGGACCAACATCACGCAGGTTTGCTGGCTGGTAGAGGCGTGACACCAGGAGTGTGGGTTTGATACGTGTGGAGCTGGTGGAGGCAGGGACGGCGGCATGTTCTCCGGCACATCCTGAATGGCTCCTCCGGGAGAGAGCAGAGGCTCTGTGGACGCGCTGGAAGACTCTTGTCCAGATGTGATTCATTATGGGCTCCATGGTGGATTCAGACCTACAGAACAAGACAAATACAAGTACATCAAATTCTATTAGCCTTTCCAGTTTGTTCAAGTTGTAAAAAAGATTTATATCTATAATGCAACATCTTTAAAAATATAATGAACTGGTCATTAGAGAAAACGACTAGATGATAAAAATAGATATCTGGCTGCTGTCTGGGAATAAACTGTGCATTTAATTTAAACAAGAAATCTCCTCTTTACATATTTTGCTGTTAACACTTCAGATCTTTTACAGATGATACTGCTATTGTGGCGTGTATCCAGAGTGGACAGGAATCTGAATACAGGGATCTGACAAAAGCCTTCAGTGACTGGAGTCACAAAAACTGCCTCCTACTGAACTCCTCAAAGACAAAGGAAATGATAGATTTCTGAAGATCCAGGCTCTGCCATCAGCAAGTTAACATTCGAGAGGTGGACATCGAGGTGGTGCCAACCTACAAATATCTAGGTGTACACCTGGACAACAAGTTGGACTGGTCCCTTAACACAGATGCACTCTACAGGAAGGGGCAGAGCCACCTCTTTTTCTTAAGGAGGCTCAGATCTTTAGACATCTGCAGAGAGATGCTGCAGATGTTTTATCAGTCTGTGGTGGTGAGTGTGTTCTTCTATGCTGCAGTCTGCTGGGGAAGCAGTATAAAACACAAGGATGTGAGGCGACTGGATAAACTAGTGAGAAGAGCTGGCAGTGTGACTGGAACCAGGTTGGACTCACTGGAGGCTGTGGTGGAGAGATGCACACAGAAGAAGCTAGAGGTCATTCTAAATGACACAGATCATCCACTTCACAACTTCTTTGTGGTTTACCAGAGAAACAGCAGCAGTGGACGGCTCATCTCTCTGCACTGCAGGACTGAGAGATACAGAAGATCATTCATCCCTGCAGCCATTAGGCTCCATTACTCTCTAACCAATGGGAGATGAGCTGACAGACTCCTGGATTACTTGTTTTATGTTTTATGTGATTTAGATCATTTTAGCTGACAGACACCTGACTTTCCCTTCAGGGGTTAATAAAGTACATTCTATTCTATTTTAATTTAACTACCTATTGTCTCTCTTGCAAATGAACAAACAACAACTTAAACTTCCCCCACCATAAAACGTTCATGTTATCTCAGTGTTGTAGAAGGTGGAGGCGGTATGCAAATAGCAAACAGGTGAGCACAAGGTCGTCACAACTTAGAGAGGTAAGTATTTATTCCACTGTAAAGTAAACAGATCATGCAAAGCTGTGGTTTATAATGCAAATGTCACTACAGTCCACTACAGAGTCCAGTTCTGTGGTAGGAGAGATCATAGACTGTAAATAAAAAGATATGCACATTACACAAACCCTTACTAGACTGACAGTTCAGCATTAGCTTCTCTCTTTAGCTCCTTCAGTTAGAACAAAACGACGTGTTTACGCATTCAACAAGACTCACCATAACACCGACCTTCTGTCTGATGGTTCCGAGTTAAGTATCAGAGTAAAACAGCAACGCCTGTCATTTCTGCAAGCTTTCTAAACTACATAACACTGAAGGTCCTTCCACCATGCTGCTGTCTTCCTCATTGCAAGCTCGGAGGCTTGTCGTTGTAACACCACATCGCCCCCTGCCGGTGTGGAGGAGTATAGCAGTGTATTACAGTGGAGGTGTGACTGGCTGGAAAAGCGATTTAATTCTTTGCAGAAATAGAAAGAATGTGAAGTTCTGCACAAATATTCTGTCATTGGTATAATTTCTCAACTCTATATATGTATGACATATGACATGAGTCATTAAAGTACAGTAAATACCCACTTTTTATTTATTTTAAACAAAGGCATCTTCACTTTTGTAGCCTGTTTTCTTCGTTTAGGAGTTATTATTTTATTTGGAAGGCAAGGCAGCTTTATTTGTATAGTGCATTTCATACACAGGGGCAACTCAATGTGCTTTACATTAAAACATTAAAAGCATTGGAGACATTCAGACAAGCATAAAAGAACACAATTAAAATGACAAATATAATAAAACAGAAAAGAAAAGGAAAATTAGAAATATATTAAAAATCACATTAAAATTTTAATTTAAAGGCACTGTGAGGAGAAAAGCAAACAAGACCATGAACAACAACACTGATACCTTCTCTGTTGTCATTTTTAATGCTACAAACCACTCAGAGGGGGTAGGTGTCAGACCACATGATTGATATTTGGCTTTAGAAACATCCTTTTTGTCTTTTTTTATGGCACATAACCACATGGAGTGATAAATCTGGCTGTTAAACGACATTAGGGTGTGTTTTTGTTGAAAACACTAATTTTTCATGTACAGAACAAGAGACAAGAGGTATCACTTTGTCCTCAAGGGGGCGCCAAAATTGATATAAATCAAAAGTTCCTCACAGCAGTTTTAAAGTGAGTTAAAATGAGCTAAGATATGAAGGCAGCGATAAATAAAAAAGTCTTAGTCTTTGATTTAAAGAGGTGAGAGTTGGAGCAGACCTGCAGCTTTCAGGGAGTGTGTTCCAGATATGTGGTGCATAATGACTAAACGCTGCTTCACCATGTTTCCTTCTGACTCTAGGGACTGAAAGCAGACCAGTACCTGATGACCTCAGAGGTCGAGGTGGTTCATAAAGTAGTAGCAGATCAGCAATGTATTTTGGGCCTAAACCATTCAGGTCTTTATAAACCATCAGCAGGATTTTAAAGTCTATTCTCTGACAGACAGGAAGCCAGTGTAGAGATCTAAGAACTGGAGTGATGTGGTCTACTTTTCTGGTCCTTGTTCGGACTCCAGCAGCAGCATTCTGTATAAGCTGCAGCCGTCTGATGGATTCACAGGGAGTCCTGTAAAGACCCCATTACAGTAGTCTGGTCTGCTAAAGATAAATGCATGGGGGAGTTTTTCTGCATCCTGCTGAGACATGAGTCCTTTAATCATTGATATATTCTGAAGGTGATAGTAGGCTGACTTTGTAATTGTCTTAATGTAGCTGCTGAAATTAAGGTCTGAGTCTATGATTACACCAAGGTTTCTGGCTTGGTTTGAACATTTCATCTTTGCTGATTGGAGCTGAGCAGTAACCTTTAACCTTTCTTCCTCCAAAAACAATCATTTCAGTTTTTTCTTTGTTTAACTGAAGAAAGTTCTGTCTCGTCCAGTCATTGCAGTTCAATGCATTTACTCAGTGTTTGTATGGGACTATAATCCCCTGGTGATATGGTGACGGTGGAAGCTGGAAAACATAATTTAAGTTTGAATACAAAAGTAGCATGAGGAACACTGCCTTTTTCATGCATGAGAAACACAAGGCTGTAAATGTATATGTTGGAGCTATTTGTTTATTTTTTGTATTTAGTTGTTTATTCATTTTAGAATGAATAAGTATTATAAGTTGTTAGATTTATCCAAACCTTTCTTAGTATAGGTAATTTAAGTTATATTTGGGGATATATTTTTTGCTAGTCATTTGTTTAGAATACTTAGAATTTTTGTATATTTAGTGTTTCTTTTGTTTGTTTTTGTTTGTTTGGTAATGAGGAACTGTGGGCACCTGAGGTTATTCAGGTAGGTAGGAGGCAGAAGGCCAGCATGCACCTGGGTGGGCCTATGGTTTTTACCAGTGCAAGAGAGGCAGCAGGAGCTGTGATTTTCTTTGTTCCTTTTGTTTGCTTGCTTGCCTTCAGAAATAAACCATTGGAAACCGCTGAGCTTCTGCATGGACATTAGACTTCTTCCGCCTGCGTACATCACATCCCCACGGTGCATCAGTGACCCTTTGATTAATTTGAGTTAAAGTTTGAGTTTGATATTTAGATTTTTCTATGAGTTTTTTTATGACAAATGTTGCTTCATAATTTCAGCACTGACTTTAAAATTTAAAAGATAGAAAATTTACATTATGATGAATTATTCTTTTTTTTTTTATATATTGTACAGTTTTTATTGATTTTCAGACAATACATAAAAAGACTCCATCTTACATGAACATACACTCCCATGTGTAACATAGACATAGTATGTTGACAAAGACAGAGGGTAACAAACAAAGACACTGTTAAACAAACATAAGAAATGACAAGTAAACAAAAAAAAACAGAACCACACACACTGTTTCCCAAATACTGAATATACATCCATCCTTTGCACATTTTAAATCTAGCTATTAAATTAAACTCTTAAATTGCAGGAATAGACAGCCAAGCTGTGTAAGGGCCCCATGTGAGCATGTATTGGTCCAGTTTGTCCAGCAAGCAGTATGTCACTCTCTCATAAGCAGCAAGTTGAGCCATGGTTGTTACCCATTCTTCATAGAGAGGGGGGTGTTTATGTATCCAGTGTCTCAATAATATCCGCTTGGCTGTTGTTAGAGCCAGGATGATCCATCTCTTTTCCAGGGGAAACAGGTCAGAGTCTTTGAGTTCACAGGTAGAGCCTAGAATAGTCAGTTTAGTGGAAACTTTAAATTTCTTTTTCAGGACTTCATACAGAACTTGTTGAATATTTTCCTACCAGTTCTTGAGTACAGGACATGTCCACAGTATATGAAAGATGGAAGCACCAGTCTCATCGCACCTCCAGCATGTGTCTGTTGGTGTTAGTTTCCATTTATGTAACTGTTGAGGCGTCCTATGCCATCCATGTATAATTTTCAATTGAATGAATTTATTTCCAAGCTCCTTGTACATAGTATTGATGTTATTAATGCTTGAATTCTATTCTTTGAGTGATATGTTTGTAGCCAAAGCTAGCTCCCACTGTTTTTTAACTTTCAACAAAGGATGGCATAGTTGTTCTTGCAGTAAAAGAAAGATCTTTGAGGTTACGATTCAACAAGATAGGGATTTAATAAGCAGCTCTTCAATCGGGATGAATTATTCTTTAAATAATATGTGCATTTAATGCCAAATATAATATGTTATAGCCATGGTCTGAGCTACAAACAGGAAACATTTACTCTGAAAGGGAAAGACAGACACAAGGGAAGACCTAAGGATTAAAATTCAATGACCTGCAAACACATTTAATGAGCCGTTTAACGCTGGCATTACCTCATTTCCTCACAGAGTCATGTTATGGTTTTACATGTCATGGAACATGGAATTACATAAACCATATTTGCATTTAGGCAGTGAACATGTTCTTTTTTTCATCGCTTTAAAGGAGCACTGATGTGTCCTGTGTGTTTGGAAACAACCCAGAGGAAAATTTTACTGCTCAAGGATTTCTCTTCTAAGTCTCGGGAGACAAAATTGAGATTCTCACTTCAGCCTCATTCAAGTTTCAAATTGTTCTCATTCGTTTCTCTTTAGTTTCTCCTAAAATTCACTAGGAGAAATAGTTGAGACCATGACATGAGTCTTATTTGAGACTTAAATGAGAGATCTCATTAATGGCTCATTTTCTTCTCTTTTTTTAAATATATTTTTTGGCCTTTTTGCCTTTATTTGACAGGACAGCTGAAGAGAGACAGGAAATGTGGGGAGTAGAGAGCGGGGGAAGAGATGCAGGAAATGGTTGACTGGCTGGGAATCGAACCAGCGACCCCTGCGACAAGGACTATAGCCTCTGTATGTGGGGCGCTTAGACCGCTAGGCCACCATCGCCCAAAAGAATCCTCCCCTTTAATTGTAATAATCTGGCTAAATCTGGTCGGCCCTTTTGCGGCCCATATTTTAAATAAATCATCTGTCATACCTGGTATGAAATCTCTATCTTTAGCAGTTTCTCTCAAATCCACTAAATCTTTGTGAAGGTGTTTTGTTTCAAACAGACTTGTAAAGGAAGGACCATATTGTGAAGTCAAAGAAGAGATCATTTGACATCTAAATAGCTGATCTTGAAGTGGTTCAAATGTTTTAATGAGAATTGTAAGTTTGTGGACAATTACATTGAAATCTTAATTATGCAGGGCACTATACATGTTGATGAAAAGATGAGCTCAGGCTCTTTCTTTGCTCCATCTGAGCTCAACTTGAGACACAAAAACTGAGTCTGACAAAAACAAATGGATGAGGTTAGATTGAGACAGTTGAGAGAGCTCCCTGGTTTCTCCACCTGAGCTCAAAAGGAGTCACAACACTTGAGAAATACCTGAGAATCATTTCAGATTCTGACCAGAACTCCTTTTGAACTGAAAGGGAAACTAAGCTGAGACTTTTTGCAACTTTTTTCTGGAGGCAAGAATGAGAAACAGGAGACATAAGCTATAGTCTCATTTTGCTTTCAAACAGATCTCATTGTTGTCTAGGAGACAGAAATGAAACACTTTTGAGATCTCCTCTCTAAATTTCTTTTCCTATGGGAAAGGAAGGAACAAGGACCAAAACCCTGCTAATAAATATATTTTGAAGTCAGATAGTGTGCTGGAGATTTGAATTCTTTTATAATTTCACTCATCTTCTTTGCACCTGTCCCATGAAACAGATGTGCAGTGTATCTGTGCTTATAAATGTAATAAATCAAAGATGCAACAACAAGTGTCAGACAGTGAATCAACCATGGAACCTGTCCACTGTGAAGGTACAATCCTCCAGCACAGTTTGCACTCAAAGTTGGTGTGATATTTCAATCTAATCCCAGAGTCTGTAACATATTTGACCCACAGTTTTTGTCTTATTGATGAGTTTTTATTGAACGCACCATGAAGTCACATGTAATCTGTCTTTTGTTGACATGAAGCTGCACTGCAGTCTGTGATAATGCACTTTAACTGCTTTTATAGCATCTTATGTTTTTTATGTCACCAATTTAAAACCATTATTCCCACAGTCAGTCAATGACACACACACACACACACACACACACACCTGACAGTCAGCCCTCATGGCAAACACAGCAGTGTCTCGCTGTGTCTTCTCCTTTAGGTGGATGCTGTGCACACACACTCACACACACTCACACTGCACACTGATGTAGTCCTGAGTAGATTAGTTGTGTGTCTGTTTCTTGCATTTATCTTGTGTCTCTTGTTGTGAGACTCAGTCCTCAGAGACACGGGCGGCCGAATGTCTCCCACAGAAACAGACAATCCCATTAAGTCAGACCTTATCTGCAAACATCACATTTACCTGTTTGTCATTATACTGAATTTAGAGTTGGTATTTCTGCTGTGACGAAGAGTCGGATCAAGGTTTCCTGAAATGTAGCACAGAAAAACAAATCAGGCCTTGTGTACTTGTTGTGCGTCAGAGAGGAAGTACGTTTTCTCTGAGAAGTGAGTGTGAATTGAAATGTTCCTCATGTGTCCCTCTGAAGAGCCGGCCAGAGAGTTCTCTGTTCTTATTCCCCTAAACTGAAGAACTCTCTGCCTCTGGACCTTAAAACTGAGAGCTCTCTGAATGTTTTCAGAAGTAAACTAAAGACCTACTTTTATCATCTGGAGTAACTTCATTTAAGCCCATGACTGCATTATTACCATTGTTACTGTTACAACCATTTTTTAATATCATTTAATTTAATTTAGTTCTATCTAAGCTTATTTCTTGTTATTTTATGTAACTTTATTTTTATCATATCTATCTGATCTTATTTTATAATATCATTGTAATGATTTTATTTTAATGTTCCTGTATTTATCTGATCTTATTTTATTGATGTGTTGTAATGATTTCATTTTATTCTATCTTATCTTATTTTATGTGATTCTATTTTTCTGGTATTTATACAATCTAATCTTATTTAATTTATTTCAAAGTAATTATTTGATTCTATCTGATCCTTATTGATGAAGTTTATTTCATTTTGATGTTATTTATCTGATCTTGTTTTATTGATTTCATTTTAATGATTTTTTATTTTATTTCTAACGATCTCATTTTACTATCCTCTATCTTGTTTCAGTCTTGTATCGTTTTACTTGTTGCTGTTATTTTCAGTGTCTCTGTTTTTCCGTGAAGCACTTTGGGCTGCATCATTGAATGTGTGAAAGGTAATAAACAAAGATTAATGACTTCAGCTGAATACTAATGTTGCTCACAAAAATGCAAATACTTATACGCAGACATTGAATTAAAACCGAATTAGAAGAACAGTTGTATCCAAAGCATGAAACTAAAGTCAGAATATCAGAATCAGAATCAGCTTTAGTGGCCAGGTATGCTTGAACACACAAGGAATTTGACTTCAGTAAACTGTGCTCTCTTTGTACAAGGCATAAGAATAAGAATAAGAACTACAATAAAAAATAAAATAAAAATATAATAACAATAACATCAGCTATAAATACAAAGTAAAAAACAAATAGGCATGACTAATATGTACAGGCTAAAATAATATGATAAAGTGCAGTGGTGAGTTGCAGAGGTAGTTTTACATTATAAAATAGAAGTTAAATAATACAAAAAATAGAAATATGGAATTCTGCTTGAGAATTTTTGCATTGTGTATCTACATGTATATTTACAGAGAGTGTTTATCTGACAGGTATGACACTGTTATGGTTTAGTGTTCATCAGAGTGACAGCCTGGGGGAAGAAACTGTTCTTATGGCGGGTTGTTTTGGCGCACAGTGATCTGTAGCGCCTGCCGGAGGGGAGGAGTTTGAAGAATTTGTGTCCAGGGTGTGAGGGGTCAGCGGTGATGCTACCTGCCCGTTTCCTGGCCCGGGACCGGTACAAGTCCTGGATGGGGGGCAGGTCGACACCGATGATTTTTTCTGCTTTCTATAGAAGTCACGTTGATCTCTGAGCTTCAAATCTTCACATTCTAGCTTCCATCCAGCTCTGAAACTCAGTCATGACATTATGGACTAAAAGTGAAATATAAAATACAACATCTCACTGTGACAGGAGAGAACATTTTCTACTCCATCAACTCTCAGTTCCTGCTCCTGCTGAACTTCAGATTAAAGACCTTTGATTTGGTGTCAAAAATAGAGAATCTCCTTTTGGAGCCATCTCTGGCTATAAGCTTAATTTAGAGAAGAGTGAGTATTTCCCCTTAACTCTCTCCTCTCCGCCCCCGATAAGTGTACCTTTCAAGATTGCAAAAGACTCTTTTAAGTACCTTGGCGTAACTATCACTCGATCATTCTCAAAACTTTTCCAAGCTAATTTTATCCCTCTCCTTGAACGGTGTAAATCAGACTTTGCACGGTGGGCTACTCTCCTGCTTTCATTAATGGGTAAACTTAACTCAGTGAAAATGAATACTCTCCCCAAGTTTCTTTATTTGTTTCAATGTCTGCCAATTTTTATTCCTCGTTCATTTTTTAAAACTGTGCAGCAACTAATTACCGTCTTTATTTGGGGAGGGAAACCAGCTCGGATACGCAAAGAATTTCTTGAAAGGCCTCAACGCCTTGGGGGTCTTTCCTCCCCGAATTTTCAATTCTATTATTGGGCTGCTAATCTAAGTAACATGTCTCTCTGGCTTCTGTCCCCCGATAGTACAGTCTGTCCTGCATGGGTTAAGATTGAAGCTTCTCTGTGTCGACCCTACTCTCTGTCTGCCCTCCTCGGGACATCACTCCCTCTTCCGGTCTCTATTCCTAAACATAATGTAGTTGTGTGGCATTCTTTAAGGATTTTAAAACAGTTTAAGATATTTCATGGCATACAGGGCACTTCTCTCTTCTCTCCCATTCTTAATAACCCCTTGTTCCTTCCTTCTATTTGCTCCTCTTCATTTAATACCTGGGCTGCCAGGGGTGTACAAAGTCTTCAGCACCTGTACATAAATAACATCTTTGCCAGCTTCTCTCAACTTTCAGAGAAATTTGATCTCCCTCGTTGCCACTTCTTTCACTATCTACAGGTGAGAGACTTTATCAGAAAGAGGTTTCCCAATTTTCCATCCTGCCCACCTGAGACTCACCTTGACCATATCATAACCCTGTGTCTAAAATCTCAAAGAAGGAGGATTGCTAAAATATATGAATATAGTATTTCCATTAATTCCCCGTCTCTAGATATCGTTAAACAACGCTGGGAAGGGGAGCTTGGTTTCGGCATTGGGGATGATGTTTGGGACACAGCCCTTAAAAATGTACACTCTTCATCTATATGTGCGCGTCACAGTCTGATCCAGTTCAAAGTCCTGCATCGTCTTCATTACTGTAACTCTGCCCTGGCTAAACTGTACCCTAACATAGACCCTCACTGCTATCAAAATAGTGCCTGCAACCCTTTACCACATGTTTTGGGGATGCTCAGAGCTAGATCAATTTTGGTCCTCCTTCTTTAATTTGTTCTCTAAAATATTTAAGAAAAATATTCCCCTCTGCCCCCTCACTGCTATCTTTGGTGTACCCCCAGCAAACATAACCACAACTACCAAACAGAGAAAAGCTCTTGCGTTCTCTTCCCTATTAGCACAGCGGTTGATATTGCTGAACTGGAAGAACGCTGCTCCACCCACCGACACTCATCTCGTCCGTAATATTATGTCTAGTCTTCAGTTGGAAAAGATCCGATACAGTGTAAATGGCACCCTCCAGAACTTCCATAGCACTTGGGATGGTTTTATGAACCCCCTGTGTGTGTGTGTGTGTGTATGTGTTTTTGTTTTGTTTGCTTTTGTTATTTTTTTCTAACATTTTAAGGTTTCTGTTGTTGGTTTAGTGGTGCCTGGTAGTTCCACCAGCACCCTTGATGTTCCTTTCTAGGCTAATTTTGACTATATTATATTTGTGTCTATATTTAACATCTTATCCTCGATTTTTATGAATGTATGTCCATGTAAAATCAATAAAAATATATTTAAAAAAAAAAAAATAGAGAATCTCAGTGAGACATTATTCAGAGAGAGAAACAGAAGCTCCTATTCCCACTTTATCAGGTCATGACCTCCCTCACCCTGCTACCTCTATGTCACATTTAATCACTTGAGATAATGTAGGGTCATTTCTTTTCAGGTCATCTTCATCACCTCTTCAAGCCTGTGAGTCATCACTCAGGGCAAAGGAAGCTGAGTTCATTTTTACTAAAGGAGTCCTGATTACAGCCGTCAATGCACAGAGCTCATCAGGGGTTAAAATCATCAGGGTTAATGTTTTCCATGAATAGCATCTGCTAAACATACTGTATTAAAGGTCCACTAATGAGCTTTTACACAGCTTTCAAACACTTACACACCAAACCTCTGAACAACTTAACCTCTGAACAGTCAGCCGGCTGTTCAGGGTCCGAAACCAAACCGATGAAGTCGATAACTGTCGCACATGCTCTCAGCTGTGGTGCATTTCACAGGTTTGCAAAATTCCCACAACGTTAAGATCTTTGCTACTTTATCTTAGATGTTAGAATCTGCACCAGAAAATAAATGAAGCTGGTCAATCTTTAATCAATCAATCAATCTTTATTTGTATAGCGCCAAATCACAACAAACGTTATCTCAAGACGCTTTTACAAACAGAGCAGGTCTAGACCACTCTATGTCAAATTATGAACAGAGACCCAACACCAAGACAGGGTAAGACTCAGTCTGACCCCACCTTAATCCATCATGAGCATTGCACCTCACAGTATTTAGCTAGTTACAGTGGAGAGGAAAAACTTCCTTTAACAGGCAGAAACCTCGAGCAGAACCAGACTCATGTTAGACAGACATCTGCTGAGACTGAGTTGGGTCTGGAAAGACAGATAGAGGGGAGTAAGAGAGAGAAGTGATAGTGATGAGACGAGTCGTAGAAGCTGTTGCCGCTGGAGTCCAGCATGTCCGTATCAGCTGGAGTCTGGATCGTCCGCAGCAGGAGGACGTCTACGGCAGCTCAGAGGAATCTACAAGACAATGGAGCTCAGGGACTCCAGAAAGGTCTATGGTTAGTAACTTTAATGGGACAGGCAGAGTTAAAGTAAGTGATGAAGGGGTTGGAGGGAAGGGGGTGAGCTAGGATCCCAGTGTGTCAGTGTGCCAGTTCCCCCAGCAGTCTAGGCCTATAGCAGCATGACAAAAGCTGGTCAAGCTGGTGACATTAAAGATCCTGAGAGGACTTTGTACTTGGTTATGAAGCCGACTGAAATGAATAATGATGCTTTTTAGGAGGTAAATGAGCAACATTAAGTTGTTAGTTCTTTTCAGTGACTACAAATGCTGATGAGGGGAAAGCAGCAGATTTTGTGATTAACTGCACCCTTCAGAAACAGCCTTTCTAAATAAGTTTCTGAAGGGTGAAAAGCTACCTGACTGACAAAACAAAGCAGAAGGAGATGTTTTTGTTACCTTGAAAGTTTCTTTTGTCGTTTTTAATGCCACTCTGTCTGATTATGATTTTATCATCATATTGTATGTACTCTACCTCTGAAACATTATCAATAAAGGTTCTTCCTCAGTGTGTTTTCTGAGGATTTAAATGGTCATATGGTAGATAGATAGATCTTTTAGATCTTTATTTGTCCTTAATAAGGAGATTTGTTGCCACCGTCTGTACAGGGATGCATGTATGAACACAATAACCATAACCATCCACCCAGCCTCACAGCAATGGTGCACCTCAACCCACATATATACACACCAGACACATATGCACACACTGGGCACATATAAAACACACCGAACACCTATGAACACACTGGACACATATATGCACACTGGACACATATAAACACACTGGACACATATATGCACACCGGACACATATAAACACACCGGACACATTACAGTGGTATTCTGTTTAGCAGTGCTATGGCCGATGGGACGAAGCTTCTGCCAAACCGGGCTCGCCTACAGTAAGGGGATCTGTACCTGCGACCGGAGGGGAGTAGTGTGAAGACAGAGTAGAGGGGGTGTTGGGGGTCCAGTGTTATAGTGCGTGCTCTGCGTATGATGGCTCTGTTGTTGAGGTCAGACAGGTTGGGTGTGGGGAGGCGGATGATTTTGGTGGCAGTGTTTGTGGTGCGTATGAGTTTGTTTTTGTTGGAGACAGTTAGCATGTTGTAGTAGCAGGGGGAACAGTAGAGGAGAATGGTGATGAAAGGGCCCAGAATACACACCCTGAAATGGACTAAAACTATTGCTTCCAAAAGTATCAGTGTTGTGAAACTCTTTGGAGCACTTTAGAGGTCTACTTTCTCAGAAACTACTTTCTATATTTGAACTTTTTACAAAGTGTCATCTCTCTGCTAAACTTCCCAAAGAAGATAACCTGAGAAAAAAGGGAAAGCAACAATTAAAATCAGCCTTTAGTCAAGGCCTGTTGATAAATTCCTGTTTGCCATTTTAAGCTGTGCTTGTAAAAAAGCCATGACGAGGCGCTGGTTACTTCCTGAACCTCCCACAATACAGGAGTGGATTAACAGTAATGATATTTCTGTTATGGAAAGGATTACTTTCTGTTTACGACTTCAGAAGGATGTCTTTATTAAACTCTGGACCAAGTGGACTAAGTATGTGAAACCCCTAAAGACAGATTTTGTGGATGATACCATTCAAGGACCCGGTGATGCTGTCTTGTCTTAGCTAATTACATGGTTTTTTTGTTTTCTGTTTTTTTTTTAAATACATTTTTTATGGGATTTTCTGTCTCTTATCTCTCCCTGAAATGCTTCTTGCTCACTCTAATGTATACATATGGTCTCCCCCAGGTTGTATTTAGTTCCATTTATCTTTAAAAACAGAGCACTGCAGAGGAAATTAACATTAACTCTTTTATATGTCAATGCTCTGTATAACAAACTGCTGTCCAATTACAAAAATAAAGGATTAAAAAAAAAGAAAACCTTTGAAGTGAGTAACCTTTGAATAAGAATTTACAAGCTTCACACAGTAAATGTTGCATTTGCAGGTTTGTAACTTTAGTGTCTAAATGATTCATGTGATTATATAAACGTATACACAGTATGTGCTGCACTGAACACACACAGTGTACTAAAAACATTTACAAACATCCATTTGTGCCAGACTGTCAAATGAAGATGCATATTTCAAAATAATAAGAAAATAACAGTTCATGCTCAAGTAAAATAATTAATATCTGTATTTCTTTCTAGATCATTTTAGGATTTAAGATCTTTTAATGGAGTAGCACCACATACAGTACATCTCCCTGACCTCCAGACTTCCTATCGGTCTTTGAGGTCAGCGGTTTATGTGGTCCCTAAGACATGTCATTTTTTCTCTCCCTTTCATATCTATTCATTTATTTTGGTATTTATTTATCATCATTTGTATTAGATTTATCTGTATCTATTCTTGTATATTCTAATTGATGTGTATGTGCAAGTGTGTATGTATGTATAGATATATCTTTTTGTATAAACATCACCCTGTTTAAAACACATACAAATATTTTTGAATATTGGATATATATTGTAAATTTGGTTTTGATTTTGCTAATAAAATCTAATCTTCAGAATAAAAAGACAGTCTTGGTTTGAATCACTCTGTTTTACTTCAAAACATAATTCCAGTAGAGTTTCTGTAGATCAGCGTTCAATGTGTTGCCACTAAGTTACTGTTAAACTACAATAAAACATCTAACAGTGCATACAACCAACCCTAATGTAATTTCATTGACATCCTAAGTGGGAGCTCCACCTTTAATGATCGAAGTGAAATGTCCATCTGAGTATCACATCCCACCATCAGCAGCATCGAAATGACCCTCATGATGGACGGTCAACACTGTCTCGTTTCCTCTCACACGGCCAAAATGCTGCAGTAAAGTCCATCAGAGTGTTGTAAACACAGGCGACACCTGTGAGCCTGCAGAGGGGGGGGGCACTTGTGGTGTGCTAAAGGTCGGTGCAATCATGGCCTTAAGTCACATAATCACAGAGAGGAAGAGGAGGGTAATGTGATTGTCTGTTGAGGGTCATAAAAGGATGATGGCCGTCACTTTCTCTGAGACGGCTAAATATGGTGGAGATGACCGGAAACATACAATGACATGACAGATAGAGAGGGCTGTGTGTGTGTGTGCGTGCGCGTGTTGGGATGGACTAAGAGGCCAGTTAGATAGAGGAGGAGGAGGAGAGATGCTAAGAGGTGGATGGTATATAATAAAAGGAGATGTAGGCATTGGAAAAAAGCAGAAGACTTCAGTGTGACACCAGATAGCAAAGAGCCAACAGCAGAGAGAGCAGACAAGGAGAAGAGATAAACCTCAGTGCAGACAGACGGACAGACGGTCAGGTATCATGAGGGCTCTGGTGGTGTTACCTCTGCTGCTGTGTGCGGCTGTGCAGGTGGAGCAGGTGAGAGCGGAGGTGAAGGCGGTGAAGCTGTGCGGGCGAGAGTTCCTGAGGGCCGTGGTTTACACCTGCGGGGGCTCCCGCTGGAGGAGGTTCCTCTCTGAGACGGACTTGGATGGTGAGAGAACTTCTCTTTTCATCATTTGGGACTTTTGTTTTCTTAAAGTGTACTTTTGTAAAACTTGCTCTCTTTGATTCACTTTAACACACCTGCAGATGAAAGAACTAAAGGGTAGAAGAACTATCTGTTGTTGTTGTGTCTGTGTGGATGTAGTCTTAAAGGAGTCAGTCAAAAGACTCTTATGAGAAGTAAACTTAAACTGCTGAAATCTCATCGAAAAACAAACAAGGAAAGTGGAATTTGTTCTCCAACACAACATTGACACTGAAGAAACATCAGGAAGGGATCACATTATGCTGAAAATAGACAGTATTACAGGTGATCTAGTAAAAAACAGAAAACATTAGATTCAATGTTCGTACTGTTTTCTGATTATTAACTAAGAAACGTTGACCTTTCTTTGAAGTCAGTCTCATTTTGTTGTAGTTGTATATTTAAAAAGAGCGTTCAGTTTCTTCTGCTTTCTTTTATTTCCCTGTAGAATCTCTATCACTGTCAGTAACTATTTCTTAAAGCTACTAAAAACAAATTTAACTGTTCACAATAAATAACTGAGCAAGCTTCTTATGAGAAAAATGCAACTGGTAAACCAGAGTTTATGTCACTGAATGTGACGTGGAGCCTGAAGTGTCTGAGCACTGCTTTCAGCCCGTCTCTTTAAATCTGATCTTTTCAGACTGATAATCAGTCCCTCCAGGAAGTTGCGATTTCGCGATCGCAACTATCAATGCAAATTCAACCAATCAGCGAGATTTTTTCGCGGCCCTACAATTTTTTACAATCACCGCAACTTTCCCGCAAATTTGAACAATTACCTCAATCTCAGCCCCTGTACGTCATCGGTTTTGTCATCAATTTGACTTCCTTGGAACATAAACGTAAGTCCTCACTTGATCTGCACTTTTCAACAACAAAACACGCACAGAGAACGGGTGAAAAGAGGGGACAGCAGGCAGGACAAGTGACCATGACAACGTTGTTATTTATAGATTGAGGGGCTCAGTGTTAGCTTGGTCTCTACCTGCAGCAGGTGTGCTTTATGAACCAGCTCTCCCCGCCTCCATGCATCTGTCTCATCTTCATTGATGATTTTTACCCCCGGTGTGTGTTAGTGGACACAACCGGGGACGTCTGTTTACTATTTGATGTTTGATGTTGATTGTTGCCGTGGTTACCGTAAAAAGCTCTGCGTCTACAGCTTGATTTAATCCAGTTTGGTGAAACATCAGACACATTCAGTAAGTTTTGATCACCTCCTTGTCATCAAAGATGCAGATTAATTTCAGAGTGCCGTGAACTGACTGTGCATCAGTCACTGCGAGGTGCATTCAGGGACCGTCGTAAATGTGCAATACAGTCCTTTCATGGCATTTTTCTGTGAATCAAGAGACTCAAAATACAGTCAGTGGTCACATCAAGAATGTTTTCTAAAAACAACTGTAATTTAGCGTATTTACTTTCCCCTGAGATGTTATTGGGGAAAAAAGCCAAAAAAAACCCCCCCGCAACTTTCACCGCAATTTTTTTAAAAAGCTGTCGCAAATTCAGGCTTTTTGGGACGCAACAATCACAAATAAATCCCGCGAAATCCTGGAGGGACTGGATAATATTTAACATTTTAAATGTTTTAATCACAATTAAGAATGAAGTTCATAAAGAAAACAAAAATAAAAAGTGTAAAATTAAATATCTAAACTTTGAAGTAAATCCTGAAGCTTGCATCAATCTTTTTTATTTTTTATAAAATGAAACCTTTTGTGTTTAAATGTTTCTCTGCCTAATGTAAAGGTGATCTGAAACTGTTCTTGGCAGCGTTTCTTCTAATGTTTTTTTCCTGACTGTTTTTCAAAGATTTTTTTCAAATAGAATAGAATGGAATATTTTTGGCTGTCATCGCAGCAGGTACAATGAAACTGAGGAACTCTCAGGTGCAGATTTAGCTTAACAGTTAAGTTGTGGACAGCCTGGACTTGACTCCAGCCTGTGGCCCCTTTCCTGCATGTCATTCCTCCACTCTTTCTGGGGTTCCTGGTCTATCCACTGTCCTCTCCTCCATGCATAAAGGTGTAAAAGCCCTAAAAATATAACTTAAAAAAGAAATAGCATCAAGGCCATTTGTGCAACATAGAAACAGACAAATTCCACGATAACACAAACAGGACAGCATGTAAAGGTAACAGAGTCTGTGTAGTGTGCAAATATGCAGAATAAAGGTGACTGCACTAAAGTGAGTTAAAGTCAGGGTAGGCAGAAACAGCCGGAGAGGTCGTAAAGTGTGACATGTGCAAACATGCAATGATAAAAGTCAGAGAAAGCAGTCATGGGGGCGTTTGTGGAACTGGCTTGGGGGAGCTGCAATGACTCTTGGGATAAAACTGCTCTTCAAACTTGGGGTGTGGGTGTGGGTGAGGAGGGCCCTGACCACAATCACTTACCTTATGTCTTCTTTAGTGCAATGCTGCATTATTTGCACACTGAGACACAAACACTCCAAATATTAGGATTACATTGTTATTTCAGCGACCCACAGCTTCCCACTCATGTTTCTCTTTCACTTAGGGACCTCTCCACTCATTAAGTCTGCTGTTATTCTTGCTGCTGTTGTATCTTAACAGTCCGTGATGTGCAGCTGTAGAATGAACCTCGTGACACTGGCCAGCTTGAATAGTAATTCGATTTATTACAATCAAACAGCATCAGCATCAGTAACAAGCATCGCGACTGCTTGGAGGACGACCGAGCCAGATGAAGTCGCCTCTCCTCTGTCTCCACGTTCTGGCTTAAATACTATGAAGGTGTACTCAAATTAGAATGAGGGTGTCCTTCAAACATACACATATATGGACTCTTCAATACAAGCTTCACGTTAGCTGCTATTTGACTCCATTTATTAAAACCTTGTTCTGAGTATTGACAGAGTTGTCAGCTGTCACTGTCAATCATAGATTTGCCTAGGTCAAAGGTGATCTTTTTTTAAGGCCATTCCTAGAGACTTCTGGAGCCATTCTACTGTATAACTCATTCTTGTGGGCCCCTGAAATTATTTTCAACAGCACAGACTAGCAACATATACTTAATCTTATGTGGTTGAATATCAGATACTTCACTGCATGAACTGAATATGATTTATTCAGTGACTTCAGTGTAGTGGGTGTGCAGACAGACAGGTGTCCTGGTGCAGAGACATCGTGGTCTGATATGTTACCTGATTATGAGAGGAGTCCACATATCCTGATTAAAGGCTGCAGCAATCTGTTCCTCTCTCTCACTGTCTGTCACACACACACACACAAACCCAGTTAGCTGATCAGTCGTGCTGATTACAAAGAGTAGAGTGACACTGCAGAAGACAAATAACACTGAGTTAAATATATATATATATATATATATATATAATACATTACATAATGAGAACGTATATGGAGCTCATTTAGCACAAGACTGATCTGACAAAGTCGATCAGCAGTCATTCTTTTGGAAGCAAAGGGAACATTTTCAGATAGGAAGTGTGTTTGTGTTCACCTTCTCATGTGTTTTGTAGTTCCAGGTTTGCCTGCAGGTGATCACAGCAGTCTGGAGGATCTGACGAGCAGTAATTCGGGCTCCCAGCTGACCAGGCGGGACATGAACAACATCCTGACCTCCGTGTGCTGCCAGGTGGGCTGCAGGAAGAGCGACCTCACCTTCCTCTGCTGAGGCCGACCCGTCTCCTGCTTCTCTTCTTGACTGAAACGTCTGAATCTGAAATCTGAATCCAACTGCTGATGTTTAAAACTGAGATAGAATGATTTCAGTGTAGGTATAATAATCCTGGCGTATACAGCTGCTGTTTTTCTACTTTCTTTTGACATTTTTGTGGGTTTCCCTTTTGTAGATGTGAGTTTAACTGCGCATCTGTGAACATGTTTCTGAAACTAAGCTGAAAGAACCACATGTGCAACCATGTGAATGTTTCTAATAATGCACTCAGGGATGATACTCGAGCAGGCAAAGAGACAACAGATATCTCTGCCTCGGCTTGTGTCCTGCATTAAGGATCTCCACAGGGTTGCAGGTTTGTTAAAATGATCATCTCTGCTTTGATGTATTTAAGGGAAACCCAAACTGTTTTCTGTCATTTCACTTTTTTGGCTAATACATGTTTTTGCACAGAGCTTACAATCTGTGAGGGAGGATTGTTCTTTACGATTTGCACTACTTCACACTAAAAACAAAACACTCTTCAAGACAAATGTTGCACCCTTGAGGCTCAGATTCTGAAAATAACTCTTTTGTTCTGGTCTTTCACATCTCAGCTGCTAAGAGGTTCAAACTAAATCTTGGTGCATCTGTCGCTACTTAACACAATGCTACTCTGAGCTAGACGCTAAATGAACACAAGGTATTTGTGCTTCAATAAAAAGGATAGGGGCGCTGTTGGACAACCGGTCTGAGCGAATGCCCCATACTGGGTCGGTTCACTCTGTCTCGTTGGGTGAAAGCCAACAGGAGGACCCAAGTGCAGACTTAAAAAAGAAACTGTTTTAATTAACAAAAGAAATAAAGAAAAAGGTGCTCAACTCAAAAAACACTGGGGACACAGGAACACAGGAATCTGCTAGACATGAAACATCACACATCACACATCACACACAATGAGCCGACACAGAAGGGAGGAAACACATGGACTGTTTTTGAAACTGCCTTCTATACTAGTAGTATTTACTGATTTGGTCTAAATTCAGTATGTAGTTAGTAAGTGAAGAAGAGCAAAATCTGCAGGATGTCAAAACTCCCCGGATGTCTACTGATTTGGGAAAATTTCAGACCAGTCTGCCTCGCGTATTGTTTCCCACAATGCACAGCACTCGTTCCGCTTTTTCTTTCCTCTTCTTTTTTTGACGGGGGAACTCAGTTTGAAGGTGCTGTGAAAAAAATCACAAGTGATACTAAAGAAGCAGTTTCTCTATCAGCTCGGCCGTTGTTTACTTCTGCTTTCCGAGACCCGAAATCCAGTGACGTCTGACCCAGCATATACTGCAGACCAGACCCAACAGAACAGTCAGAATGCAGACTAAATTCAAACACAGAATGTGGTAGGTAGTACCTTCTGCCTACTACATACCATACATTCATAGGCAGTATGTAGCAGGCTGTTTCAAAAACAGTCAGAGACTAAACACACACTGAGTAACGAGTAAGGGGACACAGGTGAGACCAACATGACACAGGTGAAGACAATCACAAAGGAGGGAAAACACAAGAAGTAAAACTAAACCAGAAACACAAGGAGTGACCACTACAAAAATAAAACAGGAAACTCTTCCAAAAACAGGGAAGACAACACAAGGCATGAAACACTAAAACCACAAGGGAGACATGAGGTCAACTCATAACAGAATCCACAAAGAGAAGAGTCTGTAGTGAGATATTTGAAAGAGGACATGGAGGGCAGAGCCAGGACGAGGAGCTTTTTTGGGCTAGTGCTCCTGTCAGGTTAGACTTTACAACTCTACCTTCTCCATTCTCCTGCATTTTAATGAGGGATGAGAGGAGTGAAGATAGAGAGAGAGAGATAAGGAGAACAAAGTGTGATGCACTTGTCATTTGCAAGTTTTTGGTATTTATCAAGAGCTTTGCAGAGAAACATTCGAGGGCATTGATGTGTGGAGACAAAAAACAAATATGGACCTCAAGATGGAGCTGCAGGAAAATCAGGGGATCAACAGTGCTGTCAGATAACTCATGTTATTTGAACTGAAGTTTATTAATACAGCAGACAGTATTTCTGTTTAGTGTCTAGGCTCTGAACCTCATTACTCCTCACAGATTACCTTGTATTCAGAGTTTGAGGATCGATGAGATAGGACTGACCTCATATATTCTGAGTCTACAGGTGGATGCTGGGCAGGAGGTGGGGTTGTAAGTTTGCACGCAGCACTGAGCAGAGGTAGAGACAGGAAGACTAGCACCTTAAATAGACCGCCAAATGAGAGGATGTTGAGATCAGCTGATAGAGAGGATGACGTGTCAGGATGAATCAGCGCAACTCGAGTTGTCTGCCTGAGCCAGCTTGCAGGCGGCGCTCCATTTGTGATGAATAGTCTCAAAAAAGTTAAATTTTGCGTTTCACTGAAGAAGTGAAAACTTTAATCCACTGACGACAACAGATGAAAACACGCTGATCTGAAACTGGTGATAACATATGTCTGTTTAAAATCTCACGTTGATCTATCTCACGGCTGTTGAGAATATTTGTGCTTAAAAAAACCCAAAAATGTTTTTGTTCATGCTCGCAACAAACACTAAAAAACAAAGAAAAGAAAACAACAAAGAAGCATCCAGTTATAACTTTTATTGGTTTTGGAAAGAAGCAAACTAAGTTTCTCAGTTCATCTTAGCGTTGTTGTTATGTACTGTACAAACAGCTTGCACGTGTTGAGGTTAACGGTACAGAACCAAAAAGCATTCTTGCTTATAGCACACATAGACACACTCCCCGCTCTCTTCTCAACAGTAATACAGGTAACTGACACTCAGCACAACACGTCATTTCAGTACTATCTATCATCAGTAGATGCCCCACCTTTACTGCATGCTCTGCATGCAATACTGAATTACTGCAGGACGAATTCACTACAGAGATGAAGATCTGAAAGTGCAGGTTTTACTCCTGATGCTAAAAAAGACCAGAGAAGTAACAGGCTGAGAATGAGTTTTGTTCTGTTACATGACTTTCAAGCTGAAAGGCATGTGAGCTGTAAAAACAGATGCATGATGGGAATGTGTATGGTGGGCCTCTGTAGATAATGCTGTAGTGACTGTTGCGCTGATATCTTAAAGGTTCACGAGGAAGGTAACAGCTTTCTGTCAGACGTGTTGATCCGACCGGTCGACAGGAAGGAGGGCAGCCACGACTGAGAGAAAGAGTCACCAAAGTAATGTGCGAGCTAAATGGCGCCAATCATCATCACTTTGCATTAACTAAATAATGCAACCTCAGAGTGATCCACAAGGCTCTTTAAGACCGAGTCTGCACGGGGATCATGGTGAATTTTAACGTGCTCAAATCTTGTAGTTTTAAACTGATTAAAAAGACCTCATCGATGAGAAGAAGTACTGTCCTGTTTACAATAACTCTTAGATTTCTCCTGCAGCTCTGGAGGACAATGATTGGTTGCATTTAGCAGAATGCTGACATACGGTACAGTACGGAGATCACACACACTTTTTGTTCTTCACGTTGAGTGTCGGAGCATTCAGGAAGTTCAACATCATCAGCACAGTGTTTTTACACATTAAACAATATAATATTTTTTCACTTTTATTTGTTTTAAAAATATTCAGCTTATTCTCCTTAACAGATGACTGACTGTCCGGGGTACACACACATAAAATACAAAAAGAAAAAAAAAAGCATTTTGGTCAACTTAACCTTGCTCCACAACCTCATCACACTCATGTCATCTCACAGAGACCATTACGATTATGCAAAATAAAGCCATGGATTCAAGCGCTGGTTGGATGATCGGGGCGTCTTTATGATATAGTCGAGGGGGGTTAGGTACCACTGAGGTGAAGGGGAACGGGACAGAAAACAGGTCAGACTCGTGGTCAAAGATGAGGACTGACTGAATATGTAAATGTGGAAACTGAGGATGCATGATTCATACAACTGTTTACTTCCTGTTTCATCACAATGAAGTTTGAATGGTTAGAAAAAAACAAAACAACAAGCTGGTTCCAGGAAACAAATCCTGTTCCAGGAGTGGTACCACAGTCACCAAAACTTCATTTCTGCTGCTGGAGAAAATCCCTTTCTCCTGTTGTCTTTGACCTTTATTAAAAGTAGAAGTTCAACATTTTGGGAAACACACTGACTGATGTTCTTCATAAGAAATCAGAGAAGACTGATGCCACTTTCATGTCTGTCTGTTAATGCAGAGCTGGAGTTATGAGATAGTTAGCCTGGCTTAAAGGTTGACCACAAGGGGGCAACAGTGAGCCTGGCGCTATCTAAAAGTGAACTATGCTATGCTATGGGGCGCTGGTTGCCTGGCGGTCTAAGAGCCCCACATACAGAGGCTATAGTCCTCGTCGCAGAGGTCGCCAGTTCGATTCCCGGCCGCGACGGTTTCCTGCATGTCTTCCCCACGTTTCCTGTCTCTCTGCAGCTGTCCTATCTGATAAAGGGCAAAGGCCCAAAATATATAACTTTAAAATAAAAAGCAATGCTAACACCATCGTTCGAGTTGCACCGCTCAAGCTTGGTCCTTTATTTAAACACTGGACACACTTTCATCCTCTGATGGCAACTGAAGTGAAATGTTCAGGTTTCAACTAAGGTTGTAACGATCAATCCTGATGAACGATGTTAACGTTTGTACACATTTTAAAGACAGCCCAATGAACAGTTTGCCAGATATTTGAGCCAAAATGAAGGATAAATCAGACTACTGTGCTGCACAGAAAGCTATAAAAATGAAATAAAAATGATCTCAATGTCAGTAGTTTCACTTCCTTGTAATTCATTCTGATAAAACAGTGAGATATAATCTGATTGCTCAACTTTAAAACAGAGCCAGGCTAGCTGTTTCCAGTCTGCATGTTCAGCTAGCTCTCTTGGCTGCAGTCTCAGCTAGCTCTCTTGGCTGCAGTCTCAGCTAGCTCTCTTGGCTGCAGCCTCATGCTGATCAGACGGATATAAAAGTGACACTCATCATGTGTGATCCTTGAAAGAAGAAAAGCACACTCCCCAAAATGTGAACGTAACTCCTGAAAGTGTGGACCTTACCCATGGTATAACTAACTCTACATTAACACTGCTTTCACAAAGCATAACACAGCATCCAGGAAGATATTTATCTTTTTCTTTAAATTACCCCTCCCCACCCATATATAGCTCAAATCTTCTGTTGCACTTGAGTTAAAAAATTATATCTGAAATAAATTCAAAAATTATACCTTATACTGTACACAGGTTACCCAACTACACAGATAACAAAAGAAGAGAGATTCAAATATTTATACCTTTGAGGGTTCTGATTCGTGTGATACAGTTCAAACTCTATTCGTATACAGAATCACATGTTTTATACAACAAATCATCGTCATCAATAAATAAAAATAGACTGCTGTGGTGTACTCTGGAGGCTATCACTGCTGTCCTGGGAACAACAGAGAGGCTATCTGACAATACGAGGAAAACACCAAACGCCCTTTAAGATATATATTATTGATTTAAAATGACACTTTGTACACTTGTTTTTGTTCTGACGGGAAAACAGAGTTTCTTATTTTGCAACCAGTACACTGATTTATCATTGCAGCTGCCTAACTAATAAGAACCTCTCCGTGTCTGCATAATCCAGAGAACTTAAATAACAGTTTGATTGACTGATCAGTGCATTCATGTTCAAAATGATGAGATCCAAAGTCATGTGACCCTGTAGTACCAGTAGGTGATTCATGATTTTCTAATGTAGATACTTGTTCCTGTGTTTCGTCTGATTGCATCAACACAGACCAAACACATCTTTCACTTAGCTGTGTGTGACAGCGTGTGTCCGAATGCATCAGTAAATGCATACTCTTCATCTGACTCAGGCTTTGAGTTCAGACTCAGACACAACAATGATTCATATAGCTGTTTTTTGATCTGCTAATGAAGGTGTTTAACTCACTTTGTCTCGTCCAAGCCCCTTCTTTAATTTGAACTTGAGATGTGCCAGAGGTTGAGGTGTGTGTCTACGACCACTGAGAGTGATTTTTGTTTACAGCCAAATCCTTCTGGACAACAAACAGAACGTCATCCAGCACTCAACTCTGAACCAAACACCTTCTGTCCACGTCTTCGGTCAGGCAGCTGCAGTGAAACTTTTAAAAAACACACCACCACACAGTGACCAGAGGAGGATGGAGACAGAGGCACAGACTTTAGAGGGGAGGGAGAACCCAGGTGTCTAACTGCAGCAATACAGATGTTATGAAATGAATACAAATACGATAATTACGTGACCTAAAACAGCTCCACGATGCTATATGCAAGTTATACAATACTGCTGGGTAGGCTGCGGGCCGGTCGGCCGTGTGGGTTCAGAAAGGGTTAATGGAAAGTCTGTCTGGTGTCGGTTTGTCTCTGTCCTCGGGGTCAACCTCGGTCCACTGCGATTGATTCGTTCAACCGTGAGCTTCTCAGTAGCAACAGTTAGTTATCAGCCAGGTACTTTCCTGTAACATGTCAATGAAAGTCTGAGTCATTCACAAGTCCTCCAAAGTTCTATGATTGACTCCAGGAAGTATAAACTCCTTCATAACACAATAAAGATGATAATTACACTTAATGCATATACAATTCTTAGCTCTAAAAATATTCATTGCTGTGCTCTTACTTTCCACAATTAACCTGCATGAATGATCAATTATTAATAAGGGAAATGTCATTACATAGAGGGATTAAGTGACATGTACCCTGATAATATTAGAACCATAACACCTTGATTTACAATCTTGCAGTCGACTGGAGATAATAAACACATTTTTAAACATGGCTGCTCTACGTATCAAAAACACAGAAATAAAAACTGTAAGTGTAAAAAGAAACAAATATTCCTTAACCCTTAAAGACCTAGACCATTTTGAGGGGCGCCAGACTCTCCTGTATTTATCTTGTTTTTCTAACCTATTGAAGCACTCAGCATCAAGTGCCATACATCATTTTATTCAGGAGAACCTTATCTTTCACTGTGCTGCATTTAAAGTACCAGTTTTACTTTAGTTTTTTAAAAATTGTCTGGAAATTTAGGTCATTTTTTACTGTGAACTCAGACAGAACATCAGGAAGTTTTGTTTTGTTTTGTTAGAAAGTTGTACTGAGGTGTTTTAGATTTCCAAATGAATTTTTGTCACTATCAAACCTTTACTGAGCAAGTTACAGCCATTTATTCTAGTATTTTCTAAGGTTTTTTTTAGTGGAAAAAGCAGGTGTATTCTTATGTTTGATTTACTGACCCTGTGGATGTGTGTAAAAAAGGGTCTGAGAGTAAGTAGAGATGTTATTATATCATAAATTAGGACACAGAGGTAGAAGTGACTTTTCAGATTTACATTTTGATCATGGACACATGCAAACATGGTCACAACTACAGGAAACTGTGTTCATAAATGAATTGAAATACACTTAGTGCAAATAATCAAATTGCAAATTATTTTCACTAACTCTGAACAAAATGAGAGATGTAAATTATTTGGTAAAAATTAGCAAAAAGTGTAGACGATCTTCACCAACTATACAAATAAATTACAGAAACATATATACTATATATGTCCTGGAAAGGATCGATGCAGCTGCTGCACTCCTCCTCTCTGCCCCAGCTGTGTCTGCGTCAGAATCAGATGACTCCTCTGCAAAATCGCCAAGCTAGTCATTTCATAAAATTAGACATAGTGCCTCTTCTGTTGTGTACCTTCGTGTTGTTATTTTTATTTTGTGTTGAGTTCAAATAACGTGAAAATCTGTTGGATTTTGCTGTCCGGTTTTGTATAGGGATTCTCCGTCTTGTTTTCCGCTCTTTACATTCAAATTTCCCCCAAAAAACACGTTTATTGGTGGAGTAGAAGGTTGTCATGGCGAAACACATCCTGGACATTTACATTTTGAACCAATCGATACACAGGGGTGGGACTAAGCATATATACCCATTGCCAATTGGCTCAGAGGAAGAAACCACGTAGGTTTCCCAGACGAATCAATGCTGCTAAATTTGATGGCGTCATCACGGTCACCACGCAGCCGCTGGATATGCAAATGAGACAAACGTGGTATCGATGGAAAGCTGAGAATGTCCGCTGTAACTGAGTTTTTAAAGCTTGTTGATATGATCAGCGGTTCAAAAGTTATTAAACATTTAAGAATAAGAGCTACTTGTGGCCGCCGGCGGCCGTCTCGGTCTTTGAGGGTTAACTTTCATTTAAGAAGGGTTTTCTGTACAGGAAGTGTCGTACGAATTCATTACTCTGAAAAATAATGTTCAGTTTGGTAAATCCCCCAAACATATCGTAAACAAAAAGGCAAACTCACCAGCGGCAAACCTCTTCTTGACGAGCGAGAAGCGGTATCCTGGCCCAGCCAGTTCAATGTCACAGCCCGACAGCGTGCTGCCCTCACTGGTGAACTGCACGGCCAGTGGAGCTGGTTTACTGGGGCCTTCTGTGAGCTGAAAGCGTGCCAGTAACGACCCAACACCTGAGAGGAGAGAGCACATTCAGACAGACGTGTGTCAGACACTCGATGCATAGTTTGAGAGATTCCTAGATGTGATGAGTTTTATAGAGTGATAATAAAGGAGAATAAGTGAATTCAAACACTGAGTGAAGATAGCTTTAGAAAAGACTTTAAAACAAAAGCAGATGTTGATACTTAATAATGCAGAACAACGCTGTCACATTTTGTTTGATACAGATTTGCAGAAATCAGATGTTGACAAAGAAAATATGAAATAACTCAAGCGTCATTTTTCTTCAGAGCACATCAAACAGACACAAGAGAAGATACAGAGCATTACATTTAAAAGCTGTCCATGTTTTGAAAACAGAGGGGCTAAATGAATCATGTTTGAGTCTGTGTTTTTTCATCTTAAATAATATATATGATCTGGTGTAATACATTTGATGAGCCCTGGAAGCTCTCTGCCTTGTGACAGAGGAGACAGGAGAACATTTTAAATGACATCAGATTGTAAAGTCTCTGTGCTTCACTAGTAAAAACCTGAGCCTCTGTATTCTTCAATGTTTTTAACACACAGGGATGTTTTTTAAAACGTAAATGATCTGAGAGACTTTCAAAACTTTGTCTACATGAAGAAGAAGAAATATCTTATTCAGGAGTCCAACAATTAAAAAATAGCCCTGGGTGATCATTACCGCTTTTTAAAAAGTGAGGTCTAATATCTGAAAGTTAACAAGTACAAGCAGGACACCCTCATAACTTTCATCTTTAAAGAGGATCAACATCATCTCACTGTACATACCTCCATTTTCAGATTTCTGTGAGATGTCTGGAATCTTCCAGAGGATTCTTTGCTGCTCTGCATTCCTGTCAGGACGACACAAAACAACAGTAATCCAGCTTCAACTAATACAAGGTCAAAGTTAAAGTCAAGGCATCTAAAGGTGACAAGTTAAATAATGTGCACAAATTCAAAGTTTCTCAGAAGCTGAAATATGAACACATTTCATTTCAGTGTCCTTTAACATGCTGTGAACTTGTGGTTCCAAAGTAAGTTCTTGGGTTCAGAAACACACAGAGTGTCTAACAGGGATTGTAAAGTGACATTATATTATAGCTGTCTCTGCTTGGTGAAATCTTCCTCAGAACTCAACCTGGATCTGCATTAAAACAGTGTTCTAAGCTCTGTCATGTTGTCATCAATGACCTTGTGCTTCTTCTGTTGCATTTTGATGCATCATAGACTGCATCTTGTAACTTACAGTTAATACTTTCTCACTGAGTTCTGGTTGTTTGTGCTCTCTGTATACTCATTTATCGTTGAGTGTTGTGTTTTCTCTGTCACTTGAGCACTTGTTGAGTTTTCTGTATTTTCAGGGACAGGAATGGACATTACAAATAAATCATGTGGCTTCTGTTCACGTTTCTGAAGATCATAATCATGGTATTTAAGTATTGGATACATAAACATAGATATCACAGTGATATCAAGTTCAGACTGTACCATGCAGCAGGAGGTAAGACCGCCTGTAGTTTTGAAACTCCTCCATCGACGGGGATCAGGAACTGCACGTTGTTGAGGGCCATCGCCGTCGTCATGGCCTCCCCGTTGTATTTATAGTCTATCCGCAGGTCGGTGCTGGTGGGCTCGCATCTCCAGCTCACCGCTAGATTTAGAGGAATCGACTGCAGCCCATCCGTCGATACCTATGAGACAATGAAGCATGCTCAACTTCTAACAATGCCAAAGTATCGTGTTGATTCCTAAAGCACTCTGCAAAAACCACATCTAATGAGTAGGGGTGCAACCATACAGTAAATCCACGGTTGGGTTCGATACGTTTTTGTCACCGTTTGATACGTTTTTGATACAGAAAAAGAGACATTTCAAGGCCTTTTTTTACTTGTTGTTTATTGAAATGACCAACATTTGTTTCAGCTCAAAAGCAGTTTTTAAATTAAATTATCAGTATCAGTATATTATTAGTATCAGGGGCAGATATACCTGACACATGTTCTGCTATGCATGGGGGGGGTTGCATGTGTGTGTGTGTGTGTGTGTGTGTGTGTCTGTCTGTCTGTCTGTCTGTCTGTCTGTCTGTCTGTCTGTCTGTCTGTCTGCCTGCCTGCCTGCCTGCCTGTCTGTCTGTCTGTCTGTCTGCCTGCCTGTCTGTCTGTCTGTCTGTCTGTCTGTCTGTCTGCCTGCCTGTCTGTCTGCCTGCCTGCCTGCCTGCCTGCCTGCCTGCCTGCCTGTCTGTCTGTCTGTCTGTCTGTCTGTCTGTCTGCCTGTCTGTCTGTCTGTCTGCGATACAGAGAGCAGAGGAGAATTCTGAACGCGCAACCATGTAGAGACAGAAATGACATCCTGTCAACAAGATAAATAACATAAAGATATTTAGTCTGTTAAATAAAAGAACAAGGTATAGACCTGATCTATGAGAGACCCATAGACTGCATAAAATAGGAGAGACCTTAAATCAGTTCTGCTTTGACTTCCAAGGGGGGGCGGGACCCGGCGGGTGCCCCCCTATTATAACGGCAGGGAAAACACTGTCCGATATCAGGCTGAAGTCTTACACAGCCCACCCAGACTTATAAGACCACAAGTATATGCACATTAAAACCACATCACCCAGTCTAGCATCACTACAGGACCACGTAACAACTCTGCTCTGCAACCAAAGAGGACACTCGTGCTTCCCTCTCATGCGGGCGCACGCTCACACACACACATATTGAACATATGAACCCAGCAGACCGTCGTATGGTGAAATATATTTTTCCAGATGAAGCACAGTTAAAAAAAACGTGACCAGCTTAGACTGAATGAATGTGGGAAAAGCGTGCAGTTCAGTGGACCTGCACTCGACAATGCAGCCCGGAGGAGCACAGATCCACTGAGCTCTCAGCACAGAGCGCCTCGTCAGAAGTTGATCAAATGAATACAAAATCTGCGTATTGTTCAGTTCATAGGGCGTACTGAACCGTGACCACTGTATCCAACGGTTCAATACAGATACACGTATTGTTGCACCCCTACCAATGAGATGCAGTTTGAACTAGGAGCAGTGCAGGATCCTTAGAACTGATCTTACCTGATACTTGAGCATGTCTACATTGTAGTACGTCGCCTGTGGCTTCTGCTCTGCCACCTTCTTTAAATGCGTTATCAGGTTTGGCATGTTCACCCAGAAGTTCTTGGAGTCTGCCTTGGCTGGAGCAGTGGTGTCGCTGGTGGGGGAAGCACAGAGAAGAGCACCGTTAAAATAAAAGCCTTTAATGTAACTGTGTGATTATATGAATGTCTGTCTCTTGTTGTGTATGACAATAAAGAAGCTACTGTCTCTGATATGAAGTCAAGGCTGACTTCAATATGCAACTTTATTTTGGCACAAATGACTTTGCAGCACGCTGAGATTAACAGGCTTTTGTATGGATTTTTCAATGTAGCAATTTAACCAGCAGAGGTCTCCCAAACACAGATCAAATAACACTGTGCTAGATTTTGGAAAAGGACTGTACCAATGACTTCTTCAGGGAATCACACCCTGTTACATGTAAGGTTCCCTCCTACAAAAATCATACAAGGATGAAGAAGAGGAAGTTTAAGACAACTGTTCCAGAGGGTTTGACTGAACGCCCTGCTGACTTCACAATGACTCAATATGTGGTCAGCACTAAAGTCTGAGATGATCTCACTATAAATTACTCATCCTCTAAGGTCACCACTCCAAAAAAGAACTCTGTATGGGAAACTTTTGTAAGCCAGTTCTTAGTACATCTTTATTCCAAGTACAGAAATGTGCAAATGTTCTCTGAAATTAACAAATGTGTCCCCTTCCAGAAAATAACGTAGTCCCTGAGAAACAGTAGAACCTTTTATAAGATATGGCAGCCCTACGTGGACTAGATGAAAAACACCCCATCTCACATGATTGAGTGAGCCATTGTATAATATAACTGTACTTACATTGTCTTGACTAAATCACCTTTCAGGAGAGGAGTTGATTTTTGTCCCTCATTGTCTAGTTTTGTAACTTTTTCTTTTTAAAATTATTTTTGAACCATCTAGTGTCTGTATTTATTCTATAGTAACTTTTTTCACACAGTAGTTTTCTTTTTTTCTGTTTTTTTCCTTTACATATACACTACCAGTCAAAAGTTTGTTCACACCTTCTCATTCAATGGTTTGTATTTATTCTAATTATTTTCAACATTGTAGATTAATACTGAAGACATCAAAACTATGAAATAATCTGGTTTTGCCATAATCTGGATTACAACAGTAGTCAAATAGGGCTATCCATTGTGTACTAACCCTACCTCTGAACAACACAACTGATGGTCTCAAACACATTAAGAAGGCAAGTCATTCTACAAATGAACTCTTGACAAGGCTCATGTTCATTAGAAACCATTCCAGGAGACCACTTCATGAAGCAGACTGAGAGAATACCAAGAGTGTGCAAAGCTGTCATGAAGGAAAAAGGGGGCTACTTTACAGAATCTAAAATATAAAACAGATTCTGCTTTGTTTAACACTTTTTGGTTCATTCAATAATTCCATATATGTTCTTTCATAGTTTTGATGTCTTCAGTATTAATCTACAGTGTTTACAATCATTACAATAAATACAAACCCTTGAATGAGAAGGTGTTTCCAAACTTTTGACTGGTAGTGTATATATATATATATATATATATATGTCTATTTTCTGTCTATGTGCACACAATCACAGGTGAAGTTTTTTTTTAGTTTGTTCATCATTGACTTTAATTGTCTCCCCTTTAGTTTATATTAACATTTGAAATTGTTTTTATTTATCTAAGTGACATTTTGGGATTTTTTTGTCCTTTGAAGGATCGGACAGCTGAAGAGAGACAGGAAATGTGGGGAATAGAGAGCGAGGGAAGACATGCAGCAAATGGTCGAGGTTGAGAATCAAACCTGCGACCGCTGCAATGAGGACTATAGCCTCTGTATATGTTAACTTATTTGTATGCTGCTGTATACTTCGGGGCTCTTTAAATATAATAAGTTTGTCTTGATGCTACATCAGACAGTAAAAGATAAAAGTAGGGTTTGTTGTGTGGGAACAAATATTATGGTGACAAATAAGTTCTGGTTGTTACCACAAAAACACTGAACATGAAACAAACACAAGAGTCTGCATCAACTGTTATTTCCACTTTAAAGTCGACTCATGCTCTTAAGGCTAATGAGCTGTTTAAGTAAAATGATTAATGTAAACATAATGGACAATAAGTCAGCATTAGATTTAGTTTAATGAAGTTAAATAAGGAGGAATTCTCCAAACTGCAAAGTAAAGTGATAAAGTGAGTGTTATCTTGGATTATCCTGCAGTAAAAAATATGTGTTTGTTGTTGTTGTTGTTGTTGTTGTTGTTATTTGGAGGTGTTGTCATTACCAGCAGAGGAGCTGGGGGTTAGGCAGCACATGCTCCAGTCGGCTGTAGTTGGTTATGCTGAAGGTTAGCGTGGCGGGGGACGGGTTATTGGCAAAATGCCGCGTGATTCCCGCCGGAAACGACAAAACCATCTCACCTATGATCTTCACAACGCACCTGAGAGGAAGAGGGAGACAAGGAGAGGGTGAGAGAGTGACACAGAGAGCAAAGACACATACACTGAAGGTACACTGTACTCACTTTTTGGTTTTCACATTTACTTCTTTCTTTTATTTTGTGTTAAACTTAACTCTCAGCCCACATTTGTTTCAAAGACTAACTTTATAAAGTAAAGGTTGTAACGATGAGTCATTATGAAGTCATAGTTTGATAAATCTTGAATCACAAAGTTCTGGTTTGATATGAAAAAGGACCGGCATGTTCAAAAATGTCTCAAAGGCTGGGCACGCTGAGTGATGTCATCCTGACTTGAAGCTACTGATGACATGACTGTTAAAATGTGTAAATCGATTTATTATGGGCTACATCTAAAGATTGTTGTAGATCGTGGGGTTGTGAGATGTCTTCCTGAATGTTTTTTTTTAAGATTATCTAAACTTAATACATTTAACCCATCCATCCATCCATCCATCCATCCATCTTCTTCCGCTTATCCGGGTCCGGGTCGCGGGGGCAGCAGCCTCAGCAGGGAAGCCCAGACACTCCTCTCCCCGGCCACTTCCACCAGCTCTTCTGGGAGGATACCGAGGCACTCCCAGGCCAGCTGAGAGACATGGTCTCGCCAGCGTGTCCTGGGCCTTCCCCGTGGCCTCCTCCCAGTCGGACATGCCCGAAACACCTCCCCAGGGAGACGCCCGGGAGGCATCCTAACCAGATGCCCGAACCACCTCATCTGGCTCCTCTCGACCCGGAGGAGCAGCGGCTCTACTTTGAGCCTCTCCCGGATGTCTGAGCTCCTGACCCTCTCTCTAAGGCTGAGCCCAGACACCCTGCGGAGAAAGCTCATTTCGGCCGCTTGTATTCGCGATCTTGTTCTTTCGGTCACTACCCACAGCTCGTGACCATAGGTGAGGGTCGGAACGTAGATTGACCGGTAAATTGAGAGCTTTGCCTTCTGGCTCAGCTCTCTCTTCACCACGACAGACCGGTACAGCGCCCGCATCACTGCAGACGCCGCCCCGATCCGTCTGTCAATCTTCCGCTCCCTTTTCCCCTCACTCGTGAACAAGACCCCGAGATACTTGAACTCCTCCGCCTGGAGCAAAGACTTTTACATTTAACCCATCATAGTAAAAAATATGGACAAAAATAGTATCTAAACATGAAATAAAACCTTGAAAATAGAAAATGTAATGAGTTTTCTGCCTTTCTTTTTGCCACATGAATCAGTTAATTATCAAAAGCATCAGTAGCAGCAGGTTCATTCATAACAGCACAGGAAACACAGACACATGCTCGGCTAATTTTCTCCAGACTAACTAAAAGAAGCCACAACAAATCACTTTGAGGGACATTGGGGGGTGGCAAGTCTTTGGCACCTATATTTTCGGGGTTGCGGGCTGAAACGTATGGGACCCCCTTGAGTAATACACCAAAGATCTTCTGAATTCAACAGATCAGCCCTCTCTATAAGAGCAACAACTTCTTGGAACTCATTACCGAGTACCCATGTTGTTGTATAGTGGTTATGTATTGTGTAGCTGTTTGTATGATGTACTGTTTGTTTTTAACAGAGGCTTTGTCTGTCTCCTGCCTAGGGACTACAGATGTAAATAAGCTAACAGCTAACTCTGGTACAGCTAAATGGTTGTAAGCTTTCCCCTTTAAAAATAAATAAATAAAGCATCCATTGTTTGACATTTTTCTTTGACATTAACCCAATAGATGAATCAATCATCACAATAATTCTGTTTGTATTTCTGTCATTTTCTTGTCTCATGACTTCCCCCTGTGACCGATGGATCTGACTCGTTGACTTACTTGCTGGGGTCAGCTCCTTTAAAGAAGGCGTTGACGGTCTCAGTGAACGCAGCAGCTACAGGAAGAGTGTCCTGAGCACCCATGGTGAGAGGACTGGGGCCTCTGGAGCAGCCTGGAGGGAGCACACACACACACACGCATACACACACACATACACACACATTAAAATGGTCTGACTGTGGAACGACACATCATACACTGACTTCAGTTTTAACTTTTTACTGTGTTGTGTCAAAAGCCAGGGTTTCTGAGCAGTGCAAAATAGCTTCAGCTCATTCATGATCACATCTTCACTACACTCTTCCTAACCAACAGTGTGTGGATGAACAACAGACACATGGTGAGCAAACTATTGTAATGGATGAAACTTACAACAGTTTGAAATGAGAACAAACATTGGCGTTAGTAAGGCGACATGAAAACAGCAGGTTATGTACTTAGAGGACACCCATTTCTCTCTGCTCTTGACTGTGAAATTAAACAGAATTACTTTGGATATCTCCCTCAAAGGTTTGATTGTTATACAGCATGCTACACACTTCTTTTCATTCAGTATGCAGAGTTAGAAAAGAAAAGAAGGAAAGACAGAGGCAGGCAGAAAGAGAGAAAGAGAGAGAGAGAGAGAGAGAGAGATGTGCATGCTTGTTGCTGCTGAAGCTGAATCATTCTGACAAGATCAAAAGAGATCAGACAGTCCAAAGATCAAACCCAAGAACCAAACGGCCAAAAGTGACGACAGAGAGATTAGCAAAGTACACGAAGAACGATCATTCTTCGGGGAGTGAATGAAAGGCAGTCAGCACCGAAGAAATGAGAATGAAGAATGTCAGGAGGAGGATGTAGATGGAGTCATGAAACGACTGCTCAGTTGACAGCACTTGAGGCAGCTCAGCCAGAAGTTAGCATGGCATGGGTTAGGAGAGATGAAAGGACAGCAAAGGAGGAAGAGGAAAGAAGGAAGGAAGGAAGTAGGGGAAGAAGGGGCAGGGCAAGGGAGGGGCGAAGCTTGCACAAATGAGCCTCAAGAAGAGTGTGTGTGTATGTGACGCTACCCTGGTGCAGATCAAACTTACCTTCAAAGGTTAAATAAAACTTCCCTCTGTCAAACCATACAAGGGATGGCTGGTCATTCTCTGTGTGGGGTTTGAGGAATGGAGGAGGAGGAGGAGGGTGGGATGGGGTCAGGAGAGAGGGCGGAGGAGGAGGAGAGAGGAGGAGGAGGTTTGAAAGGGAGGGAAGTAGGTGAGGAGGGGTGAGAGGAGGGAGGGAGAGAAGGACAGAAGCGTGAGTCTCACATGGCAGGTCTATCACTCGTCAGGTGAGGTGAAACGTGGAGGTGGAGATCGGGGGGACGCATGGGGACAAGAGGGCCGCCGCGGGCCGAGACACAACAAAGGTGCAGCAGGATGTCTTCTCAGGGTGCGTGCGTGCGTGGGTGTGTGAGGGAATGCAGGAGTGAGGGACAGATCTTTGCCTCTTGGTGCTGGCTGTGGTGCGATTCGATGTGCAGGAAAGAGAGAGTCAGCCATATAGTTCGCAGGGATGCCGAGGAACAATTCATGTTGAGGAAATGTTAGGTCCCCTAGATTTTCAAGTTTTAAAGAGATGGTATATCATTTCTAGTCTTCTTTCTAACTTTGGTGTTTTTGTGGACCATAAAAAGAGGTGGACTCCTTACTTGAGATGTTCCCACCCTGCCACATTAACCCCTGGCACCATCATCTCTTAATGATAATGGTGTTCCAAATAAGAAAACATTAAACTGTTAGTGATTCAATCTAAAATGATTGGTTGTCCTGTTGCATCATGGGACGAAACAAATCTGATATCCGGATTGTTTTGGTGCAACTTAACGAAACATGGAGCCTAAGCTTGTCTAAAATGTTGCATAGCTCTTACACATCCTCCATGATATGAAATCCAAAACTTCAATCTGATCAGTTGCTATGCAATGGGGCAGGGAGTTTGGATTGTTGCCCTAAATGGTGATCCTACACCTGCTGATGCTCCCAAAAAACTAGCTGTAGTGTCTTCATGAGAGACACACTGCGTCAATCTTTTGTGTGATTTCCTCTCAGGGTCTCACTGTGCTCACATTTTCCTACAGGCCTCCTTTTTTTCTATTATGAAACAGATGGAGGAGGCCTGTCGTGCACAGATACGCCCTGCAGAGGGCAGTCATGGGACTGAGACTAGATAGAAGCTGTTTCTCAATTTCAGGGGCCTGGATCCTGCAAAGAACTCGGACTGTGAAGCAGGAATGTGGAGACCCTGCAGGGTTTTCAGACCGAACCAGTAAATTTCAGCTTTTGTCTGTGAAATGCATTTCTACAGTAGGACACTGTGCACTTTGATTTAATATCTCCTGACCTTATTGGTCAACTGAGGTTTCAAACATACTCAATGAATAGCTGGCAGTGAATAAGGCGGTGTGGTAGTTAGTCTATAACCTGAGGGTCAGGGTCATGGATTTACTTCAAAAGTTTTTTCATCTTGACAAAATTATATTTTAATAAAAATATGTCAATTTTAATCATTGGAGAAGGAAAGTATTCAACGTCAACACGGTAGGTCTCAGCAGATGTGTGTCTAACATGAGTCTGGTCCTGCTGGAGGTTTCTGCCTGTTAAAGGAAGTTTGTCCTTGCCACTGTAACTTGCTAAATGCTGCAAAGTGCTCTGCTCATGGTGGATTAAGATGAGATCAGACTGAGTCCTGTCTGGAAGATGGGACTGGATCTGATCCTGTCTTGATTTTGGGTCTTTGTTAATAATAGAACATAGAGTACGGTCTAGACCTTCTCTGACTGGAATGAGTCTGAAGATAACATCTGTTGTGATTTGGTGCTACATAAACAAAGATTGATTGATTACAGGATGTCAGGCTGCTGAAGGTACCCTAATTATGTCCTCAAACTTTGGCTGAAAGAAGGCCTCATTTATCAGCTGCACTGATATGATCTATGGTCCTGAACTTCAGAGGATACAGCCTTTAAACTTGGGAAGCATCTCAGGTTTGTGTAGAAAAAGCATGACTTTGACAAAAACTATCTGCATTTAAGTTGTGTCTGTGGTTCAGAAATCCTCCTGCTACAACAGGGTCAAGTTTTTCCTACTGCATCATATTGATTTGACGGGAGGTCCCAGCTGTGACGGTGCATTGCTGAGTGAGTGAATGAGTGAGTGCGCTATCAGAGCTTTTGGGTGAAGGAACGGTGAGAGCGGTGCAGTGCTCTATGAAGAGAACAAAAGGGCAGGTGTTCAGCTGGGGGAGGGCTGGTTTAGAGCTCTGTTTGTGTAATCCTGGAGAGTCTGAGTGACAGGTGTGTAAGGTAGGTGTCAGGGGTCAAGTGTGGGAGTAGACCGAGGTTTGGTTGAACTTGAGGCTGTGTTGTGGCTCAGAGTAGACCGCATGAATACCAAACAGATGCTGCCTGTCTAATTTGATTCAATTCTAATGCCAGACTTCAAATGACTCTGTGAACAGCAGACCTGATCCGGCAGTATGTATGAGAGTGTGTGTGTGAAAGAGAGAGACAGACAATATGGATCTCAAGGGCCCACAGATGAGGAGCTCTTCAGATGAACTTACTGAACACACATCACACAAATACACTCTTGTGGTGCAGACTGAGAGTAGAGGTATCTCGGAGCGGCTGCACTGCACTCTGCACTCTGCACACTCAACACACATATCATGTGTGTCGCCAAGAGGAGAAACAGCCACTGGTGCACAGTCAGAAAACAGAGAGAAAGGTCCCACGAGCAGGTAGATGGGCAAAATGGCAAAAACACACGTTTATGTTTAACACTTGTGACCACAGCTTTCTTTTCTTTTTCAGGCAGATTTTTTCTGTGGGTGAATGAGGGAACGAGAGTGACATGTGTAGATGAAGGGGAGAGAGAGAGAGAGAGAGAGAGAGAGAGAGAGAGAGAGAGAGAGAGAGAGAGAGAGAGAGAGAGAGAGAGGCTATCATATCTATTAAATGCTTGGGAAGTGTGTGGGAAGGTATGAGTTGGCAAGAGCAAAACGATGACGAAAGATGACAAATTCACTGAAAAATGCTGCCACGTCTCAAAAGAAAAAATGATCGTGTGGTATGTCCCTACGTCTGAGAGCGAAACCTGGAGCTGACTCGTCAAAATGAGTAGGTATTGGGAAAATGACACAGAGAAGGCCTCTCTTTAAAAATCTCATAACCAGAGATGTGTTTAGTTTTACAGGATGGACTTAAAAACAGATTATTTTAAATCTGTGAGGATGCGCAGAGGACAAAAAAAGAGATTCTCAGTGTCCCAATGCCTACGATTTTTGACCCACATCAATCAGATAAGAACATAACACTCAGTGATGTCCTTTACCCCTCTATGTCAACTGGACTCTGGGTAAAGAGCATCAAATGTAAAGACAAATAATAGACACAAGAAGAGTCTTCACCACCTTGACCCCATGTCTGTTACTCTACCTGCAAATGAATCAAAGTGTCTCCCAAAGGTGGGCAGTTTGTCTACATAAGCATCGTCTTCTGACAAAGCCAAAGGAAAAAGAAACAAAAAACAAAGACAGCAAAACAAAAAGGAGAAATTAAATCAAAATGAGGAAAAAGTTCAATCATAAAAAAAGTACACTCATGCTTTTAAAGATTAACTGACAACAAATCCTGAACGAACGCAGTCCAGATGAACATGTGGAAATCAAAAAGGACTGGAAGTGGAAGAGGTGCAGTTCAAAAGTCTATCTGTGTTATGATTCAGATCCATAACAGAGACTTTAGTTAAGTCACATCATGTTAGAGTATGAACTTACTTAACCTTGATGTTAATCTCTGCAATCTGCCTGAAAACAGTCACAACATTCTGCCTTAATGTATCTATTTCTGTCTGTGTTTTAATATTGTATGACTCAGCCATGTTTCAGTCTGCTGAGACTTGCTATTATCCCCTCAGGCTCCTCAGCACTGTACTAAAGTTAGAATAAGTGTAAACTGTTGTTGTGCCATTCATTTTGGTAAAGGAAGGCTTGAAGGGAATGTTTGCTCTGTAAGATAAAATTAACACCCTGCTTCACGCTCTCACCTCCCACACGTAACATCAGTGTGTGTGTGTGTGTGTGTGTGTGTGTGTGTGTGTGTGTGTGTGTGTGTGTGTGTGTGTGTGTGTGTGTCTAAACTCAACAATATTTATGCACAGTTTAACAATTTGTGGTATCAAAACAACCCTTGGGAGTATTTCTTTCCCACTTTAGATGAAAAGAAATCAAGATACTAATTATTGTAGTGTGATTGTTCTAATGCATCACCAGATACTTATATTTAATGATGCATGGTGATCAGGTACAACAGCAGGTGTTGGCACTGGATTCATAATATTCATAATTAATTTGAGCATCATTGCTGGGAAACTGTCACCTTTCCATAAAATAAGAGTCAAAAAATAATATAAACAAATGATATAAATCAAATAATAAATACAATAATACATAAATTATAATAAATAAAATAATATTTTTTTAAAATGAATTAGTATTAACACAACTGCACGCCTCATTCAAAAGGACTGTAAGCAGAAGGAAGGACAAGGCTGCTACATAAAATCATCAATGAACTTTTAATATCACTCATAAACAGTTAAGTCAGCCATCGCTCCGACCCTTTATGGCTACAGGCTGCACAGCTCAGTGGCTGTTGAGGGGGCACACACCTGACACGGACACGGAGAGCTCTTTACCCACAGTGGGGGTGGTGGCGGCACTCATGGAGTTGGTGGAGGAGATGGAGGAGGTGCTCTCGGCCCGTGCCAACGGAGCAATGGGAGGGGGGCTGGCGGAGTGGATCGGAGGGCTGAATGGACGACTCTGAAAAGATAGAGAGATGGTAGAGGAGGACAGATTAGATTCAAACCAACAGATGTTTTAATGTTTGACTGTGGAGGCCTCTGATACACCAAGACGTCTCCCATCAAATGTTACTCAAAGCAACATATGAGGTTTTGTCTGGCTCTAAGAGGCTGTGATGAAAGATTTCAGTGAATCCATCAGGGCTTTCCACAAACATATTGAGTAGCCAACCAACGCAAGGGGAATCATTGATCTGCTGTATTGTTATAATCAGGAGGAGAGGAACACCACAGCATCATTTATGTTTGAATCAGTAAATAGCAAAGCTGTCTGTTTCAATAATTTATGTTGCTAATGTCACAACGGTATTCAGCAGGAGACAAATAGAAGAGGGAAATAATTCTGTGATGACAACCAGCCATTATCATTTGGACGCAGGCAGATGATTTGTAATACATAAACTCATCATGGAGCCCACAGAGGTCTGTGTTTCTCAAGCTCGTATTGATAAGAAGCAGAGGGGAGTCCTTGACATTATTATTGAGTCATCTAAAGAAAATGTGGTCAGCTGGAACTAGTCACTGTTTGGCCAACATCCTGCACTTTTAAAACACGCTCTGGACTTGCACCCAAATACATTTCTGATCTCCTCACCCCATACCAGCCCAGTCGTACCCTGAGGTCCTCAGCCAAGGCTCTGCTCCCCGTCCCACAGTCCAGGCTGAGGACCAAAGGTGAGCGGGCCTTTTCTGTCAGAGCTCCCACCCTCTGGAACAACCTCCAAGAGGGGATCAGATTGGACACTTCTTTATCCTCTTTTAAAAACACATTTTTATCGATTTGTTTTTACAGGAGATGTCACCTGAGCATGTTCTAATCCAGATGTTTCTATTCTTTTTCAGGCAATATCACTGGAAGGATTTTATGTTTTTATTTTAAAATTTTATATTTAAAATTTCATATTTTTTGATATTTTATCTTTTTCCTTTAATTCTTCCAACATTATTTATTTCCTTTTATTTTTCTTCCTATTTTTTTTATCTTGTTATCAAGACTCAATCAGCAATCAGTTTCCTTTTGTTTTGTTTATTATTATTATTATTATTATTATTATTATTATTACTACTAATATCATTATTCTATTATCATTGTTATTATCATTATTATTATTATCATCATCATCATCATCATTATTATTATTATTATTATTATTATTAGTGTTATCATCATCATCATCATCATCATTATTATTATTATTATTATTATTATTAGTGTTATTATCATCATCATAATCATCATCATCATCATCATCATCATCATCGTCATTATTATTATTATTATTATTAGTGTTATTATCATCATCATCATCATCATTATTATTATTATTATTAGTGTTATTATCATCATCATCATCATTATTATTATTATTATTATTAGTGTTATTATCATCATCATCATCATTATTATTATTATTATTATTATTATTATTAGTGTTATTATCATCATCATCATCATTATTATTATTATTATTATTAGTGTTATTATCATCATCATCATCATTATTATTATTATTATTAGTGTTATTATCATCATCATCATCATTATTATTATTATTATTATTATTAGTGTTATTATCATCATCATCATCATCATCATCATTATTATTATTATTATTAGTGTTATTATCATCATCATCATCATTATTATTATTATTATTATTATTAGTGTTATTATCATCATCATCATCATTATTATTATTATTATTATTAGTGTTATTATCATCATCATCATCATCATTATTATTATTATTATCATTATTATTATTATTATTAGTGTTATTATCATCATCATCATCATTATTATTATTCTCATTATTATTATTATTATTAGTGTTATTATCATCATCATCATCATCATCATTATTATTATTATTAGTGTTATTATCATCATCATCATCGTCATTATTATTATTATTATTATTATTATTATTATCTACCATCTTCCCAAAGTGACATAATTTGATATTTGCGACCCTTTACTGTCACTTGGAACAACGCCAGCTCCAGAAGAAGTGAAAATATTATGAAGCCCAAGACTTACTGCATCTCCCACGGTGGGTTTCCCTGGAGGAAGTTTCGGCCTTGAAGGGGGTCGAGGTGGAGGAGGGGGCGGGGTTTGGTTGACTGATGAGGGAGTGGCAGGTCGCACAGGAGAGGAAGAACCTGCAGAGGAGAGCAGAAGCCTTTAATAATCACTTTATCATAGTGCATCCTACTTTTACATGAAAAAACAGCAAAGCATAGAGATGAGAGACCGATGCAGGATGGACAGAATCTTCTTTAGACACATTTGAAAAATGACCTGTTTAATGCATGTTACTGAATAAAGTCTTTACATTTAAACAAGAGATGAATATACTTACATTATATAGCTTTAAACTAGTTCTGCTACAACACATCAAATGATCAAATTTATGTTTTAGTTTTTTTAAAGTTATAATTTGGGGCTTTTTTCACCTTTATAGGATAGTACGGCTGAAGAGAGACGGGAAACGTGGGGAGTAGAGTGGGGAAGGACATGCAGGAAATGGTCGACTGGCTGGGAGTCGAACAGGCGACGAGGACTATGGCCTCTATACGTGGGACACGTAGACCGCTGGGCCACCAGTGCCCCGACATTTGTTTTAACTGTATATGATTCTGTTACTTATAAAATACATTAAATTGAATTGTATTAGTTTGACTTTTTTTAAGCTTTAATTTTGTTTCACTTCAGACTGAAACCACAAAACTGTGCACAGATTAAACAGACAACCTGCTATTTCAGCTTCAGCCTTCTGTACCTGTTACTGCTGGTGATCAGGACTGGTTTGAAAAATTAGATTTAACCAACACTCAATAGTTAAAGCCTATCCTAAACTTTAGTCACAGAGTGTTAGTGAGCTGTAGGTCCAAATCTAATCAAAGCTGGAAGAACATTCCTTTTCATACAGTAATTGTGTTCTCTTTGTTTAAGTTCCCTTCTCATTCCAACTTAAAAACTTTGGGAAGTTGATATTCCATTTTCTATTAATTGAGATGCACAGAGGTTATTTTATCACAGATCATTTCTGTTGGATATTTTGTGATGAGAGTGTCAGGAGCAGGACCACACCTGAACCAGGCCTCTTCTGGCTCTCTTATAAATTCAAACCTATCCCTCTCCTCCTCTTTCATTCTCAGTTTCCGCACCCTGCCCTCCCTCCCCATTTTTTCCTATTTCTTTCTTTCCTACTACACATAGGGCTTTTAAGGGGGATTTGTTGTATCCGGTAGCTATGGCGGATCCCCTCGTAGGCTTCCCCAAACCAGTAACAGCAAAAAGTTCACCATCAACTTCAGAATCACTACTCCAATTAAATCAATAAATCATTGCCAAATTAAATCCTGTTGATGGTGTGCTCCTTGCTAGTGGAGTGTGAGATTTTCTAAGACAGCTGAAGATGTTTTTGTTTGTTTTTTTTAAGTTATATTTTTGGTATTTTTCGCCTTTATTGATAGTACAGCTGAAGAGAGACAGGAAATGTTGGGAGCAGAGAGTGGTGGAAGACATGCAGGAAATGGTCGCGGCAGGAAGTCGAACTGGCTACCCATAGACTGTAAAAAATATGGACGTAGGATCCGTGACGTCACCCATCTGTTTCAGAAGAGCTGTTTTGAGACCAATCGGCTGCGGCAGCCATATTGCTTCTGTTGAGCCAGTGTGACGTAAAGAGGCGGGCTTTGAGCCTCCTAACCAACAGGTGCAGTGTTCCAGCAGGCAGCTGTGCCTCTGATTGGAAGACTGGTAATCTCAATATCTTCGAAATTGCCGAATTAGAAAAAAATTCACCCCCCTCACAGTGAGAGGACATCGAGAAATGAGCTATTCAGACAACACTCATCTTTTGAACCAGGCTGTAAACATGTTTATTAATGCTGCAAAGATCGTCTTTTCCCCATTCATGTGTATGTGACTTCTGGTACTTCCGGAGCCAGCCTCAAGCGGATCCTCGATGAACTGCAGCTTTTAACACTTCCACATTGACTCATATTTTTAGACCGGAGGTTGCCGCTTGTGGCTACCTCAGCGACGAGGACTGTAGCCTCGTTGCTATATGTGGGGCGCTTAGACTGCTAGTCCACCAGCTCCCCTGAAGATGTTTTTTTAATAGATTTTTCAGATTACAACCACAAGAAAGAAATACAGCTACAGAGGGACAAGAGAGAGAGGTTAAGGGTGGACAGAGGGGAAGATAAACTGCTATGGACCAGGATTTGTATCACAGCTGCAATGTGCTAGAATGCACTCCAACACTGACATCAATGAGAGACTATTTTTTACAGAGTGAAGTGTAGTAAAGATAAAGATGAACATGTTCTGTCAGACGTGAATGAGTCAGCTCTGCTGCTTTACTGCAGTTCTGCTGATGATGAGTGGTGTGGCACATATGGACAACCACAACAACTCCATTCCCAAGAGTAATCAAAGTAGGTTTCATTTATCAACAGAGACTTTGTGTTCAACTTCAGGAAATGATGGCATACTCTTAACCTTTTATGTAAGTTCTGTCAGTAAGGTGTCTAAAAATCCTCTGGACCTGATTCAGTGAATAATCTCCAGCAATCAATCAAAGCTCGAGCTTGTCCTTCATCGTACATATGACAGTAAGAATCCCGGACTACTCACCACTATTTGTGCCTCCAGCCCCAGCCGTAGGACCTGGTGACGACACCACAGCCCGGTACGTCGGGGGAGGAGGCGGGGGAGGCGTACTCCTGCTGCTCTGGTTCGCATCAACAGGCGATGTGACACTTTCACCTCCGTCTTCTTTGGGCTTGGTGGTATCCGTGTTCTTGCACTGCTCCTCTTGAGACAGGACGAGCGGTGTCGGTAGGGGGCGTGCTGCAGGTTCCTCAGAGGGAGGCGTTACTGCTGGAGGGGTTCTTGCTTTGGGAGCAGGGGCTGGTGGGGCGCTTGTGGGTGACTCAAGAGGAGGGGGAGAGGAAGCAGGAGGAGATGCGAGATCCTTTGGTGGCGCAGGGGGTGGAGAGGTGGCAAGTGAGGGGGGATTTCTGTCCTCAGGTGTAGGAGGACCTGAGCGGACAGGGGGTGCCACAGGCTCCTCTGTGGGAGGCGGGGAGGTTGGTAGCGGGGGAAAGGGTTCTTCTTTTGGAGGCGGGGAGGTTGGTAGCGGGGGAAGTGGTTCTTCTTTAGGAGAGGGTGAGGTTGGTAGCAGGGGAAGTGGTTCTTCTTTTGGAGGAGGAGAGATAGGGAGGGGTGGTGCAGGGTCATCTGGAGGAAACGGTGATGTAGGCAAAGGCGGGGCAGGAGATTCAGGAGGAGGCGGGGAGGCTGGCAGAGGAGGAGCTCGTTCTTCTGGTAGAGGTGGCATGGCTGCAGATTCTTCACTGAAGCAGACCCACGAGTCAGCTGTGTCATCACCAGCAAGGGAGCCCGGTTCAGGCCCGAAGATGTTGTCCAGGTCGGCTAACGAGGGCTTCCTCACAGAACTGTCTGCTTCTGATGACACTTCTGTAACACAGACAACCAGGGACCAATCAGAGGCTGTATTTGCAGAGAGGCACGGCATGTTTACTCAGAAAGAGGAGAAAGTAAGAGGGGCGATTTGAAGATAAAAAAGCTGCTGAGATCAATTGTAAAAATGATACGCCATTTCAAAGAATATGTCTCACCAGCATTATCTGAAGTGGGTGAGCCAGCTAGTGGAGGGGAGGTTGGGACATTCTTAGGTGGAAGAGGAGGTGGAGCTGCAAAAGATACGACATGTTAAGAGAAAGTTGCCTAAGAAACAAATCAATGACTGTGGATCAGGAGGTTTTAGTTTGAAGTTAGTGTTGATTTACGTTGTTGACAACTAAAGGTGGGCTGCATATGATGCTGATAAAAAGATGAGCCGAGGACAAACAAATCATTAAAGGAAAACATGACATTTTTAACACCACCTGCCAAACACAACCAGACAACGTGAGGAGAGGGGACATCCCACAAACCATCATCCATGCAGCACAGTGACGACACCACCATGCCAGACGCAGGAGGGAAGCAGCGAGGGAGAGGGTTTGGTGCAGGGAGACTCATACCTGACTCTCACATAAAAGAAACCACAACCAACACTTAATCATCAGACTGTGAGGTGGCTGATGAAATGAAACGGGTTACAGTCAGCTGCTGATTGGGTCAGTTTGCGGGACCGTTAGTCGTGGGATGATGAGAGGGTTCATGAGGTGAGCTGATGAGTCTTGTGCACTCATTCCAGGGAGAAGAAACAAATGCAGGGATTTACACAACTTACTTCCTGTCGGGAAGGATCTTGTCAAAGGGGATTCAGGCTCTGACAGAGGAGCCCCCCACGCATCGGACTCAGACAGAACCACTACGTTTAGGAGGGGACAGAACAGGTTGAGTCAGGGGCATTACAACCAAAACACAGGCCAGTTTACTGATTCTTTGGGGCTGAATTGAAGGTGTGAGGTGAAACAACACAGGTCAGCATGTCAATAAAATCGTTAGTTAGAGGAAAGAGATGCCCTGCCTCAGTGGAAGACTGCTGCGGGTTATTTACTGTAAAACTAGAATCCCTCTTTCATGCCAACATAATTTCATTGGAACGAGGACAAAGAGAAGCAGAAAATGCAGACATCTGAGGACATGACTTCAACCCTGCAGTGATCAACTAATAGTTTCAAATATCTAATTCATGCTCAACTTATACAAATCCAGTGTTTGATAAAAATAAATTGAAGTATAAAATCTCTTGTTAGAGGTGATTGAATAAGCATATCGCTGCTGTTGGGCTGAAACCTTGTATCTCCAAAACTACAACTTTTCAGGAAATTTAAAGGTGACATATCACGCTTTTTTCATCAACATATATTGGTCTAAGAGGTCCCCAAAACATGTCTTTAAAGTTTATGCTCAAAAAAACACTTTGAAATCAGATTTTGGCATGCCTGAAAAGTCCTCTTCTTCATTCCTCATCAGAACACTCTGTTTTCTCTCTGACCACGCCCCCTCAGGAAGTGGATGTGCCTCGGCTGTCCAGCACGTTGATCTAATGTTTACATGTTGGCTGAATATACACGGCTGCTCATAGATCGCGTTACTTCAACCCTCTGAATCTGATCCTGACGGAGAGGCGCCTGTAGCAGGACCTTTCTGAACGATTGGTCATAGATTTAGTGTTTCTTGTTGTTTTATTTGTCAGTATGTAGACGTGTGTCTTGGTACACAGCTACGAACCTGTAGCTATGTGGCTATGCTAACTAGCGCTAGCACTTATCCATGATAAATAAAAATCATCCACTAGATCTTCAAATCTGCAGACGTGGGGAGTAAAACAGACCTCTACCAGAAAGGCAGCAGGACCTTTTATGAAGGATTGGTCACAGATTTAGTGTTTCTTGTTGTTTTATTTGTCAGTATGTCGACGTGTGTCTTGGTACACAGCTACAGCTACAGCTACAGCTACAGCTACAGCTACAGCTACGAACATATAGCTATGTGGCTATGCTAACTAGCGCTAGCACTTATCCATGACAAATAAAAATCATCCACTAGATCTTCAAATCTGCAGACGTGGGGAGTAAAACCGACCTTTGTGTTTATTAAGACAGCCTACAACTAGCATGCCTCCCTCCTAAGCTCCTTGTTAGCACACATGTGTGCAGGTAATGAAAAACAGAGGAGGGGTTGAGTTGTATTTTATACAGTCTATGGGCTGAACAAGCTCTGAGCTCTGACTCCGTGACAGACCGGATATTGTTGTTACGTAACAAAAACACGGAAGTCTGAAACGGCTGGTTTCACACACATTTACAGAAAGGTGGAGAAATCAGAACAGGGGCAGAATGGATTTTTTTCATTCTCGGGGGGTTTGTAGACATGCCAGGGACACATATTTCAGGTAAAGAACCATTAAAAAGTCCATTTTGCATGATATGTCACCTTTAAAAGAACACTGAACGAGATTCGGTCAGAAGCTCTTTTCAATGCTTTTTATTAGTTGAAATTTTGTAGTTTGACAGTGACAGGCACTGATGGTGACCAAAAACAGTAATTTTTGAAAAAGGAAGTAGATGATGAAACACAGAGACACCAGGTGTCTGCCTGACAGCCCCCGAATCCTGCAATATATTAGTTTCTTTTACTCCTCTATGACATCAAACTGAATATCCTGACACTGTGGATAGAATGACAGTAAGTCTTTGAAGGCTTTGAGATACTCTGCCTTCTTTCTCATGGAAGTTGGTGCCTTAGTTTCCAGTGGAAGGAAAAAAAACAACACAAATCACCACAAATCACATCAAATCTGATTTAGAAAAGAGTTCCTTCTAATTCCTGGGCGGCACTTGTTATTCATCCGCCGTAGTATCACACTGTAGGCTCAGAATATGTTTGAAACACAAGCTGAACTTTTGTTATGAACACAAACATTAATGTGGCTGTGATTTAAGTTTGTCTGATACTAAAAAAAACAGCATTATCAGGGCAAGGCAACATGACAACACATTCCCCTTAAGAGTTATCTTTGAGTTTACACAGAGCTTAATATCTCAGTGTCTAACTGTACAGTATTTCTGCTGGTTATATAAGCCACAATGATGCAAGAGAGCTTTGTGGATATATTGGATTAACAGGATATTTGCATTGAGACTGTGAATCTTCACTACTTCTGACAATTTGATCAAAAACAACATTTAATCTCTCGGGTTCACATTCAATTTATATTGCTGATTTGAGTTTATTCAGTACTAGGGATGTAAGGATCCACTCAACCCATGATTCAATTTGAATCCTGATTTTTGGTTCACGATATGATTCACTCACAATTCTCTTAACGATTTTAAAGATAAATGGATTGAACTCAAAATTTTAATAACTATTTTATTTCAGTCCTCAGATGTGGACAGTTGTGATATATATTTGTTCTCTTATATTTCTTTGTAAACAGAGTAATCCTTTTTCATTTTGAAGGTGTGTTGTAACTCAAATAAAACCACTGCACACTTTTTTTCAGCACCTTGCAAAAAAACTAAAAATGACTGTACAAAAATACCTTGTTGGAAAATTTCAGAACAGTTCTAAAGAAATGTAAAATGAACGATTCCCAAATGAAAGTATTAAATATTAAAACAAATAAGGTCAATCTCTTTAAGGTTGGTAGCGGGGGAAAGGGTTAGCTTAAGGTCCTGGCTGTGAATTGTTTTACTTCAGGAATATCAGGGAAAGACAAAATGCTGCCGTACCTCAGACTGTAAACACAAAGGTGCATCCTGAACTGCTCGGTCTTCACCTGCTGCCACCATGTCTGTTATGATCAACTCAGCAAGTGGTGAGAGAGCAGCGCATAAGACTTCATGATGTTGAAAAACTACCTCTGCTAAGCACCACTGCACTTTTATCATCATATTTTAGCCTGTACATATTAGTCATGCCTATTTGTTGTTCTTTTGTATTTATAGCTGATGTTATTGTTATTTTTTTTATTTTATTTGTATTTGTAGGTCTTATTCTTATGCATTGTACAAAGAGAGCACAGTTCACCTAAGTCAAATTCCTTGTGTGTTCAAGCATACCTGGCCAATAAAGCTGATTCTGATTCTGATTCTGATTCTGATCCTGATTCTGAACAAGCAGAGTGAAATGCAAATAGCGCCTTCTACTGTTTAAAATAATATTGCAATACAAATTTTGTTGTATCGATTTTTTACCGTCTTGTGATATGTCCTTACATCTCTATTCAGCACACATAGACACAACAGTATGATATAGAGCAGTAACAGTGCAGCACTATTAACAGATGAACAGCTTATCATATTCACGTTAAAGCTGCAGTTTGTTGAGTTGTTAAAACATGACAGACATGTTTTTTTCATCCTCCCACACATCAATGAGGGATGGTCAATAACAATAAAACTGGTAAACAGCACTCTTAATGATTCAGGCTAACAGCACGTCAAGCTACTCCTCCTGAATGAACATGAAGTTGAATTAGTATCTTGCAAACAACAAACACTGAACCTGGCAACCTTCATGGGGAGATTATCTGCAGGACTGAACTTCAAAAAGTGTCAACGAAGGGTAGAATTACATAAACCGTGATGAAAGACTTAATCCATATCAGAGGCCGCCGTCATGTGAAGAGCAAACCAAAATGAGTACCAAAGCAAGACGCTGAACATGTCAAAGCCAGGTCTGTTTTATTTGTCTGAATGAATGAATGGATGAAGAGAATTTGTGTCAAGTTGATGTTAGTTATGCCTGACATGGCAGTTGCATAACAGCTAAGAGCTCTTCCGCAGCCTGTAGCGGTAAATCCTGCTGGATTGGATGAGAGCGGGTGACAGGAGAATCCGCATACCAACAAGCGGCACTGTGTACATGAACACAACCTCTCAGAGCACATTTCAACTTTGACCTTAGCAAAGACAGATGGAGTGACTCCATCGCTGCACAGTGAGCCTGAGGGAGAGACTAATGATGTCAGAGAAATAGGTGAGAGGGAGGAGAGGGGAGAGAGAGAGAGAGAGAGAGAGAGAGAGAGAGAGAGAGAGAGAGAGAGAGAGAGAGAGAGAGAGAGAGAGAGAGAGAGAGAGGGTATCTGTTGTGACAGTTAAGCAGGGCTCAGCTAAAAGCCTTAAAGAGATTAAAAAAGTGTGTTCAGATTCTTTTTCATTTTGTTGCTCACAAGAAAGAAACTACAGTGATCACCTGTCAACACAAACACAACAGAGACACAGAGACACAACAGGAACAAGCACACACAGAGAGGAGGCTTACCTTCAGTTTTTGGTTCTCCAAAGGCTGTTTCCAAAGGAGGCCCAAATAAGGCTGTGTTGTCTTCAGGGAATGGGGGTGTCGGTTGACGGCTGCAACAGACAAAGGACGATATAAAAGATGAACCTGTATGATAAAAGCTACAGACTGTTATTTCAAGGAAACACAGACACTTTATAAAAGAATGGAACGTGTTGCCGGGCAGAAAAAGAGACATTTCACCGCTCAGCATATGGCTGGATAGGTTTTGTTCTTTATCTGTACTTTGTTTTTATGACAAAGAGTCATTCAAACCTTCAAGAGACATTTCAAGACCTTATTTTAGAGAATGTAATTTATAGAGAATTTAAACTAGCCATGCCCTTCATTAGCTCGTACAGAGCTTCTGGTTTTAAGGTGAAGAAAGTAAACTGTGTAAGCAGCAGAAAGCTAGGGAGCAGGATCGGCAGTGGCACATGCAGTAGGATGGTACCTTACCAACACTGTGGTTCATACCTGGGGGGCTGTAGTGCTGGAGCTGGTGTTGGGGCCGCGGCCACAGTGGGTAAAGTCGTGACCACACGTCTTGGTCTGACGATATCCTCATCTGGAATCAGAATTAAATCTGTTAAGCATTTAAATCCCATTCTGTGATTCAGCATCATCAAACGTGAAGCTGGCCTACTGTAAACAAGACTGTGACTTACTGGATGTGTCCCTTTTTAAACCCTGTGAGATAAAAAAGAAGAGTAAGATGTAAAAACACATGACATGAACACTTCAGAAGTCACATGTTTTTTCTTGCAATAATTCTATTTGTTTATTTTTGCCACTAAAATCAGCCTCCTGCTTAGACCTAATTATGTTCTGTTGTTAAAAATCAATCAATTAGACATTATTTGTAAAGCTGTTTTTAAACAATATTGTAACACAAAGTACGGAAGAGGATTGTATTCACATGAGAGAAAAAACAAATCCGCTCTGTTTTTCTGAATTACCGAGATAACCGGCGCCTCAGTCCCACTCCTTGAGGGCCCATATTTTCATCAATCGTCTGATTGTCTCTTTAAGTCACCACGTAGCCAGCTTGAATACATTTCAGATGTATCGTATTATATAAACGAAGCAGGCCAATTTGCTCAGCTGATCCTGGAGAAATGCTGCAATGTGCAGCAGATCAGAACGAGCCTCTTACCTCACCGACCTGGCGGACCCATATGTGCCTGCTCGGGCACTTCGCTCTCAGGGGACTGGCCTTTAAGTGTCCCTAAGGTCCGAATGAAGACTATTTGTGAGCGGGCCTTTTCATTCTGTGCACCCACTCTATGGAACAGTCTCCCATCAGGTTATGTTTGGTTGATGTATTTAAAGCAAAGCTGAAGACCCACCTGTTTACTGTTGTTTACTGCTGATGTTTCTTATGGTGTGTTGTGTCTTTGTGAAGCTTTGTAAAGCACTTTGATTGAAAGCACTCTATAAATAAAATGATTATTACGTCTAAACACCTGCAAAGGCCTAAGGTGCCTGTGCAAAGTTGACAATACCATCTCTGTTACTTATAGACACTAGTATCTCTCAATGTCTTAAACCCAAAGTAAATAAAACTGGATTCAACTGAACAACCAGGGCATGTTCAGGCTACTCTCTTGTGTTACCTTGAGGTACTGTTGGGATTTTACAGTAGCAGTATGTTGTTAATCCAGAACAGAGCAGAATTGTTTAATTCATGTGAATTCAATACGCTCCCGTCACAAAGTGCTGTACATAAAACTAATAATAGTGATAATAAAATGGAATAAATTAAGAACACATAAAAATGAATACAATAATAAAACACTCAAGGATTAAACCAGTAAAATAAACTCAGATGCTACACAACAAATAGAAACTAAATGTAAAATGTCAGTGCAGCTGAGAAAAATCAACTCCATGAGTTTTCTTGAATGACTCTTTTGTTGTTTAAACAGAATTGAAGTAAGAGGGCTATCTGACTGAGCTTCAGCATCAAGTCCACTTAATACGAACATATAGGGAGAAAAGAGTGGGGGCTGACATGCAGCAAGGGAGGTTTTAATTAAATTGAATTTAAAGAGTGATTCATGTCTGATGTATTTTTTGCTTTTGTAAGACAGGAAACGAGAAAGACAGGAGTGGAAAAGATGGGAGAGATGGTGGGGATAAAGAAGATGAAATTAAAGCTGCAAGCGGCGATAAACGGGCCCTCGCACAACTGCAGCCACTGCCTCATGTGAGCCACCGGCTTTTAAAGCCCCGAAATCTCACCTTTTCTCGCCATTTTGAATTTTCAAAGCTAGGTGGCGCTCTTCCTGTTGAGTTTCGGATATGGGTACAAGAGGCTTTTTTGTGCGTCCTGATACCATGAATATGTGTTTTAATTTTCATGCATATAGCTCACAATAACCTCTATGGGGAGGTGTTTTTGAAAACTGTAGAGCACATTTTTGACAATTCTTTTGCAAGACCCAAAGAATCGCAAATTTTTCACCAGGCCTGATGAATGTGTTGGATTTGGTGAGATTACGTGCATTTTAAAGTCCCAAAAATCCATTTCCTGTTTATGGTGAGACGTGTGTTTTTGATGCACCGCCTGAAAGTCTGCCATGCCCACAATTTTAGTCTGAACGGTATGCCTCTAAAATTTTGAATTGTCACTGTGTCTACTATAGGATGTGCCTTGTTTGGACTGAATTAGAGAAAAACCCTAGGATGAGATCTCAAAAGTATGCACCCTTATTTGGGCGGCGTTTTGAATTTTCAAAGCTAGGTGGTGCTCTTCCTGTTGAGTTTCAGATATGGGTACAAGAGGCTTTTTTGTGCGTCCTGTTACCATGAATATGTGTTTTAATTTTCATGCATATAGCTCACAATAACCTCTATGGGGAGGGGTTTTTGAAAACTGTAGGGGGCGCTAGTGAGCACATTTTTGACAATTATTTTGCAAGACCCAAAGAATCGTAAATCTTTCACCAGGCCTGATGAGTGTGTTGGATTTGGTGAGATACGTGCATTTTAAAGTCCCAAAAATCCATTTCCTGTTTATGGCGAGACATGTGTTTTTGATGCACCGCCTGAAAGTCTGCCACGCCCACAATTTTAGTCTGAACGGTATGCCTCTAAAATTTGGAATTGTCACTGTGTCTACTATAGGATGTGCCTTGTTTGGACTGAATTAGAGAAAAACCCTAGGATGAGATCTCAAAAGTATGCACCCTTATTTGGGCGGCGTTTGGAATTTTCAAAGCTAGGTGGCGCCCTTCCTGATGAGTTTCGGATATGGGTGTAAGAGGCTTTTTTGTGCGTCCTGATGCCATGAATATGTGGATTCATTTTCATGCATGTAGCTCAAAATAACCTCTATGGGGTGGGGTTTTTGAAAACTCTAGGAGGTGCTACTGAGCACATTTTTGAGATTTTTTTTGCAAGACTCAAAAAATCTCAAATTTTTCACCAGGCCTGATGAGTGTGCAAAAATGTGCGCACTTTCATGCATGTTAAAGGCTCCAAAAATGCGATCTCGGGGCAGAAGAAGAAAAAAAAAAGATGATCCTTAGGGTTACAAGAGGGCCTTCGCCGACCTTGTCGGTGCTCGGGCCCCTAAATGTCCCTAAAAATGTCACAGGCTGGACGCAAACCACAGGCTTGGCTCAAAGTCAGTGTCTTACCTCTGGGCCACAAGGTCACCCTTAAAGGGACATTATATGTTGCACTTTAAGATATATCCCTTATTTCTATGTCCTGAATCATGTTTGTTACTGAAACAGGTAAACTCAGTGTTAATATACCAACCATTGCACTGCTTGTTTTATGTCCTGGTGACAAAAAGGTAGATAAGACATTGCCTAATTACACTACACCGGTCAAACAGATTGCACAGTAAAATACATTTGTCCCTGCTTCATTGAAAGCAGCACAAAGAACTAACTATACAAGAGTAAGTCCCTCAGCAGCTAATCAATAGAACAGCAAAACATCAGCAACGGGGAAATAAAAGTCCAAAATCCAATAACGAGAACATTGTTAGTATCACGTTAGGAAATGTCAACTTAGTGAACTGCTGCTGTGAGAGCAGGAAAAACTGGAAAGCTTTCAAAACATGCTTCTGAAGACTTAAAGAGCCACCCCCGGCACCAGAGAAGGTGTGAGGCTGATAAAGTCGGAGCGGAGGAATGTTAAAAGAGAAATGAGTTCTGATGTTTGAGAAGCGAGAGCAACGTAATATTTCCTCTCCAGCTGTGACTTCAAACACCGGTGTGTGCGTGAGCGCCCGTTCACCATGAGAGGGACACAAGGAGCCAAGAAAAGGCAGAGGGGCAGATATGGAGAGAGAAGGAGGGAGACAGGAGCAGATGAGAGGAGAAGACACGACGGTGGGGAGTGACTGAAGGAAGACATCAAAGGGTCCAGCTGTCAAAAGTGCAAATTTTCTCCCTCTACTGAGACGGAGCATGCAGCTTTTCATGATGAAAACAAGCTTCAAGCAAACTTGTGATCTTCAGAATCTGTAAAAATGTGTTTTTATTCTTTTATATGTTTAAAAATGAATGTACGAAAAGAGAAGCTAACAGCTTTGACCTTTAGCCTCAGAAACTGAACCACCTACGTATCTTCTGTCTTATTGGATCAACTCTGAGGACAGAGTAACGGGCAAAAGGGTACAAGAAGCATGTGACACATTTCAAGCCTGACCCCAGGGTGAGAGAAGGAAAGGACACTTACCGGACTACGTCTCTGTGACCAGCAAAAAGGAAGAGAGAAGAGATACCTGGTCAGAGAGTGACAAATCAGTAAAGCAGACATCTTATACATCAAGAGAAGAAGGTTTTTGGTCTGGCTGGTCAGATTTGGGAGAAAGGTTTTAGGGTTTTTGAGACAGCTGTGGGCAAACTTCGAGTGATCTGTTTGTGTTTATGCATACCTTTGTTTTTATTTAACCTTTATTTAAACAGATAAAAGACCCATTGAGATCGAGACCTCTTTCACAAGGGTGATCTGGCCAAGAGCCTGACCTGCTTGCAATGATGCTGAGGAAAACAAATTGTATCAATCAGAGGCTCAAAGCTAAATGAGGATAACTCATGTTGTTAAATCACTCCTATTTTCAAACACGTCCCTTCCTCTCCTTTACTTTCTATCTTTTTATTTTCTTCAAAGCATTTGTGGCCATCCAATCCTCTGGAGTTTCCTTCCGCTCTCCCTTTTCAGTGTCCCATCTGCCCTCTCCGTCTGAAACGTCTCCATCTGCCTGCGTCACTTCCCCCTCACATCATCCCTCTCTCCCTCCATCCCTCACTCTTGTGTTTGTTCCAGTTGTGCAGTGAGCCATGAGTGATTAAAGTGATGTAACAAGGGGGCGGGACATTCTGGCGGAAGGGATTAATTTCATTGGGCGAACTAGGGGCAAGACAAAGCTTAACACTCTCATCCGTGACCAATCGTGTTGCGTCTTGCAGTACGTAAACAGGAAGCACAACAGGAAGTGTTTGGAGTGACACACTGTGACCTTTTAGCCTCTATAAGAGATTAACAGTGACAGGACCGCTGATGTTGTAAAAGGATTTCTCCAGTTATAAGGTTGTGTGTTTGAAATCAGTGTAACAAAACAAAGTAAAGAAACGTTCCTCTTATATTATATTTATTTTACTTTTACTGCATCCTTGCTTTTGGTTTAAGACAAATGAAGGGGCGGCTGTGAAGACCTGACTGCACATCAGCTGCCTGCTTTATGAAATAATGAGAACCCATCACAAAAAGATGTTGTCTTCAATTTTAAGCCGTTTTCTTGTTGACATTTAGGGAGCAAAGAGAGACGCAGGAGGAGTTAAATGCAAAGTGAGGTCTAATTTTTGTTGTGTCGGATACATTAATTCCATCCCTGACCTTTTTCTCACAGCCGCTGCTGCTTGTAGTCTCGTTACTTGGACGGCGAGCTGGAATCTCAAGACTCCAGAAGCAATTAAAATCAGATTTAAGATGTCTTAGTCAGTGGAAACAACTTAAAAGACAGAGCTCCTGTGCTCCAAGTATCCAAGCTAAAAAATTGTGCCATGAAACAGCTGAGCAGAGCACACATGCTGCTAGACTCTGCACCACAATGTATGACACCATGATGAAGCACACTTACACCAAGAGAGAAGTTACACAACATTAATCATTTTCCCTCTTAATGCCACGACATGAAGCCCACAGTCGTCACACGCTAGCTTTGTGTCTCGCTCTAACACTGAGCATATTTGATGAACAAATGAGAAAACACATGCACAAGCAAGCAGCTCACAGAACGGGGAGTGATAGATTAAACAGTCAAGAGTAAAAACAAGACTTTGACACACGAGCAAGCAAAAGCAAAAGCTTACCGGACTCCTCTACAGGGGTTAGCAGCGACAGAGACAGAGATAAAGAGAAGAGGGGTGGAACAGTTAGGAGGCTCTAAAGGATTGTTAGTGATGCACCTGTGTACACTGTGAGCGGTTACCTACATCCACTGTCATCTACAGATATACTGTGAAACATTAGTGTAGCTTTAACCCCTACACTGTACCCTCAACTCCTCTGAGCATGATGTGAGCTGTGAATCTTGGTGAGGGTTTGATGTGAAATCAGCTGTAAACCTGCTTTTTTGTGTTCATATGGCTGATTCATGAAGTATAAGACAAATACTACAAAAAAAAAGTGTGTTAAATACAACACTTAGTTTCTATAAGTGATTATAGCACTTGGGGTGAGTGTTTCACGTCCTTATTACAGCCACAGTTTGAGGGCAGGATGGATTGTTACACCTTTAGGAACAAGTTCATAAGAACGTCTACATGACTCCTCTGGAGAATCACATGATATTCACTGACTGTGAGGTTGTTGTTGAGTATGAGCCTTCTTTTGGAAGAAAAAAACAGCAGCCATGAATATTTTGGTGGAGAATAAATCTAGCTAAAGGAAAAGCAGAGTCAAAGACAAAAGCAAAGTAAAGGGCATACGCAGTGTTTACTTTCTGAACGACTTGGCCTCTCTTCCTTTTTGTATAAAGCCATTTATTTCCAGTCCATAGCCAAGGTTACCCAGAGTTGCCAGGGACGGGGAGTTACTGTGTGACTCGTGTAATTTATGTTTGAGGGTTTAGCTCCGTCCAGACAAACGTGTTGCTAATTTGAACCAGTAGCAGTGCAGGCCGCAGTCTTGTTGTCAAAGTGAGAAGCTGGTTAATCCAATGACTGAATAACAAGGAGAGGTATAGTAACTATAGTATCTTACCTATACTGAAAGTTGAGGATATAAATTAATATATAATACATATATTGAAATATTTGAGGATTTAAATGAAAAAAAAAAAATTTGAGGACATAAATAACTAAACAAAAAATAGGTTGAAATATTTGAGGCTATAATAAAAATAAATAAAAATATTTGAGGATATACATAAATAAATAATAAATACATTTAAATATTTGAGGATTTAAATAAATCAATACAAATATTTGAGAACATAAATAAATAAAAGAATCAATCAAAATATCTGAGGATATAAATAAAAATAAAAATACAATTTAAATATTTCAGGATTTAATAAAAAGAAATAGACATTTGAGTATATAAATAAGTAAACATAAATATTTGAGGACATAAATAAAAAAAGGAAAAATACATTGAAATATTTGAGGCTATAAATAAATATAAATATTTGAAGACATAAATAAATTCATTTAAATATTTGAGGCTATAAATAAATAAATAAATATTAATATTTGAGGACATTAATAAATACATTTAAATATTTGAGGATATAAATAAATACATTTAAATATTTGAGGATATAAATAAATAAATATAATTATTTGAGGATAAACATAAATAAATATATAAATAAATATAAATAATGAAAAAATATTTAAAAATACATACTTATTACAAAAAAAAATATCCAAACAATAACTAACTATATAATAACTTATTATTTTAATTCCTGATCTGTCATGTAACGACCACCGTAACTGACATTTTCAATGCATCTGTTATTGTTTACTTAATGGAAAACAAATAATATGCTGTTAAATTACCCACACTTTTTTAAGCAGATATTTTCACAGCATTTTTTTGTCCAACCAACAGTCTTAAACTTCAAAAACTTTAAACAGCAATGATAGAAAACTGAAACACAAATCAGGAGGTTTTCAAATTTCTAAACTAAAAAAAAAAATAGCAAGCATCCACTTCTGGCTTTTCTGTTAATAAAATAATCATTTAAATTTATTTGAATCCAAAATTCATGTTTATGAATATCTGTCAATTGACCAATTACTTCAGCATTGTGCTTTAAAGTTGAACTGAAAACAAATAAAAATAGACACCTTCTTGGACCCACTTAACGTGTGCACACACACATTACCTGCATGGAAAGACCTTCACACCTGATCAGGTTAACAGGGCCAGCAGGCTGGATTAAATTATTGAGTCCACAAGCTCAAATGACCTCAAGCAATCTCACTGTACAGCAGACGGACACACAGGTCCAATGTGCCCACTTTCCTACCTGAATTATTCAAAGCAGACACCCAAGCTAACCGTCCTCCCTGAAGAGCAGAGGGATTACAGGTAGGCCTATAGCTGAGTCTAACAGCTGATAACAACCGGCCTCCAGGAGGATGGTTGTTTATATTTGGACTCATCAACAAGACTGCAACACTTTTAGCAAGAGCTTTGCACCCTGCTGTTTGACAGGGTGTGTGTCACATTGTTTTTGTTGTGGTCGGGGAGCTCTAGTGTGTCAAAGAGGACGCTGACTTCTCTGACAGTCATGACCATGTAGCACAAAGTAACTGGAATTTAAAGCTTCCTATAAATCAGCTCCCTTCACTGGTTACAGTCTGGGGGTCAACCAGAGACATTATATTCTGCTTTTCACTGTTTCACAAAAACAAACTTGATCTGGTCTAGCATAGACAAAGTGAAAACAGTGACTCATTAACAGCTTTGAATAAAAAACAGTGGGATACAGCAACATATTAACACTGAAGCCAGATAGCAGCTCTGTAGATATGAGCACAAACAACACACATGCATTCATAGAGATACCTGACTCTGTTTATAAGATAACTAACTAATGAGGAGGCAGAGGATTACGACACATACACATTTACCAGTTTAATCATGAACAGCAGTGTGTAACAGAAAGGCTTACTCACCAGAGGAGACGGGGACAGGGCTATGTTGCCTATTGAGGCTTTCAGCTCGTCAACTGAGGGCACTGACGCGACTTGATCGGCTGGCAGCGGCTTAATTTTGATTTTGAATTTTTTCCGGTGGTCCTCCTCTCCTTCCGACTCATCGGAGGAGAAGAAGTGGGTCTTTTTGGTGGTGGGCTGTGGTGGGGGGTTAAGGAAAAACAAATAACACCAGACCTTCATCCTTCAGTGACTTCTTTGAAATCTGTGCTTTTCTATAAACCTACTTCATCAGTTCTACCCCAATTTCTATTTCTACTTCCAAATCATTTGCCCTACTTTTGATTAACATGGTTTATAATTGAGATTCAAGCAATTTAACTTCGTAGGATTTCAATTACTATCTCCCAGCTCTATAAATACCCTCTCCCTGTGAGATACTATCTGAATCCTAAGATTACTTAAACTACTTATTATATTAAGTCACAGATTTTACAACTCTAACCAGGGTCAAATACACATTTAGGATTAAATATGGAGCATGTCTCCTCACAGAACTGAGTGCATGTTTCTCTACATCAGATCACGACATAAACCCAGGGAGAAAGTTACAGCAAAGTGGTGTATACAGATTCATCATCCAAACAATCACCGAGAAGAAAACTAAGCACGACCTCTGGTGAAAATGAGTTGACAGTCTGGGTCTCGATAGAGAAGTCATGTGGCTTTTCTCAAACATTTTAACTGCCTGCTCACCTCAGGGGCATCAGTGACTCATTCTTCATGCTGTGCCTTATTACCTTTACTTAGATCTTTGCTAATTGGATGCTTTTGCACTTCATTGTCGCACTTCATCGGCATTGTGTGTCACGCTTCTGTTCGTGTGGGTTTCTTTATAGAGCAGGAGGACATTTGTTGATTTAGATTTACATCCACTTCATGATTTATCATTAATTATTATTATTTTAAATGTATTATTTAATTAAAAATATATATTTATTTTTTATTATTTTTTAATTTATTCAATTTTTTACTATAATTATTTGTACTTTCACACCCTCTTTCTGTCTGCCCTTGAACTCTCACTTCCCTCCCTTTCACATTTTCTTTACCTCCACCACCAGGGAACCATCACAAATGGTTTCTGTTTCACAATCATAGGCACACACACCATGCATCATCAAACACACACACACACACACACACGTACACACAATGCACAAACTGACATCATACCAACATGCCACACACATAATGTGTTCTGTTGTTATTTTGTTTGGAAATTTGAAAACTGTGCATGTCACCATCTTATAGTTGTCTTTCTTTGTTATCTTTTTTCTTGCAAACTAAAAAATAAAAAAGATTTACATCCACATATTTAGCAGCCACAGAAAGTCCCCATGTGATTAAGAAACACCAGAAAGTTCTTGCCTATGAGTCTGCACGAACAAATCCTGTTCTCACTACAGAAGCAATCCCAATTTTGTGCACCAATAAAGTTGACAGTACTAGTAGGAAGTAAAACGTAAATGAAAAATGATGCAGTGCTGAGGATATCTCCCTCTTCTGAATCGTCATCAGGTCTGAGGCTATAGCCTTCATCGTCCAGCACAGGAGAGTTCTGAAAAACACAGAGGCTCAGTATTAATCTCTGTTGACGCAGAGCTGTTAGTTCAAAGAGTACCACAGGATAAAAGAACTACAGCTGCAGTTTACTGTGATACAATCACACATTCAATAACACAGTAAACTGACATACATGACCTTAATGAATCATGGCTCAATGAGAATCAACTAAATAATAATCTGGATGTAAATAAAGCAGGACACTTCTATTGAAAACAGATCTCCTGTTTTACTGCCCGCTTTAAACATGCTCCGTTCACATACAATCAATATCATATTGATCTTAGAATAACATGGATGAATACTATGGATGAATCTATAAAACTTAATGAAAAATAGATGAGTGCAGCTCAAACTGAGACACTAAACCTGCTTTGTAATAATCATAACTTACATATCTGTCCCAGTCGATGTCTCCGTAGAAACCATTAGGGGCCCCGTTGGTTTTCTTCTGAGCCTGAGACAAGAGAGAGTTTGATTTAAATCCCACGACACCACGACAGTACGGTGTGTCCTCCTCTATTTCAACTACCACTGGATGTGTTTCTGTGGGAGCTACTGTTCACTGTCACTCGGGTGTTTTTAATTCTGCTGTAAGAACCTCAGTGCTGTGTACTCTGGATGTCTCACAGCGTCCTATAACACAGCTTTTATTGGCATTCTGTTTTTACAAGATTGCAACTCAAAAGGTGCTCAACATATATGAAACATTCAGTTTCAGATTCCTTATGACTGGAATAATTTGCCTTTAAATATTTGTTCTTTTTTACTGAATTGTATGGAATACTTTATTTCCACCAATAAAACAATTTAAAGCCAAAAAAAAATGTTTTCTTTGTCTTCCTTCCTCTTATCTAAAAAATATTTCCCATCTCAAAACAAACTGTTTATTCTTATTATTAACATATATTTTTTAATAAATAAATAAATTTTTAGTGTAATCATTGCTCCTTTATTTTATTATGTTTTTCTCTTGTCTAAGGTTGTACCAATTGATGTTGTTGTAATTGTTCAGCTGGTTGTTGTTCTCTATTTGTGATTGTCTGTTTGGCTCCCTCTAAAACCAGATGTTACATCTGAAGGGGTTTATACCGATAAATACAATTTTATTCAATTTACATGTTTTAAAAGAACCATGAGGATTCACTTTGTCAGTCTTATCTTTTCCTTAAGCCTGATTTATACTTCTTCGGCGAATCAAAGGCGTAGCCTACGCCGGAGGTCTGCGTAGCTCCCGTACCTACGCAGAGGCCTAAACATGTAGCTGATGTGCACCTCCTCCAAAATGTAACTACGCGTAGAATCAACCCAGGCCGCAAGCCCTGTGATTGGTCGGCTCAGCTGCATTGTATTTCCCGCTTTTAAAGCACTTCCAGGATCCCCGCTCATCAGTCGTGTATTTCATCTCCTCCTCTCTATTCTTCATGTAATCATGTCTGTATGATAAACAGCAACATGTATCAGCTGTAGATTAACATAACACGCTCTGAATCTCTGTGGAAAAGGAAACAGAGATCGTAGCGGGGTCGGAAGCAGGCGACCGGCTACCAGAGAGACCACACTGCCCTCAAGGGTTTCGGTGGAGAATTGCTGTGCGACACGGACACACCGACGCACAAGTATGAGGTGCTCATGTCCACATCAGCCCCTGCTGTGTAGGGTCAATGTAGAAGTATAAATCAGCCTTTCAATCTCCTCAATGTTCCTGCTAATAAACAGCTGATACAGCAACACTTGTGACTGACTAATGAGTGTATGAATGCACAGTGATGTCTACAAGATCTAGAAAAACTACTCTAGAGGTGAATCTACTCCACAGGACCAAAGACTAGAGTTCAGTACCGATTCAACCTCTTGAGGTTCCTGTCAAGTTGAAAAAAAAAAAAGAACGAACCACATGATCATGAGACTTGTTTTCTTCTTGACAAACATGTTTAGAGTGAACATTCATTTACAACATATTAATAAGTTGAATCACATTAAATGTGGTCTGATACTTACACCCCCGTCTCTGTCTGGGGACCCCCTGTGAAGATTTAAAGAAGAGAGAGAAAGAAGAGCATGAAAGCTGCTTCATATCTGAGCACTTCACTTTGAAAGAGCTTTCTAATTAGTCAATCAAAACTGTTTGGTTTGAAAGGAGGCGTCCTAGGAAAACACTTGTGCACCACCATTCCCACACACACTTATTTACTCTCACAGACACCACAGCACACAAACCTTTCACTGTAAGTCTGCGAGTGGAAGCAGTCACAAATTGGATAAACAGCTCTGAAGAACCATTACACTTGAAAAGTATTTTACTGGCACTATGACGCCTCATTTAGAGATTCAAAATAATATGTCAGATGGGGATTACACACACACTTAATTAAAACTACTCACCTGTGTGTGGTTGATAGAAGTAGGAGTCTAAAATCTATTTAACAAAACCTATGTTTAACACTAATCCTGAAACTGCTGTCACTTATTGTAATCCTTTGATTCTGTTGTAAAGTATCTGCAGCTGTGTAACAATTCTTCTTCTTCAAGTTACTTCTTCCACTTCGCCCAACACTCTACATCACTGTTCATGGTCCTGGCAATGAAACAGCTAATACGCTCCTCATCTGGATTTCACAGCAGGAAAGAGAGTCTCAGCTTACGTGGAGTCATTGTCCTTTTCTTTCTTCCGTATCCCGAAGGCCTTCCTGGTACGTTTTTTCAATCCTGAGGAGACAGAAGAGAAAAAAAAAGGCGGGAAAAAGGTGAGTTCATATAACTGTTAAAGGGTAAGTGGGGTCAGCTGTAAAACATCTGTCATCTGGGAGATCAAAAGAGGGACGGAGGGGAGGGTTTATGCATTATTGAGTGAGTTGCTGCATCCATGTGACGGCAAACACCTTTTTTCACAGCTAAATGTGTGTTCATGGCCACTGTGGATGGATGGATGGATGATAGATGGATGGACAGCCTTGCAATCCTCAAATCATTATGAAGGGATGGGAGATTCATTAACACTGATAATCAATGCAGCAAAAATGTAACAAGAATAACTTAGAGAGCACAAAGGAGCCTCCAGCAGGTCAGTCAGACAGATGAGACAGACTGTGATTTAGAATGCTTCATAAAGTGTGTCACTTAGTGGCTGCCTGTTTGAATCCTTGACTAACTAAACCTGAGCTGAGGGCTTCCACAACACTTACCTCAAAACATACACTGTGTTTAAGCAGAAAGCATAGTTTAACCATAGACTGTATAATAAATGGATGTAGTATTCCTGATCACCCATCAGTTTCTGAAGCGCTGTTCTGAAGCCAATCGTCGGCGGGTGCCATATAGGAAATGCTGAACTCAACCTAACTTAGTGTGAGGTAAAGAGGCAGGCTTTGAACCTCCTAGCCAACAGCTACAGTGTTCCCGCCTGTCAGTCAAGTCAGCTGTGCCTTTCATAATGGTAAACCTGTACAGTGTTTGTCGATCAAGAAATGAGCTATCCAGACTGCACTAGTTATTTTGGACCAGGCTGTAAACATGTTTATTTCTGCTGTAAAGATCAGCTTTTTTGAATTTGTGTTAATGTTCTCTCAAGTGCTTCCGGAGCCAGCCTCAAGCGGACACTCATGAAACTGCAGTTATTAACACATCCGCATTGTTTTCATTTCTCGCAGCCGGAGGTTGCCGTCTGGGTTTAAGAGAGGCAGGAGATAAAGTTAGTCTGAGGGAATGGAGCTGCTCACTGACCACCAAGCCTGTGTTTTGGCCTTAAGGAAAATGTCTGTATTTTCTGGAATGTCTTAAATGCAACATCTTTCCCCTGTTAAGTTTGCAAAATGAACCCCAGCAGGGTGAAAAAGGAGTAGAGTACAGGTATTCAGAAAATGCTAAAATGCAGCATTTGCACCTTAATTTGCAACTGAGTCAAACAAAAAAAATGCAGTCTTCAGCTCAGATTTGCAGATATTGTTTGTACATTCTTGCTTGTTACATTTTCTTTATAAGGATCAGTCATGCTTAGGTTACTGCCAGGCTATCAGGATATCCTCTGGACTGATTACAAACACTAAATTGCAACAAATGTTAAAAAATAATCAACTTAAACAACACTGCACCACTTTAATTGATTACTCTCCTTTTCGACGCAATATTTACTGGATAATATCCTCATCTCTGGTTTCAGGAGCTTCTCCTTTTCATCTCGTCTGCATATCAAGTGTGGAGTGTCAGATTTTTCAGTGTTAGAAATATAAATATCAAATCCAATTATGCTTCCTCTCAATTTGAAACCCTGTTCAGATGCAATAATTCTACAATTTCGCAGCCTCACACTGCTCACAATACAGACCTCAAATGCCTCTGTCTCATTCTTACCCCAGATGAAAGCCCAGTTGTCACCCTCCATTTCTGTTCAGGTTAATTCCTTCACTCTCATTCTTCATTTTCTTTGTCTGGCTGTGAACTCGTCACAACGTCTCATAATCGTCCTCATTCAACATGCAGACGCACACTGAGCCTGAGAGTGGGAACCTGATGCTCCCTGCTGCGCACCTACACACCTACACACTCAACCACGCACACACACACACACACACGCACACACACACACACACGCACACACACACACACAGCCAAGGTATCAAGATCTTGCTGTTGGTGTTCAACTGGTGCTCAAAACCAGTTATTTCACACATTGATGAGGAATAAAGTCAGTTTCTTGTGTTTCATGTAGTTTCTAACATCAATAATCTTTTGTCAATATGTCTGCAGCCAAATTGATCCAAAGAGGCGGCTGGCCATGAGGAAGTGTCATCCAGAAATGCCCTTTTATTGATCCTGATTCAGCCATGTGTCTTACAAAGGCATGTGTTGATACCATAGATTGTATAAATAATGGACGTAGTACCTGTGACGTCATCCATCTGTTTCTGAAGGGAAGATTTGAATCAAATTGTTGGTGGGTGCCATATTGCATATGCTGAACACAACCTAACTTCTGTGGAGCTAGTGTGAGGTTAAGAGGCGGGCTTTGAGCCTCCTAGCCAACAGCTACAGTGTTCCTGCGAAGCGGCAACCTCTTGTATCTAAATATGAAGCCCATGCAGTAGTGTTATAAACTGCAGTTCATCAAGCGTCCATTTGAGGCTGGCTGCAGAAACACTGGAAACCACACCCACCAATTCAACAAAGAAGATCTTTACAGCAGAAATAAAGATGTTTACAGCCTGGTTCAAAAAGCGTCTCAGTCTGAATAGCTCATTTCTCTCTGCCTGCACACTGTACAGGAGTGACTGACTTGACTGACAGGTGGGAACACTGTAGCTGTGGTGATGAGGCTCAAACTCCGCCTCTTTAACTAACATTAGCTCGACAGAAGTTAGGTTGAGTTCAGCATTTCCAATATGGCTCCTGCATACGATGGCTTCAAAACAGCTCTTCTGAAACATAGGTGAAGTCACGGATACTATGTCCATTATTTATACAGTCTATGGTTCCGCCTGTTAATCAAGTCAGTCATGTCCTTAAATGGGCAAAACTCTTAATCTTAAGATCTTATGAACCGTTGCGTTAGAAAATAATTCACCCCCCCGTACAGTGTGTGCCGAAAGAGAAATGAACTACGTAGACACAAGCCGTTTTTTGAACCAGGCTGTGAATGGGTGTGTATGTGGTTTCCAGTGTTTCTGCAGCCAGTCTCAAGGGGACACTCAGTGAACTGCAGTTTATAACACTTCTGCATGGGCTTCAGATTTTAAGACCAGAGGTTGCCGCTTGGTTGATACCTTTAGGTCAGTCTTTGTGTACAGAACGATAGCAAAAAACATAACCGGGGACATTTTGAAGAAATGCAAAACAAAATTTGCTGGATATGCGTTCATGCTTCATAATCTGTTGGTAGGAAGCCGCACATGTGACTTTAATGCCAGCATAATAAGACATTACAGAGTGTAAGGAGAGGAGGAAGGTTTGCAAAGCTCACCAGCAAAGCTTTAGAAGTATCGTATTTAGAACAATAGTCAAGCAGGGAGAGAGCTGATACCATCACACTGTCTGCGTGGGTGTTGTGAGTATGTGTTGTTTGGTCATTCTGTTTGCACTCTTGCACACATTCAGACGCCTCACTCCCGAAAAGTGAGATCAAGTTTGACTTCTTTTACCCAAAAGTAAGAAGAGATTACTTTCTGTGAAGCTTCTTTCATTTGGTGTTTTAACAGTTTGTGATCTTTGTAGGGTGGCTGAGGACGCTGCGTGATCTGTCAGCCTGTAGAGTCATACAGGGAGGGTTCTTTAATTGTTCTTCAACAGCTGGTCCACTAAGCCAACCAAATTTCAACACTTCATTTACAGCTTCTACAGCTTACATGTTGACACGCCACTGATTTCACGTCAGATCTGTCTCTGTGCACAACACCATAAAGGCATGCAAACTTTACCTTGCTTTTAGAATTCAAACTCTTGTGTGCTCTCATCTTGTTTCAGGCTGAAGTGAATGTGTACAACGTTTATCTTTCTCATCTCTCAGCCCTCCACTGGCCTCTCTTTCTCCTGCCCTCGGGTTTGTTTCCGTCTCTTGTAAAACCAGCTTTGGCCCCAAGCAAGAGCTGACAGGTTTACTGCCCCGCTTGTGAAAGAATACTGGGTGTGTTGTGTTTGTGTCATTGTGCACATGGCAGCTATAACCTGGCTGCAGAAAACTTGCACTCTGCACCTCATGAGATTTCACTCTGCTTCATGAGTTTACTTTGAAATGCTTATTTCCTGCACCTTTTCCCCTCTCCTCTTTGGTGATGTTTTTGCTCTGTTTTATGAGCATGTTGAGTATTACTGGCAGTGTTAATAACTTGCCTTCCTGCATTACGGGATAAACTGTCATGAGCTGCTTTTTGTTAAGATGGGTTCTTTGTTCCTTGGCTGTAAACATGTTTATTTCTGCTGTAAATATCTTCTTTTTTTTTTCAAGTTATATTTTTGGGGCTTTTTCGCCGTTATTCAACAGGACAGCCGAATAGAGACAGGAAATGTGGGGAGCAGAGAGCAGGGGAAGACATGCAGGAAACGGTTGCGGCCGGGAATCAAACTGGCGACCTCTGCGACGAGGACCGCAGCCTCTGTATGTGGGGCGCTTAGACCGCTACGCCACCAGCGCCCCAATATTGTCTTTTTTGAATGGGTGGTTTCCAGTATTTCTGCAGCCAGCTTCAAGTGTATGCTCAAGGAACTGCAGTTTATAACACTTCCACATTGGCTTCTTATTTTGAGACCAGAGGTTGCCGCTTGGTCTCAGCTTGCTAACAAAGATCTCTAACTAGACGGGAGAAGTTCCTCTCTTAATGTAGCAAACACAAAAGTGATACAGAAGTCACACAGAAGTCATTTCGTGATTGGTTAAACCCTACATATGTCAGGTTGCAAAGCAGAACAGAAAGAGGAAGTTACACCTGCAGAAGGTCAACTGTTCAGACAGGAAACATTGTTTCAAAATGTATTTTAGTAAAGGTGCAGTGAAACTGACAAAAGACACATCCTGTTATTCAGTTCATGATTGTATATTCATGTCAAATGTATTCCTGAGATTCCTGTGTTTTTCTTTGAAGTACGTTTTTGTTTTTGTTTTGTATATTAAAGCTTTTTATTTTAATCTGCACTTTTGGTTTTCTGGCACGTCACAACATACTGTATGTTTGAAAGCTGCTTTTTGTGTGCATCAACAAGTGTATTTCCTTTGGCTACAGAGGTGGAAATAATGCTATTTGTTTAACAATCCTACAGACAGTTGAAATCCAGCATTATGTAAACATCATTTCCTTTTTGTCCATGCTGAGTTTGTTTGTTGTTTCTTTAACCTCTCTATACAAACAGCCTGAAGACACACAGATCAGAACAGATACTGAAACAAAAAAATCCATGTTCTGTGTGGACACTAAATCTGATTGGAGGATGCTGATGGGACTGCGTGTGGCAGGGTTTAATTAACATGGAGCAAAATAACAGAGCATGCAGTACACACAGTGTAATGACTTAATGGCTTCCGTTCAGAGGGATGCTAGCACAAGTTGCTAACAAAATTAGAGATCTGTTCTGAAGACACAGTAATGTAATTCAAGGAAAAGCCAATGGACAGGAAGCCAAACATGACAGGATGCTGCCAAGCCTTAAAAAACGCAACATGTCAGCTCCAGAGCAGCAGAACACTGACCAGGGTTACACAGAACAGTTTCTGTCCCTGACGAAGACCTTCAGAAGAAAAGCCTTTCTTTTTCTGGGGTCTGTGTGGGAAAGGTTTTTTTTTGTTTTTGTGGGGAACTATTTCTAAAGTAATGTTTATCTGGTCTTTAAAAGAAGTTATAGGTTTAGGAAAATCTTAAAGAAGGGGAAGTTAACATTAGAAAGGGTCCCATGAAGTGAAAACAAACTCACAACATGAGTAAAACACCACCCTGAGCAGCACATAGTGGGTTATTATTATACTAGCTCTGTGAGGTCTACCCTTCAACCACGAGCACCGCCTGCAATTAAAAAAAAGAGCCAACCTTGAGAGACAGCAATTATGGAAACCTCTGCATTATTAGAAGGCTCATATTATTTATATTTAACATAATCCTTTTTTTGTACTTTCATTATTTTATTTTCCACTTCTTTTTTTTGTTATTATTATTATTATTATTATTAGTAGTAGTAGTAATATTATTACTATTATTATTATTATTATTATTATTATTATTATTATAATTATTATTATTATTATCATTATTATTATTATTATTTTCGATTTTAATTCACTGTACTATTTAACAACAATAATTATTATTATTTTCTATTTTAATTTACAATAATTAATATAATTACTATTATTATTTTCTTATTTACAGATTTCTTCAGCTGGCTAATTTTTTTCTTTTTCTTTTAGTGGATAAACAAAACTTGCCTTAATTGTTTAAATTGATCTTCTGTATATAATGTGGAAATAATTCAAATAAACAGATCTTTAAACAAAACAAAAAATGAAAGATGCGAATATTCAGATTAATACCTGAGAGCTCTTCAAAACAAACACAATATATTGCATTAGTATTCACAATATTGAAGCTCAGCGTCACAAAGTGTGTGCTTTTAGTAAACGTAGCTTTTTTCCAAGCAAGTGAGGACGAGAAAAACAGCAAAGATCACACTCCTCTTATTCCACCAGAACTTTAGTTATTAAATTTGCTTCAATTAGTTTAGACTTTTTGTGAGGCAGGAAAATATTTTTCTTATCTTGTAATCCTGGTCTGCAGTTTAACTCTGCAGCATCAAGCACTTTGAATTGCTGTAGTATGAATGGTGCGTTACAAATAAACTTGCCTTGCCATCATTACAATACATCCACTGTGTGTGTACTATGTTATTCTATTAGTGACATACATGTGTAAATATTATTCAGAACTGGTCCAGCTGTAATTTACGATGTGTGAACTTCACCTATTGTTACTGTGTGGATGTGATTTTCTTTGGGCTTGCATATGTCGGCTACTGCAAGAGGTTTCTGATGCATTAGCCTCAGGAATATTAGTCATAGAGGTCATCCAGTGAGAGAAATAAAATGGAAGGCTATGAACACACACACACACACACACACACACACACACACACACACACACACACTCACAAAATGTAAATCACACAAGGCTGCACATGTTCGCCGCTGCACACAGCTGCAGAAACACACTTTTTTTTTTTTTTTTTAAGTGGAGCTTCTGAAAAGGCAAAGCAGAGGCTGTTTAACAAGCCGCTCCAAAGGGGGAAGAGATGAAGAGGCCCTATAGGCCAACCAACAAAACACACACACACAGCTTGTGCTGGCAGCAGCAGCAGAGCGGACCAGGCCATGCCACTCCAGACTCTGGATGAGAGACCTGTGCTGCTGTGCATAGTAAACAGAAAGGACAATAATACACCATTGAGAGCGAGGAGCAGGAGGGTGGAGGAAAACACATCTTTATGAATTTTAAATACTGTTTTAAAAAAAGAGAGCGTTGAACACTTCACCTCTCTTTCCTGATCATGATTTATAAATCTAATCTGCATCATTTTATCATTCAGAATCCAGCGCAGTATGAATGTTTAAGCATGCTCATATGTGCATAGGTAGAATAATTAAAGTGAGAAGACACTGTTGAGTTGTTTTGGTGTTGAGTCAAGCTGTTGACTAGGCAAGAGGAGAGGCATGTAGAGCCAATGACAGTCAGGCAGACAGGTTAGCCGTCAAGGAGACAAGTCATTAGAAGAACAGGGCGAAGGCTGCCAGGAACATAAACAAGCAGAGAGAGAAAAATGCAGAGACAGAATCAGTAGGTAGATGACTAGACAGCTAGCTCTGAGACAGGCAGGCAGACAGACAGACAGACAGACAGACAGACAGACAGACAGACAGACAGACAGACAGACAGACAGACAGACAGACAGACAGACAGACAGACAGACAGACAGACAGACAGACAGACAGACAGACAGACATATTGTAATCTGGAAGTTTAAAGGGCTCTTTCGTTGGGAGTGACTCATCCATCCTCAAGGCCCTGAGAGGCAGGAGGAGGGGGAAGAGGAGGAGGAGGAGGAGGAGAAGGAGGACGCAGGTGAGGACAGAAAAGCTGCTGCAGACTGGCAGAAACTCTAACAATGACCTCGCAATGATGCTGAGGCAGAAGTATGCCCTGATAACATGCAGAGACACGTGCAGGTATGTGAGTGCAGCCTCCATTTTATAGCGTGCACTGTTTTTGCAGACCTGCATGGGGCTAAAAATATAAAGAGTAGTCTCGGCAGAGGAGAGCGGAGAAAGATGAGATTATTTACTGGGACTGTTCAAACACAAACCCTTTCCTTTAGCAGATAATATTCTGATCTCTCAAATACAACCTTTAGATATACTGTAAGGCAGCATGCATTAAGATGTACAGAAACAGTCTCCCACTGATCTCACACTCACTACATGCCACATGAGTTCAAGTGTCTCAGTCACATCCATTGCTCCTAGTTGCCGACAGTTCAGTGCAAACACAAGAAATCTCTGTAGACAGGCATTCAGAGGCCAGAGCGGACTTCAGAAACATCACTGTCATACGAGGCCAACTTTCAGTTTGTCTGTGGATGATCTAGTTTTATTCTGTATTATGGAAGGGCCTAGAAAAAGAATGGTCCAACCATAGACTGAATAAATAAAGGACGTAGTATCCGTGATGTCACCAAACTGTTTCTGAAGCGCTGTTTTGAAGCCAATCGTTGGTGGGAGCCATATTGGAAATACTGAACTCAACCTAACTTCTGTCCAGCTAGTGTGAGGTAAAGAGGTGGGGTTTGAGCCTCCTAGCTAACAGCTATGTGTTCCCGCCTGTCAGTCAAGTCAGTCATGTCCTTATTTGGGCAAAACTCATGATCTTAATATCTTCTGAACTGTTGTGTTAGAAAAAATTCAGTCCCCGTACAGTGTGTGCTGATAGAGAGATTAACTACATAGAGCCAAGCTGTTTTTTGAACCAGGCTGTAAATAGGTTTATTTCTGCTGTAAAGATCGTCTTTTTTGAATTGGTGTGTATGTGGTTTCCGGTGTTTCTGCAGCCAGCCTCAAGAGGATTCTCGATGTATTGCAGTTTATAACACTTCCGCATGGGCTTCATAGTTTGAGACCTGAGCTTGCCGTTTGGTTCCTGCCTATCAGTCATGTCCTTATTTGGGCAAAACTCGTAATCTTAATATCTTCTGAACTGTCGCGTTAGAAAAAAATCCCTCCTGTACAGTGTTCATGGAGAGAGAAATGAGCTATTCAGACATAACTTTTTTTGTACCAGGCTGTAAAAATATTTATTTCTGATGTAAAGATCGTCTTTTTTGAATTGGTGTGTATGTGGTTTCTGTTTTTTTTCCTGTAACCAGCCTCAAGTGGACACTTGATGAACTGCAGTTTATAACACTTCTGCATGGGCTTCATATTTTGAGCCCGGATGTTACCGCTTGGTAACACCAAGCACCAACTGGAGCATGTTAGCATTTTTTAATTAGCATATTGCTGTCAGATTCTGTACTTCATGATACCTTCTATTCGATTATTGAGAGATGCAGCAATGTTATGGTGCTGCTTTCCAGGGGTTTGCCAAGGTCCTTAGTTTCAGTGAAAGATTCTCCGCACTGCTGGATATGAAGACGTTTTGATGTTCTGATTTTGTTGCTACAATTTGAATCAATTGCCTTACTTGACCGGCGAGAACAGGGCTCATGGAGAAATAGTTAGATAGGTCTGCAAAGGACCATGACCTCAATGCACTGAACACTTCTGGGAGAAATTTATGACAGGTCTTCTCAACCAACTTAAATGCTTTACAGAACAATCTGGATCCTTTGGTTTAATGGGAATAAATTTCCAAAGACCACTTGTGGAACCTATTTCAAAAGGGTGGCAGCTGTTACTGTGGAAAGTGGGATATAAACCCATATTAATGCCTATGAATTAATAATGTGATGTCCAACAAGCAAGCGGCCAGGTGTCCACAGCTGTTGAAGTTACGGTGCTTCTCTGGAATAAACAAAAACCATGTAATAAATCTCCCCCACTTATTTACCCTAGTCTCAAGGTTTAGGTTTTCACTTCTCTAACCTTTCTGTCTCAAACTCAAAGATGGAGGACGAATGTGACGAGATAGGCCAAGAGGAAAGATTCTGTCTGAGGAAATGTCCCCCTGTCCTGTTCTCTGACAGCACAGACAGAAAGCCATAAGAGGCATGGCGTGAACAAACCTCCAGAAATGGCCAGACATCCATCACTTTCAGCCTCTGTCTGTGTTTCAGTGACAGAGAGTGTGTCGGTGTGGCAGAGGAAAGACAAAGAGAGGGTGTCAGTTTGCGTTTGTGCTAAAATTAGGCCTCGACTGTACTGTCCAGGTGGCTGCACTGTGAGCTATCGACGCTAACACTTGCAGCAACAATGCACCCATGCAGACACAAAGGCACATGTATTAGGGATTGTATGGAAAATGTGATTTTGCTGCACGGATGCACCCTTTGAAAAAAAAATAAGAGATGTTTCCTCGGTGACGTCACCCACCTCCAAGAAAAGTGGGTCAGAGCCAGAAACCATGTAGCAGCATGCTAACAGTTGGTGCAGAGATGCAGAAAAGAAGCTTGAGAATGCCAAGGCTGTGATGATGCATCCATCTGTGCACTTACTCTGCTGATAAACCCTCCTGATATTTCATCTATTCATGCTGATCAGTTTCAGAAAGATGGGAAAATATGCATGAGCATTCAAGTAGCAGAAAAAGGAGGATAAATATTAATCATCACTGAATATGCCTTCAATCTCAAGATGCTTTGATATTTCACAGAGATCATTGGATAAAGAAACAACAAATCCACTCTGAGAAAATACAACATGTGATGTGTTTGTGTCTAACAAAGTGTAAATGGTAAATGGACTTGTACTTATGTAGCGCTTTTACACTACTCGTCACATTCACCCATTCATACTCAGTCACTCACTGGTAGTAGAGGCTGCTATTTAGTGAGGGACCACCAGTGTTAGCTGATCTCATTCATACACATTCACACCTCCTGAACAACAGTGGGAGCAATTTGGGGTTCAGTGTCTTGCTCAAGGACACTTCGGCATGTGACTGCAGGAGCTGGGATCAAACCGCCAACCTTCAGATTGATAGACGACAGACTCTACCCACTGAGCCACAGCCGCCCCGCCCCACAGTGTGCTTGTCATTTCTCTGTTTCTGTGATACAGAACAAAACATAATCAATGAATTGTAAAAGTTCTCTGCAGAATAATCTATAAAACAACAGCTGACAGTTGTACCTGTTGACCCAGTAGACAGATATTTATCTTAAAATAAATGACTCTTCTCTTAATGAAGTCAAATTGCTTGATAAATAATAGATACATCAAATTAATGGTTAAGGATAAAACAATATCAAATCATCTTTTCAGCACTGCATCAATAAATAACAAAAACAAACAATAGCTACTTATTTTAGTTTCATGTAAGATTATTTACAGCGCCTGTCCAACCATCTCCTCCCCTCACCCCATCACCGTTCATCTCCTCCCCTCACCCCATCCTCACTCCTGCCTCTTTAAACAGCCAGCACTCATGGTTCCCATCCCCAGGCTCCAAATAGCATCCACCAAGGACTGTGTGGTGAGTGACCCCGCTCAGAGCCAACAAAGTGGCTTTTAGCATAGATTTTTGAACACAAAGACACTGGGAGAAGATTTATTTTCCACCAGCCCGTCCGCTTATTGACACAAGATGTTCAACGATCAGAGGGGGCAAATATGGGAACCAAGTGCCCTCTCCACCTCCAGCTGGGGCTGGATGCACTCATGTTTATGTCACAGATGGATGCTTCTTGTATTTCCTGTAAAGTCTGTTGCTTGCTGAGCAGGAGCTGTAATGTAATGTAATGTAATCTACATCAACGTCAGTTTGTAAAATAATCACCTGTTTGTAAAATCTCTTCTCCTCCTCCTTTTTGACTCTTATGAACACTTAGGTCTGCATGTGTTTTGTGACTCGACATTGCAGAGGCTTTCATTTTCAGTGTAGATGGCCACTGCAATGTGTGTGTATATTTGACTTCATTTTTACAAATATATTAAATAAATAAGTAAGTAAGTAGATAAGTAAGTACAGTTGTGCTCATAAGTTTACATACCCTGGCAGAATTTGTGATTTTTTTGGCCATTTTTCAGAGAATATGAAAGATAAGAGAAAACTTTTTTTTCACTCATGCTTAGTGGTTGGGTGAAGCAAAATTTTATCAAACAACTGTGTTTACTCTTTTTATATCATAAAGACAACAGAAACTACCCAAGAAACCATACATTCTGCCAGGGTATGTAAACTTATGAACTCAACTGTAGGTAAGTAAGTAAGTAAGTAAGTAAGTAAGTAAGTAAGTAAGTAAGTAAGTAAGTAAGTAAGTAAGTAAGTAAGTAAGTAAGTAAGTAAGTAAGTAAGTAAGTAAGTAAGTAAGTAGGTAGGTAGGTAGGTAGGTAGGTAAGTAAGTAAGTAAGTAGGTAGATAGGTAGGTAGGTAAGTAGGTAAGTAAGTAAGTAAGTAGGTAGGTAGGTAGGTAGATAGGTAGGTAAGTAAGTAAGTAAGTAAGTAAGTAAGTAAGTAGGTAGGTAGGTAGATAGGTAGGTAAGTAAGTAAGTAAGTAGGTAGGTAGGTAGATAGGTAGGTAAGTAAGTAAGTAGGTAGATAGGTAGGTAAGTAAGTAAGTAAGTAAGTAAGTAAGTAGGTAGGTAGATAGGTAGGTAGGTAAGTAAGTAAGTAAGTAAGTAGGTAGGTAGATAGGTAGGTAAGTAAGTAAGTAAGTAAGTAAGTAAGTAAGTAGGTAGGTAGATAGGTAGGTAAGTAAGTAAGTAAGTAAGTAAGTAGGTAGGTAGATAGGTAGGTAGGTAGGTAGGTAGGTAGGTAGGTAAGTAAGTAAGTAAGTAAGTAAGTAAGTAAGTAAGTAAGTAAGTAAGTAAGTAAGTAAGTAAGTAAGTAAGTAAGTAAGTAGGTAGGTAGGTAGGTAGATAGGTAGGTAAGTAAGTAAGTAAGTAGGTAGGTAGGTAGATAGGTAGGTAAGTAAGTAAGTAAGTAGGTAGATAGGTAGGTAAGTAAGTAAGTAAGTAAGTAAGTAGGTAGGTAGATAGGTAGGTAGGTAAGTAAGTAAGTAAGTAAGTAGGTAGGTAGATAGGTAGGTAAGTAAGTAGGTAGGTAGGCAGGTAGGTAGGTAGGTAGATAGGTAGGTAAGTAAGTAAGTAAGTAAGTAGGTAGTTAGGTAGGTAGGTAGGTAGGTAGGTAGGTAGGTAAGTAAGTAAGTAAGTAAGTAGGTAGGTAGGTAGATAGGTAGGTAGGTAAGTAGGTAAGTAAGTAAGTAAGTAATAAATAAATAAATAAATTCATGGACAGGGAAAACCCCATGACCAGTGCAGCACGGACTGTAGCCTCCATACATCGTGTCCACTCCACCAACTCAGCTAAACCATGCCCTGTACATTGGCTTCATTTCAGAGGTTGCTGCATGGATTCAGTTACAGATCCATGGTGTCACAGTGAGAGTATCTCCCTCAAAGCATTTCTGAATTGCAGAAGTGGTTTTCAGACTCAGCAGGGATCATTGCTCTAATTTTTTTTAACACCCATAGTTCTTTGCTGTGCATTTCTTTCTAATGTGACCTGTAGAAGACAGGCATCACTGTTCTCTACAACCCCCTCAAAAGGTCTCCAGAAAAATCCTATTTTTATGGATGTTTGCAGGCTACAGTTGTCAAACCCTGCCAGGCCTCCAACTCTGCTCAGGAGACAAGGCCCCAGCTCTGTCAGTCATGTCCCCCCCTCTCAAAACAGATCACCACAGACATCACTGAGGGGAAAAACCAACAAGGAGAGATTCTGCTTTCCTCTCTGTCCACATGAATCTGACAGGGCTGAGATCTGCAGGCACACAGCTGAATCCTCTTACCACAGGGAGATGGAGGAGCAAGGCCAGGGAAATGTCCCCTTCTTTCCCTTTGTGCACGCTGCATTTCATAGCCACAGTTACCTGGCACATTGACTTAGCTGTTGATGCTGAACCATCAGTTCAGATGGAGCAGCAGTCATTCCACAGAGGCAGGGGGAAGGTGAAGCTAGCACTCTTATTTGGGTGTCGATCCCCAAATGTGAGCTCTGTCGGCCTCTTTCACAGGCAGGAAGAGTTCTCAGAAGTTTTCAAACCCCATCAGTGTGTTAATAATACTATTATGAAATGGCAAAACATTACAAATGAACCGTTTTGTTTATCTGGAGGTTCATTTGCACTGATGCATACATTTCTTCTGCAAACTACAGAATGAAGAGGAAAAACACTTTGTAAGTAAGATGTGATGTGATAACTGATCACTGAATAACATTTTCCTTTCTTCAAGCCTCCTTTGGGATGTTAGGCAACCTGTGACGTGAGCTAGTGCGATGTAGTCTGGGTTTCAAGGCTACAGCTGATCAGGTGTTACAGCTGTTGGCTAAAGAACAAAAAACGAATGAAAGACACACTCAAGTGGCTTCACCAGCTTACAGGGATGACGGTAAGTTCACATTTTGCACACTGCATTGTCGCACTTGTGTCCCTGTAGATTCATAAACACACAGCAGTTCAGCATTATAGAGGAACCTCATTTAATGTCCATTTTGTTGAATAACTTTCAAGCTACTGAAGCCTTCTTGTGCAAGATAGGAAACCTGATTTCATGAGTACAGAACTTTTCTAACAAACTGAACAAGTATGTTATCTTCATCATCATCATCATACATCCTGATGTCTTTTATCTACCTTCAAGGACAAATTCTATAGAAATGTTCCCTCTTTCTGCTGTTCCTGCTCGTATTTTCACCCCAGACTGAAAAACAAGAACCTCAGTTTTCCAGTCTGACTAAGTCAGTACTTTTAGATGATGTTTAAAGGTGACATATCACGCTTTTTTCGTCAATATATATTGGTCTAAGAGGTCCCCAAAACATGTCTTTAAAGTTTATGCTCAAAAAAACACTTTGAAATCAGATTTCGGTCTGCCTGAAAAACCCTCTTCTTCAGTCCTCATCAGAACACTCTGTTTTCTCTCTGACCACGCCCCCTCAGGAAGTGGATGTGCCTCGACTCTCCAGCGCGTTGATCTAATGTTTACATGTTGGCTGAATATACACGGCTGCTCAGAGATCGCGTTACTTCAACCCTCTGAATCTGATCCAGAATCTGATCCTGACGGAGAGGAGCCTGCAGCAGGACCTTTCTGAACCATTGGTCACAGATTTAGTGTTTCTTGTTGTTTTATTTATCAGTATGTAGACGTGTGTCTTGGGACACGGCTACGAACATGTAGCTATGTGGGTATGCTAACTAGCGCTAGCACTTATCCATGATAAATAAAAATCATCCACTAGATCTTCAAATCTGCAGACGTGGGGAGTAAAACCGACCTCTGCCAGAAAGGTAGCGGGACCTTTTATGAAGGATTGGTCACAGATTCTGTGTTTCTTGTTGTTTTATTTGTCAGTATGTTGACGTGTGTCTTGGTACACAGCAACAGCTACAGCTATGAACATGTAGCTGTGTGGCTATGCTAACTAGCGCTAGCACTTATCCATGATAAATAAAAATCATCCACTAGATGTTCAAATCTGCAGACGTGGGGAGTAAAACCGACCTTTGTGTTTATTAAGACAGCCTACAACTAGCATGCCTCCCTCCTAAGCTCCTTGTTAGCACACGTGTGCAGGTAATGAAAAACGGAGGAGTTAAGTTGTATTTTATACAGTCTATGGGCTGAACAAGCTCCGAGCTCTGACTCCGTGACAGACCGGATATTGTTGTTACGTAACAAAAACACTGAAGTCTGAAACGGCTCGTTTCACACACATTTACAGAAAGGTGGAGAAATCAGAACAGGGGCAGAATGGATTTTTTTCATTCTCGGGGGGTTTGTAGACATGCCAGGGACACATATTTCAGGTAGAGAACCATTAAAAAGTCAATTTTGCATGATATGTCACCTTTAAAGAAAACAAATCATTGCATTAGTCTGACTAAAACTGGAGTTTCAAAACACATCAAAACCAGTCAAAAGTTTGGACACACCTTCTCAATCAATGGTTTTCATTAAGTGTACAAGGACACTTCAGCCTCAACCTTCTGATTGACAAACAAGCGACTCTACCGCTGACCTGTGAACGTAGCTCCATGTTGTATTCAGACATATCAAACAGAACATATTTATCTGCTGATCTAAACACCCTTTAAAATGATCACCAAAACACTGCTTCAAATAAATCAGTCTGAATACAGTCCCAGCCTTCACATGCTTTGATCCCATCACAAGATGCTGGAGAGCTGCCGTGATTCACACAGTGCTTTCTAAGACTGCGGAGAGGCAAATATGCAAATATTCACATAAAATCTTAATGACTCAACATCCCAGAGAGTTAATATCAAACTCTGATGATTCAAAGTAGTCGAGGCATAAGGCAGAAGAAGGTGTGGGAGTACAATGAAGTGTGATTCACACATGAGAGGACGGATAATTTCTTCTTCGTTTCAAAACTCCCAGATCTGTGTTTGCACTGAGTGTGAACTCCACACTGTACTAAAGAGATGATGGAGGAGGACGAGGAGGACGAGGAGGAGGAGGGATGATGGAGGGTCTGTGGTGAGAAAATGTCTCCAACACACACAGGCACACATGCAGGCCTACATCTCCATAGGAAGCCTCAGTCCCACATCTGATGAGTCACTGATGAGTCATTTTTACAATGATACAGAAAAGAGCCAATCATGATGAAGAACTATCAGCAGTGGCTGTTCTTACACTTTGCATGACACCAAATGTTGACTACATGTCACAATAAAAAAAAGTGCTGGATAAACTTCTGATAGGACTTCTAGAACGTGATCTATAGACATCAGAGAGAGGAACATATGGCCTCTAAAATAAGATGATGAATCACCTTGAAGACTTCTCTGCATGCGGCCATCTGGGAAGATATTTCAGTAATGCTCTCATGATGAAGATCTCCACTAATACACATGGATGCATGTGTAAAACACTTCACCTATAGGTGTTCCTGAATAAATCTGGCCCTGTGTAAAAGAAGTGCAAGATGAAGTGAAAGATGAAGGGTAATATCTGGGAACAGATAACGGTAAAGAGATTGTTTATTGTTTGTAAAAAAAGATACTGTGAATCTTTGTGGACAAAAAAAGAGACAAATGTCAAGAGTTGGGAGAGAGAGGAAAAACAGGCAATGCTCTGGCAATGTAATGCTGTTTATGAGGGATTCTCCTCTAGTAGAATGCTTCCCTTTTAAATGTTCCTCGTGTGTCTCACACAAGCACCAGCCAGAGAGCCTTCTGTTGTTATGCCCCTAAGCTATCCAACTCTCTTCCTCTGGACATCACAACGGCTCTCTCTCTCTCTTTTAAAAGTTAACTGAAGACTTATCTTTTTAATCTAGCTTTTCATTTGAATAATTTATTTTCAGCCCTGCACTGCATTATTATTATAATTGTTGCTTTGACATTTATTCATCTTATTTATGTAGTTATTTATTTATGTATTTATTTCTTGTATCCATCTGATCTTTTTAACTCTACCTCATTTTTAACTTTTCTTTCCACTCTTACTTATTTTATTAATTTTACTGTGTTGATTTTATCTTATTTTTAAGTATTTTATTTATAATCCTGCCTTGTAAAAAATGTTTCCATTGCTGCTGTTTTCTGTCTCTGTTATTCTGTGAAGCACTTTGGGCTGCATGTTTGTATGAATAAAAGGTGATATATAAATAAAGTTGAGTTGAGTTTCCCCTTTCCTCTTCCCATTCACTTTATCCACTCCTGTTTTTCCTTGTATTAATGAAGGATCACTTCCTGTTTTTAGCCAATTTATCTATTTATTTTTGGAATGTTATTTTTTGGGGCTTTTACACCTTTATTTATAGAGGAGAGAACAGTGGATAGGGTAGGAAACAGAGCGAGAGTGGGGGAAAGACATGCAGGAAAGGGGCAGAAGGCCAGTATCGAACCCAGAACGCACACTATATGAGCACGCAACTTAACCTTTACGTCCAAATTCCACCAGATCCGAGTCTGGTCCGTCTCAGCACCGGATCTGATAGGTTTCTATTCTTGTCAATCTGTTAACTCCCACTGGATCCGCTCCATTGCGTCTCTGTTTCGGCAGGTCGGAACCAAGAATCAGAGACGCAAGACTTCTATTTTTGCCGGATGCGCGGCGCACGTCGCATCAATCTCAACAGAGCAGATGGAGTGGGACAGGAAGTCAGGCACCAGAACAAAATTTAAATATCTGGTTGATTTTCAGAATAAAATACTTTGTGTTATGGGTCAGTGATTGCAGTGGGGAAACCTCGGTCACATGACTCCAGCTGTCCGGTGGTCCTGCTCCCTGCTATGTTCTGAAAACGCAACCGGTGGGTGTTAACGGACGAGAGAGCACAGAGCCGGACCACAGCGGATCGGAGACTGGTGGAAGTCCTGTGCTAGACTATATCCTCTCTCAGGAGTTTTCATTTTTTAATCAAGTTAATTTTGTACTCATGCAACTATCCCTTCACAAGAAGAACTAAGCATAAACAACCCTGAAGTATCTGAAGAGCGCCTGAATGTGACTGACGCAAAGACCCAGCACCACTTCTGCTCTTCAGTCTAATTCAAACTCTTGTCTTGAATAACAAAGAAAAGTAACAATAAGGCATCATCACTGCTCGAAAACATCACTTTGGTCATTACTACTCAAACACATGGATTTGATCTTTTTGGTGGTTTTAATATTAAATGAAAAAACAGCCTTGACGACATCAGATCTCCAACACGAGCAGCTCTGATGATTTCAGACAGCTGGATCAATATCAGGATCGATGCCCTAAATCAAAAGTGGAAATGGGAGTGCTAAGACTGTGAACAGGCTGATCTATACCAAGCAGTGGTCCATATGGCTTAAACTGCACGTGTTCATGAAACTGACAATACATTAACTGTAGCACGGTAATGAAATGATATGCCTTTGTGCTGGTATGAGGGTTTAACAGAGCATCATGCAGCCCGGTACAATGTAGTGCCATGCAATCTGGCACCACAGCTCTGCAAGGATTATTCCCTTCCTGCAGCTAAGAAATGTTAAATCCTTGATTCACAAAAGGTTGGATTTGTTGCGAGCACATTAGTGTTTGTATTGATGCACAATAATGAGAGGTATAATAAGAGCACTGCAGGAAACGGGAGGGAGAGGTAAGAAATACACCAGAGCTGTGTCAGAGCGGTTTTGTTTTTTGGCATAAATTAATCAGCCGGGCTTTGGATCAAGGTTTCCGTCCAAGCCACAAATAGGATCCTGGAACAGCTATTTGACTGTTGTTAGTCCACCTTCATTATGAGGAAGGTAAAACTGAGACTTTATGTGCAGACTAGTGATAATAAAATCCAGTATTTTACAGACACTCAGCTTCCACTCTCAATTACTCCCACTGAACCTTTAATGATCCCCAGCACAGCTTTGAGTCACGACTCAATAAAGTCGGTGAATGTTTCTGTGCTTATAGATATTATACTGCAAATTGCCCCACTCGTCTGGGTAATACAGTGTATGGGCCTTTTCATAATCCTACATTTCTTACTGTCAACTAATGTGCCAGTAAAATATCTGGTAAATGACTTTCATACAGTTTAATAAAGTCTAATAGATAACCATGGCTTGGTATCGAGTGATAATGGAGGAATGAAATATTCATTCCTAAATTGCATCAAAGAAAAAAAGCTGTTGCATGACTCAGCTTGATGAATTGGAGTCTCAGAGACATTGAGTATGAGCAAACCTCTCTGCTGGTTGTAAATGCTCTCTTCTCTGTGCTCCCCGAGTTCTTCTCTCTCTGTCCTCCTCTGTGCTTTTGCTCCATGAGTGCACATAAAAGTGGTGGCAATGCTGAATAAAATTAATAAACTGCCTCTCCTCCCACAAGTCCTGTTAGTGAGATAATCCCATTCATCAGGGTGTCAGCTCCTCATAGGTCAGCACTGCCTCAGTGCTCTGGAGAGAGCAGATAGACTGAGAGCTGAACTCAGAGCACTTCGGAGTCTCTGGAGACGTTCTCTTTGATGAGTGGGCCACATCTGTCAGAGTAAAGCTGATTTGATTTCAATCTAAAGAATGGATGTTGTATGGAAAGATGGACAAATATAACCATGTTTGAACACAGAGTAGCATAAATCAAATGGTTACTTGGCACTATTTTGCCACTTTAGGACCATTACATTACATACATTACAAAAAAGGACCTAGTAAGTCCGCCAGCTGTTAGTCCCTCCACTCCATGGAAGTGCAATAAAAGGAAATGGTCCACCACTCTGACTGTGGATGTGAGAACAGTGATCCTGCAAGGTTCGCTTCTGCAGCTCTGACACATTCAAATCTAAAAGGACACAATAAACTAACTATCCCTGCATCCCAGGGACGCACCACTTAATGCAGTAAAGTCTGACTAATATTTACAATAATGCTCAAAAGGTTGTACTATTTTAGATCACTTGTGCAGCAGCTTGCACTCTCTCCCTCTGCAGCACGTTTGATCTGGTGTGCAGTGAATAGGGAAAGAGACTATTAATAAGACAAAGTACACAACTTTAGCGTGCATGAGCTTTATTTAATATAAGTTAAGCTAGGTCAAAACTACAGAAGGGCAACTCACGTTTAATGAAGGGTTTCAGTGTGTCCTCATCACTGTGTGTCACATTTTAATAAGAGTCTGAGAGAAAACTGCTGTCTCAAACTTTTCAGCTGCTAAAGTCAACATACTCTTGTTTAGGGCTGGGTGATAATTCAATAACGATAATTATCACGATAACAAATTTGATACAAATAAACCTGTAATTACACCCCCAACCACTGGAAAGGGGGGCGCTAATAGGCCTTAAACGCTAGTTGCCACCAAACATTAGACAGAAGGCATTGAACAGCCAATCATGTTGCAGGGTGAGGGGTAGGCGGGGCTTAAAGACGTTCGGATCGGAATGTAAAGACAGCTAAAACGAGCGACAGCGGCACAGAAGACAACTCAAAACCATGATGCATTCACTGCACTGTGGGAAACAACATCACTCTGCCCGTAACTCTTAGTAATGTTAAAGGGGACAACTCAAAACAATACTCTATAAACTGATACACAGAATATAATTTGATATATCTTTGTTGTAAATTTAAATCAAATTATTCAAATAAGCTCATCCTGAGAAAAATAAGAATCTACAAACTAAAATCACAAAAATCTCATCATACACAGAAGACCTGCTTCCTGTTAGCCAAGGAGCCAAGGAAGAAAGGTTAAAGGTTACTGCTCAGCTCCAATCTGCAATGATGAAATGTTCAAACCAAGCCAGAAACCTTGGTGTAGTCATAGACTCAGACCTTAATTTCAGCAGACACATTAAGACAATCACAAAGTCAGCCTACTACCACCTTAAGAATATATCAAGGATTAAAGGACTCATGTCTCAGCAGGATGCAGAAAAACTCCTCCATGCATTTATCTTTAGCAGACTAGACTACTGTAACAGGGTCTTTACAGGACTCCCTAAAAAGTCCATCAGATGGCTGCAGCTCATACAGAATGCTGCTGCTCGAGTCCTAACAAGGACCAACAATGTAGACCACATCACTCCAGTTCTTAGATCTCTACACTGGCTTCCTGTCTGTCAGAGAATAGACTTTAAAATCCTGCTGATGGTTTATAAAGCACTGAATGGTTTAGGCCCAAAATACATTGCTGATCTGCTACTACTGTTTGAACCACCTCGACCTCTGAGGTCATCAGGTACTGGTCTGCTTTCAGTCCCTAGAGTCAGAAGGAAACATGGTGAAGCAGCGTTTAGTCATTATGCACCACATATCTGGAACACACTCCCTGAAAGCTGTAGGTCTGCTCCAACTCTCACCTCTTTTAAATCAAAGATCAAGACTTTTTTATTTACCTCTGCCTTCCTATCTTAGATTATTTTAACCCACTTTAAATTAAAATTTTAATTTAATTTTTTAATATATTTCTAATTTTCCTTTTCTTTTCTGTTTTATCATATTTGTCATTTTAATTGTGTTCTTTTATGCCTGTCTGAATGTCTCCAATGCTTTTAATGTGTTAATGTAAAGCACATTGAGTTGCCCTCGTGTATGAAATGCGCTATACAAATAAAGCTGCCTTGCCTTGCCTTGCCTTAGCACCGTCAGAAATTATGGATTCAAGAAGCTTATCAAAAAACTACTGCCTTAGCAAAGTGCATCACAGTAACTGAGTAGTTGTTGTTACCCTAGACGTGTGCTGTGGTTAATCTGATACAGAACCTTTCACAAAAAAAGAGAAAGAAAACATGACTCCATCACTGAGAGTCATGAAAGAGAGGGATGTGGACCACTGTTTTCCCATGAGCCAATCAGACAACTAGCAGTTACCATGCCAGCTATATGACTTGGCTTCAAATCTCTTCAGTTTGCAGTCAGAGAGATGTGGGTGTGCGTGTTCATGTGATGTGTGAGTGAGAAGGATTGAGACACAGGCTGAGAGACGTACAGTAGATTCCCAGTCAGATTATGAGGCTGCCCAGAATGAAAAGTTTCCACATGAGCAATAAGTAATGCTGCCCACAATGTGTAACCAGGCTCTGTGTGTGTGTGTGTGTGTGTGGTCTTGTCCAGATGAGGCTCGACAGAAAGTTGATATGTATCAGTAGCTCAGATGCAGCCTGGTCACGTCCTCCTCCCATGTGCCCCAGGGGAGCACAGGAAATTACTTTGTTTGTAAAAAAAAAAAACAATTATGAAAATGAGGACAGAAAAAGGGGGAGAGGATGAGAGAAGGAGGAATACAACACAGGCGCATTCTGAAGAGACACAGGAGTGACGAGCCTCGTTTCTAAATGGATGAGATAAGCAGCAAAGGTTCCATCTTCCTCTCGCAGTAAGATAGCATCCTAAAAAGCTGGCTTGAATTCCTGTGGATTACATCTGCTCGTTCTCTCTCTGCAATCTAATCTCACTTCATTCTGGTTAAGGCAGACCGCTGACTCCACCCCTTCCCTGTTCACACCCAGATTACAGGTTTGGTCAGCTTCTGGTCGGCGGTGGAATGTCCTGACTGTGTAAGATTTATTAAAACTGGTTTCTGTGTGTGCATCTTCTCACAGTTGCAGTCCTTAAATAAAAACACACTGTCATCATCAAAAGGTGGAGCGCTGTTCGACTCCGAAAAAAGGGGGAGCTGGAGTGGAAGAGAGAACGACACAAGGAGGATGAGAAGCAGAGGAAAAGAGGGGATGTGGGGAAACGGCGAAGAACCACAAGATCTGGAACTACTTTGAGGGAACACATCATCAATTTCAGTGCCCCTCTTAATGCCCGGCAATCCAGGGTTATGAAAAATCTTACATAACCTGCAGGTTAACTCAGGCTGCATTGTCCTGTATCCTGTGCTGAAAATATAATCTGATTGTGCAAAGACATGCAACCATTGTAGAGGTATCAGTTTAAAGAATAACTGATGAAGTGCAGTTCAAACACACTTCAGTCATATTTAAAGAAAAAAAATATATAAGAATTGTTATTTTATATATATTTTAATATATTTTTTTCTTTTCTTTGTTTGTTTTTGTGTCTTTCTGTGAAGCACTTTGTAACTTTGTTTAGAAAAGGGCTATAGAAATAAAGATTAATTGTTATTATTATTATTATTGTTATTATTAATAATAGTGCAAAGTAAAGAAACACAAAGTAAATATATATATATATTTAAAAGTGAGATTTTCTGCTCTAAATTGTGTCCACTTCCTGCTTCCTTCCTGCTTCCTTCGTGTCTCAGTTGAGGCTACATATCTTGTGGCTTTGACCGACTCGTCACAAAGTGCTGCTGACATTGATGACACACGTTTCAGCTGCTCAAAGGTACTGAAAAAAGGCACATTGTTCTTAGCGACCGCATGTCATGTAACTCTGGTACTTCTAAAACAACAAAAGGGGGCCATTGCAGGAGATTCCTGCGATAACTGCTGCTCTAAAGCCATGCAAAATGGAGGACAGTGTGACCCTACTGTACATCCAGTAGCACAGCTGTCACACAAATGAGGTTACACAGATAAAGCTTGCTCCACTTGTGCCATGCTTTAGGTTTTTAGCTGTATGCAGTAGAGTAAGAACACTGTGCACTGAGTTTCTTCATTAACAAAAATTAAATAGAATAGAGAACTATTGTGCTTTAATGAAAGAATGTAAAGGATTCAAACTGTCTGGGATAAATGATGGATTAAACAGTCCCTCTGCAGCTCTCACTGTGGTTAAAATATGAAACACCCTCTCATATTGCTGATATTTTAAGATTTAAAATTCTTGCTCTATTATGCAAAACAAGAGGACTGGGTTTTGGGTATTTTATTGAGGAAAGAGATTTGAGAGCAGATTATATTGTTAACTGTTATGCATGAATATTATCCCTTTTCCACTGAGGCAGTTTCAGGGCCGGTTTGGAGAATTGAGAACCAGTTTTTTGTGTTTCAACTGCGACAGAACCGGCTCCCGACCAGGAGAACAGGTTCCAGAGCAGCACCAACTCTTTGCTGTTCTAGAACCGTGAACCACTTACTCGGGATGGACGATGACTTTCGAATATTCAAATATTCGTTCACTTTGTAAAAATTGAAGTGTTACTTTGAATATTTTCTCATTTCAAAAGTACAATTGTTCATCGTTTTTACCGGTGCCTGGTTGTAATACGGAACCCAACTTTGTGATCTTTGGGAGGAGAGAGCCTGCAGACATGTTCGTCAAATGTCTTGTTTGTGATGCAAACAAACTCATTGAACAAAGATGTCGTTTTCTGCTGATGCGTAGAGTCTCACACAGCCCGGTCTATAAGAAACAGGACAGGAAGGCGTTCTTCTGCATCTCTGTCATCAGCTTACAGAAAGTGGTTAACACCGTGGTAAAGTGAGGGGAGTAACTTCCTTTTCCTCTCATCTGCCTTTTAATTTAAACTGATCGTGCTCCAGTCATGAGTCTGCCCAGCCGGAGAAGGATGCTCTGTGACAAAATCTCACTCAGTTCCTGACCAGTGAGGTCAATGAGGTGCTGGATCTTCAAGAAATGTTAAATGTTGGCAGGAGTGATGAGCCTGTGGTGCAACGAGAAACGCTGTAAATCATCTCAAATCCAGTTCACATTGACTCTCATATTTTTCCACTTCTCTCTCACCACTCATTCTGTTTTTGCTTTGAGCTGTCTGGGAAAGCACACAGACGTCAAACAGATTTTATCTACAGATGATATGCTGTTCTGGCCATTCTGCAAACAGCATTCAGAGAGAACATACAGCACTTTATAGAGGTTAGATATAGATTTACTTTAGGTGGGGCTCTTTGGCTTCATGGTCGCCACAGGGCAGTCCTTATAATCTGAATAACTGACAAACTACAAATGTAGAATAACAAGCTCAGAGCGACCTCTGCTCTGAAAACCAACATGCTAATCATTGAGATACAAGAATCAAGAAAGATTTACTGCCAAGTGAGCTCACACACAAGGAATTTGACGTGGTGGTTGGAACACCAGTACTTAACAACAAGACATTAAGGACAATAAATAAAGGAACTTAAATATAAAAATTGTAAGTAAAACATTTTCTGTACAAAGAAGTATAAAAGTACTAAGAGCGGCTTTAGGCAGAAAAAACAAATGAATACAACAAAAGAACGGAGGAGGTCCACACCGAGGTCGCCATCTGCTGTGCCATCTTAAATGGAATCAAGATATGATGACCATACGATGCTGAAAACGACAGCGGTCGACAGTAAAAGCTAGCTGAGCTTCATATGTAGTGGTAGACGTTTACTCTATAGAGATAACTTTCTTTCACTCACTTCTAAATGTAACTTTGGTCTTTAAACTCTTACATTTCAAAGTGAATACACTACCAGTCAAAAGTTTGGACACACCTTCTCATTCAATGGTTTTATTTATCTTAATTATTTTCAACATTGTAGATTAATACTGAAGACATCAAAACTATGAAATAATCTGGTTTTACCATAATCTGGATTACAACAGTAGTCAAATAGGGCTATCCATTGTGTACTAACCCTACCTCTGAACAACACAACTGATGGTCTCAAACACATTAAGAAGGCAAGTCATTCTACAAATGAACTCTTGACAAGGCTCATGTTCATTAGAAACCATTCCAGGAGACCACTTCATGAAGCAGACTGAGAGAACACCAAGAGTGTGCAAAGCTGTCACGAACACAAACATTGCTTGTGTTTGCGTTTCTGTCTAGAATCTGTCTGTTAGGTATCGCTACATACTCATATTTTCTACATATTGTACCTTTAAAGTCATGGTACTTTTTTTTTGTTCAAGCAAGACATCGTTTCAGCTGTAATGCATCAAACCACTGAAGCCTAGCAAAAGAAAAAGAAGCTAAAGCAAAAAAAAGAAGGGGGGGGGGGGGGTATTTCCTGGCCCAACTTCGCCTCTGAAGCTACATGAACCAATGTTATTGAAAGGACTTTGATATGAATCTGTATTCTCCTTATCTCTTCACGACCTCTCCTGCCGTCTAAAGTCTGTCTCCTCTTTATCAACAGCCTCCTCATCATCAGCTGTCCTTGTAAAAAACGCTCTCAGACTGTCAGGTGCCATCAATCCATCACATTACATGTCCCAGTTAACTTTCATAAGACATCATGGGTCTCAGATAGACTCCCCTCTATCATGGGCTGCTCTGAAATTAATACTGATGTTACCAAGTCACTCGCAGGCGGCGTTTACGACAAATAATCAGAAAGTAAATATTAATTTCTCGAGTAAACCCATTTCCTTTTTTTATGACGGTAATTCGGTTGTTTTACAGAACACCACACACACACATACAGAGTAATTGGGATCATGACTGGAACAGTCTGGAGGCGATAGTTGGGGGACTCTTGTCAGGATATTAGCTGTGAAAACAGCTACTGTTATGCCTTAGTGTAACACTGCATGTCAGAAACCTGAGATACAGCAGCTGAAGTCTGCTCTCCATGAAAACAGTACATGTGAGGAAAGACAATCTGAAACAAAGGCTCCCACTCCCTCTTCCCCTCCTAGGTTTTAATGATTAGCTGAATGATAAGCATACAAATGACTAATAGATAACAGACTGATGTAATATGTGTAATCTTTGGCAGCCATTTTTCAATAAAGACGCAGACACTGGAGTGTAGAGCTGGATGTCTCTGTGTGGGACTACCAGGTGCTTTGTGTCATGTGGTTAAGTTGCATTGATGTGCAGTTTTTCTCTCAGTTGCACTCCTCTGTGTTCCTCTTACTCCCATGTCTCCCTGCCTCCAGTGTCCATGCCCCCCCCTCCCCATCTCTCTCCCTGCTGATATGGTGAAAATCAATGGCTCCTCTATTCTGTGGACGGTCTGATGTCTGCTAATGAAATCCTATCTGCCATGAGTCATCCATCTGATAACTGCTGGGACTAGGACCAGCAGAGTGACCGTCTCTGCAGTATCATTCATGACTTATCACACACTCAGACATGCACACCTTTATGGGACCATCCGTCCATGCAGGCAGAGATGTGTTGTCTGCAGAAGTGTTCACCTGATGAATGAGGTCGGTTTTGAAATTCACCTGTTAGCATCACAAATGGAGTGGTTTTATGTGCCGCTTGTTTTATTTTGCTGCACATGTAGAGCACTGTGTAACCCGGTTTTTGAAAAGTGATCTATAAATAAAGTTGTTATTATTATCAAATGGCCCACAAATGCTAACACTGGAGTTTTGCTGCTGGACATTTAATTTCTTGGAGTATCTTCATAATCCTTAGAATTAATATTTTATACACTAGTTTTAAAATCCTTTTTCAGGCAGTATCACTGGCAGGATTTTAGCATTTGTTTTCAAGTTTTCATATTCTTATATTTTTAATATATATTCTTATTATTTATATTTCTGATTTTTGTTTGTTTTAATCTTTACTCTTTTGTGTTTTATTACAACATTGTTTTATTTCCTTTTATTTGTCTTTCTCACATTTCTCTTTTATTGTCTTTTAGTTTCTTTCATATAAAAATGAAGGTTATTATTATTATTTTTATAAAAACTGATGAAAGATTTGAAACTGTATCATTATGTGGAAAAAAACAAACATTTCCATCATGTTTTTCTTTTTTTTTTTTTTTTTTTTTTCCCTTGTCTGCATATATATTTCTGGTTTGTGTCATGTTTGTCACAAACTGTCAAATATTCATGCAATTTATTCTTGCAGCAAAAGAAAAGAAAGAAAACCTTTTTCTTCTGTGCTTGTGACTGTGTGCATGCAACCATCACCATCCCTCATAGAACTCTGGCCTATCTTTTATTGGCAGCTAATATCATGTTCTGTAAAAGAGGGCGTGCACACCTAGGTGGGCCAAAAAAAATAAAAAATAAAAATAAGAGAAAGTGAAAGAAAGATTACATAAGGATATACAAAGGGACAGGGAGAGAGAAGGAGAGAGACCTAACACACTTAGATGGAGAGGGACCATCTCACCATGATGCCAAAAAGAAAATCCGTGGGGTGATACTAATGATTAAGCAACCCTTAGTGTCCACAATCATTACTGAAGCTTCATGTTTTTCTTTCTTTGTGTGTTAATGTTTTGTGAAATGTCTTAATTGTTCTTATGTATTTCTATATGAACTTATGCAGGGAGAGCACTGTAAGAAAGGGAAACAAAAAAGTATATTAACTTTGATGTACCCTTTCTGTATGCTGATCAACCAATACAAAATATTATATATATATATATATATATATATATATATATATATATATATATATATAAATAATCAATATGAGATTATACACCATAAAACTGTTGCACGTTTTGAAACATTTCTGACATGTTTTTCAAAAATAATACTTTTAACATGTGGAAAACAAACTGAGAACAAACCATGGTATTATTAAACACTCTAATTGAATTGAAATGTATTAATCCAACTGAATTTTGTCATTCATTTAGGGTGAACCAAAAATGTGTCTTCGTATAATACCACTCATTTTTATACTAAGCAGAACAATGGAGACCCTGATTTGTCACCACAGACTGTTAACTAACACACTCTCTCTCTCTCTCTCTCTCTCTCTCACACACACACACACACACACACACACACACACACACACACACACACACACACACACACACACACACACACACACACACACACACACACACACACACACACACACACACACACACACACACACACACACAGTGTGCAAACACACTTTTAGAAGTGGAGAAGTTTAAGAAGTGCTGAAGTAGGGGCGCTGGTGGCCTAGTGGTCTAAGCGCCCCACATACAGAGGCTACAGTCCTCATCGCAGGGGTCGCCGGTTCGATTCACAGCCGGACGACCATTTCCTGCATGTCTTCCCCTGCTCTCTACTTCCCACATTTCCTGTCTCTCTTCAGCTGTCCTATCAAATAAAGGCAAAACAGCCCCAAAATATAACTTAACAAAAAAAAAGAAGTGCTGAATTCTTCTAGAAAACAGTGCAAATGTGATTTTAGCTTCACTTTTAAGAGCCACACAAGTCAGTATACCATCGTGGGAATCGGGTGACTCCCAAATTGCAACTATACAATATGATACGAAAACATACATGGCCTACAATAACAATGACATCACACTACAGCAATACTGCAATAATCAATATATAGAAAAACAATCATAACGATACATCAGATTATTGGATTAACCAAAGAACCCAAATTGCTACAAAAAGCTGAAGAGCAGGATGAATGCATTAATTGACTGTGTTTGCTTTGGCAGCCTGTGACAGCTACAGTCGTTTTGACCAGAGTGTGTTTTTCAGTCAGCTTCTGTTCCTCTGTCTCCTTCAGTAAAACTGGAGCTCGTAGCTAGTAACATGTAGGAGTGCATGTCTAACTCGTTGCCTGTAAAATGGGACATAATTGTCACAAAGGACGGTTCGGTCCGCCCATTGCACACGAGTGAAACTCTCTGTGCAGATTATTTCAGTTTCGTCTCTCTTTCTTGTTTTTAGCATTAAACGCAGCTAGCACATCTCTTAGCTGCTTTTCCCAGCTGTCTGACCCCCTGCTGTCTTCTTGTTGTATTCTGCAGCTGTCAACTTCTTCTTCATTGGCCAATTAACTGCTGTTCACATTCCCCTCATTCATGTAATTAGTGCCCCGGCATAGAGATGAGTCAGTGACACTGTGAGTCAAATGTGCAAAGGATTCTGTTAAGAGCGCTGTATATTTTCAATTAAGATATTAATATTTGGCCATGGAGTATGGATACTTATCACACGAGTCAGGATGACGATATGTTGTTGTACGGATACATTGTCCCACTCTTTTTCACTGCATTACAAAAAGTAAAAATTCTTAATGAAACAACAACATCCAGAGATTTTTCCTCAGCTGTTACAAAAGGCTGAATGTTAACCAGGCCTAATGTCTAATCTACACATACGTCCAGACACATAAAGCCTAACACCCACACAAGCAGGAACTCCCCGTGCAAACACGCCTGAAAACATGTCACACACAGCTGGCCAGACACTCATACACATGCTGCGTTTCTCTCTTTAATCACACCCTTTAAACCCTCCATCATGAATCACATTCCTCTTACTCTACATCTCTCTCCCAGCAGCCCTCCAACCTTTCAATCCCTCCTTCATCATCACTACATCTCTCAACCCAACCAGTATCAATCCAAACGCTGCTAATCTCTTCCTGTAGCTGTGTCCCTGCGTCACTGTGCGAGTGCATCCCCCGCTGATTGAAACTGACATCTGTTTGCACTGGTCCGGCTCTTAGCCATACAGTACAGACACACACGCAGTGCTGAACACAGACACTATCAGAGGTATGGCAGAGGGGGGGATTTTTCACAGAAAACATGGATGGAGAGCACACTACTTTTTCTGATACACCTCAAGCTAGAGGAGGTTAATAAAAAGGCAGGAGGAAGAACAGAGGAGAAGACAAATGACACCTTGAAAGAAACCTGAAGTCAGCTGTCTTCTTTTTTATTCCAAGGCTCATTTTGTTCGAGTGTTCTTATTTCCACAGGTGTTAGTAGCAGTGTTCTTGGATGCAAGGTCAAACTGCAATACAAAACTGAACTGTAAACACTCAATTCAGATTTTCATGTCAGCTTTCAGGATTTCAGAGCAAAGGTTTCACACTCGGGTCAAAAGCACAGGATAAAAACACTTTTTAAAAATGTATGAGGAGGTATTTTTATCTTTTTGTAGGAATGCAATGGGGACAAGGATGTTAAAGTTTGAGAAATGGGGTCATGGTTAGCAATCTATTTCTATCACATGCGGATAACGATAATTATCATGATATCGTTTTTCTCAATATAAATACAGAAAATTTGATATAAATAAACCTGTAATTAAACCCCCAAACAACTGGCTAATGAGCCTTAAGCGCTAGTTACCACCCAACATTAGACAGAAGAAGAAAACTGCATTGAACAGCCAATCATGTCACAGGGAGAGAGGTAGGCGGGGCTTAAAGACGTTTGGAGCGGTATGTAAACACAGCTGAAATGAGCGACAGAGACACTGAAGAAAACTGAAAACCTAGCAGCTGAAAGCAGAGTCGTTAGTCTGACACTGAGTCGACTCTGGGTTAACTATTAACTTCATACACTTCATTAAATCTACTTTCAGGATGTGGATAAAGGAAGAGCCCAGAGACAACTTCTGCTGTTCATTTCAAACACATTTAATGTCCAGTAGGACACCTGAACACTGAATAAGTGTGATGCATTCACTGCACATAACCCTGAGCAATCTTAAAGGGGAGAGCACAACTCAAAACAATACTCTATAAACTGATACACAGTACACAGTTTGATTTATCTAGTTGCCACCAAACATTAGACAGAAGAAGCAGACGGCATTGAACAGCCAATCATGTCACAGGGTGAGAGGTAGGCGGGGCTTAAAGACGTTGGGAGCGGTATGTAAACACAGCTGAAATGAGCGACAGTGACACTGAAGAAAACTCAAAACCTAGCAGCTGAAAGCAGAGTCGTTAGTCTGACACTGAGTCGACTCTGGGTAAACTATTAACTTCATACACTTCATTAAATCTACTTTCAGGATGTGGGGAAAGGAAGAGCACAGAGACAACTTCTGCTGTTCATTTCAAACACATTTAATGTCCACCACGACAGTAGGACACCTGAACACTGAATAAGTGTGATGCATTCACTGCACATAACCCTGAGTAATCTTAAAGGGGAGAGCACAACTCAAAACAATACTCTATAAACTGATACACAGTACACAGTTTGATTTATCAAGTTGCCACCAAACATTAGACAGAAGAAGCAGACAGCATTGAACAGCCAATCATGTTGCAGGGTGAGAGGTAGGCGGGGCTTAAAGACGTTTGGATCGGAACGTAAACACAGCTGAAAGGAGTGACAGCGGCACAGAAGACAACTCAAAACCGTGATGCATTCACTGCACTGTGGGAAACAACATCACTCTGCCCGTAACTCTTAGTAATGTTAAAGGGGAGAGCACAACTCAAAACAATACTCTATAAACTGATACACAGAATATAATTTGATATATCTTTGTTATAAATTTAAATCAAATTATTCAAATAAGCTCATCCTGAGAAAAATAAGAATCTACAAACTAAAATCACAAAAACTTATCACACACAGAAGACCTGCTTCCTGTTAGCACCGTCAGAAATGGTGGATTCAAGAAGTTGATCAGAAAACTAAATCCAGATTACAAGCTAACAGAGTGTCTGTTTTTTCAACCTTCACTCAGGAGCAAATATCTGACTGTACATTTAAATGAAATCATGATTTGATATGTATTGTAATAATTATCGCTATCGAGTGATAGGAAATATTTTACCGTGATAACATCATTTTCAATATGGTCCAGCAGCACTACCTACACACTTATACCATCACAGAATAAATCATGCTGCTTCCCCCTGGCTCGTTGAAAGCTATTCTGGGAAACTAAGGGAATGGGTTATTGAAAAAGATGATGCAAGTTTAAAGGTAAGTAAGTACACAACAAGGCTCCTCATTAAGGCACTCAAAATGTTCAAGTTCAGCAGTTATTGTCTTATAATGAAGAAAAAAACAACCACACAAATTCAATCCATTCCACTGCAACAAGATTTTGTGTTCATTTATTAATTAAGTAAACTGGACGGGAAATTGAGCCAAGCACTAACAGTCAGCTAGGGAGCTGAATACATTATGCAGAGAGGAGCATTAATATTATATGGCCAAATAAATCCAACTTCCCCGAGGGTTCCCCTGCTGCCATGCTTGTCGCCCTCTCCCTCGATAAAATGAAAAACACAGGAAAGGGTGTAGGAAAGGAAAGAAGGAGAAGGTTTGAAGCAGGATAAGAGGATATAAGAGACACTGGAGAGATGCAAAACAATGCACTGGCCATCCAGGACTCAGATGTTTTGGAACATAGAAGCTGTGACAAAAGTAGGGGTGAGTCTAAAGCTGTCTTTTAAAACCCAGATCCAAATCCAGACACAGAAAGATAACAATGAACCCAGAACACAATCTAGGGCTCTGAGTCTTCTCTCCTCACACGCCGACCAGACCCCAAAAAAGCCACAAGCCAGGAAGTGACTCAACAAAAAATACAGGCCTTTCATGATGATTGTGTCCTCGTCCCCTCCCTCTGTATCTTGCCCTCTCCCTCCAGGGCTCTGACACGCATTGCTGCTCTCCATGTATCTCTTCCCCTCTCACGCTATCCTACCAGGACATTTAATCTCAGTCCATCTCTTCTTTTGTGTCCCCAACACTCTGAATAATGTCTCTCTTCTTCACACTCCATTTTTCTCCGTCTCCACGCTTGTGTCAGCTCCTTTGTTTGTGTGTCTCTGTCATTGTTTCCTCTAAATGGCTTCTCTGGATTGCCTTCCTAGCTGCACTGCAATGGTTTCTGAAAAAGACAGACTATCATGGAGGCAGATTTTCTGATGTGACTGTGACAAAAAGGTACAGCAAATTAAGTTCACAGAGGGTCTAGGCTGTGACCGAAACAAATCCTCATCCTAATAATGTGCATGCCAGAAAAAAAAGATGATAAGTCCCTCAAACAGAAAGCACACCATAAGACAATGTTTGTTTTTCACCTAACATCATAAAAGTTAATGCTGATCAACTGGGAAACATCTCACTGAGTCTCGCCTGAATTCTGCTCGATGATGGATCCAGCAGAGACTTCCCTGATCCAGTTATGTCATAACCAACATCACAAAGACACCCGTGGTGCTATTGATGGCGAGTTACAGCAGCCGCCACAACAACTAGCCTGTCTTTTATGATAACACATGAATCAACGATTAAAGAAGAATGCAAGTCTGTGACAGCAAATCATCTACTGTTTTGAGCACAGACTCTTATCTGTGTGTGGACCCTGAACAGCTGAAAACAGCGTCCCTGGTGTCTGGTTGGACAGTCTGTGCTGTTAAAAGTTTGTTTTTTAAACGGTCTATATGTAATATTTTAATTTAAACAAACCAGTACAGGACTGATGGAAGAGCAGGGAGCAAGAAGACATCATAACCTACAGTAGTCTACCTTAATTTCAGCAGCCACATTAAGACCATTACAAAGTCCGCCTACTATCACCTTCAGAATATATCAAGGATTAAAGGACTCATGTCTCAGCAGGATGCAGAAAAACTCCTCCATGCATTTATCTTTAGCAGACTAGACTACTGTAACGGGGTCTTTACAGGACTCCCTAAAAAGTCCATCAGACGGCTGCAGCTCATACAGAATGCTGCTGCTCGAGTCCTAACAAGGACCAACAAAGTAGACCACATTACTCCAGTTCTTAGATCTCTACACTGGCTTCCTGTCTGTCAGAGAATAGACTTTAAAATCCTGCTGATGGTTTATAAAGACCTGAATGGTTTAGGCCCAAAATACATTGATGATCTGCTACTACTTTATGAACCATCTGGACCTCTGAGGTCATCAGGTACTGGTCTGCTTTCAGTCCTAGAGTCAGATGGAAACATGGTGAAGCAGCGTTTAGTCATTATGCTCCACATATCTGGAACACACTCCCTGAAAGCTGCAGGTCTGCTCCAACTCTCACCTCTTTTAAATCAAAGACTAAGACTTTTTTATTTACCTCTGCCTTCATATGTTAGCTCATTTTAACTCACTTTAAATTAAAAATTTAATTTAATTTTTTAATATATTTCTAATTTTCCTTTTCTTTTCTGTTTTATCATATTTGCCATTTTAATTGTGTTCTTTTATGCCTGTCTGAATGTCTCCAATGCTTTTAATGTTTTAATGTAAAGCACATTGAGTTGCCCTCATGTATGAAATGCGCTATACAAACAAAGCTGCCTTGCCTTGCCTTGCCTTACTTATTTGCGGGGAACTTCAACAAGATCCATGTTCGATCCGTCACAGCTCCACCATAGCAACAGAGCTGAGAGGTTTCACTCTAGACAACTTGTGTTCTAAAACTCAGCTCCGACAATCTGGATCCCTCTACAGCAGATTCACAAGACTTCAATTAGTGCTGAATACTAGGGATGGGCATTTCAAGCCAAAATACTATTCAACAATTATTCTAATAATTATTAATCATTTAATATCTTTTGAACCGTTGCGTTAGAGAAACATTCACCCTCCGTTCAGTGTGTGCCGATAGAGAGATTAGCTCTTCAGACTGAAGCCATAAACAGGTTTCTCACTGCTGCAAAGAGCAACTATTTTGAATGGGTGTGTATGTGGTTTCCGGTGTTTCTGCAGCCAGCCTCAAGGCTCACCTGTCGCTCAGTCTATATGTTGCCTCATTTGATCTGCATGCAGCTAGTTTAATGATTGATAGTCACTGCCAGATGCAAATATGTACAGCACTGTTAACTGTTGTCCTGTTGTGTCTGCACGTGTCTTCTTTAACATTTCCTTATTGCTGCTTCCTGATTGTCTTGCTCCATGTATTTTATGTCCATGGACACTTTCTTAAAAACTGTCATATCATGTCCTTATGTTGCTTTTAGTCATTTTTAATCGTATGTTGCTATTTGTACTTTTCTTTTCTTCTCTTTTTTGTTTGTTTGTTTGTGTTTTGGTTTCTCCTCTACCTTCTTACTAAAGGGAGCCTTTTTAACATCTGGCAAGGGACTACGGATGTAAACTAGCCTTTTGGCTAACTCTGGCATATTAACAGAAATGTTAATTAATATGCATGGTCCTTTTAAATAATAAATAATAAATAAATAAAAAATCAGCACAGGGCAGATCCAGCAAAACAGCAAGTCAGACACCAAAATAACATTAAAACATCTGGTTAATTTTCAGAATATAACACTATGTGTTGACGCCAGATGGTATTTCACTTAACTACATCAACAACAAGTGGGGCTAGGCCTGGAGTCAACAGGTCAGAGGTCTTTCTGTGGCTACTGAAGACAGCATGGATAAGGAGGAGCTCATCGTGGAGGTAGAAAACTATTGATTCGGTAATCACAGTGGGAAATCCTCGGTCTTGTGACTCCAGCTGTCTGGGTGCTGCTCGTTGCTGCACTGTGGGGCAACAGAGCACAGAGCCAAACCACAAAGGAGAGGAGAGGGTCAGAACAACGATCTGGTGGGAGTCCAGCGTTGAACTTGTAGGACAAGACTTTAGACTCAAACACAGAAACTTCTACAGCAGTTCAGTCAGTTGATTATATCTGATGACATTTGGATCAAAGCATTTTTCAAGCAGTGTGATCTGTCATTCAGGAAAACAGAGCACCTTACCCCCCCCCCCACTGCCAAGGGATTACACAAACATCTCTGTTTATTTGGCACTGGATCCTTGGCATCATTGCATAACATTGTCCGTGTGTTTGTGTGTGTGTATGTGTGCGTTTGCGTGGGTGTGATTGTGCAAAGTACAAGATGAAATTTGGAAGGGCTGTCATGTGGATGTTGTGCCTGTAAATGAATGAGTTCATAGATAAATGAATATGGTGCTGTGAAGAGTGTGAACAAGATCAAGCAGACCCAGTTTGACTGCTCTCCCCGTCGGCTCTTCCTCTCACAAGTCTCCATCCCTGCGTGTCTTTGTTGTGGGAAAGTTCATTTGGTTCTCTGTCAAACTTATTGTCAAGCAGAGTCACAATAGACCCATTCTACCACAACACACAACAAAACCATGAGCTTTCCTCAGTGTGTCAGCCACACATCGTGAGGAAGACACTCAGAAACATGCACTTTGATGATTTAGGAATCATCATTTTAGGAATGGCATTGTCAACTGTTTTGTGACACACATGTTGTTAAAGCTGGGGTTGGTAGTCAGATTTACATCCACTTTTTGTTATACTGGTTAAAATGATCTTTATGTCCCGATGGTAATCAATACATAATGTGTTCTTAAAAAAGAGGTAAAAAAAGCTGCTATCTACAGCCGGAGTAAACCTGGGAAAACACCAACCAATCCCTGCCATCAGGAGCCAAATGATGAAACCAATCAAATCCTGTCCTGCCGTTCTGCCCGCCTCCTGCAGAGCGTACATTTCATGTTTGTTTGTGTTTTTAACTTTCACTATGAGAATGTTTTGGTGTTTTCTTACCGCTGAGTGAGACATGAGTTGACGTAGTGCAAAACACAAACCATGTGCTGAGGTTTTGATGGTCACGAATCAGCGGCGCTTGTGCATGTGAGCGGGTTGTCGTTTTGGAGGAGCTCCGAGGGGAGGGGGGGGTTAGACAGAGTCCTGAGGAAATGCCTCATTCAAAATCATGCTAGTTTTCCCGGTGACTACCAACCCCAGCTTTAATAGGAGAAGAAAGTGGGACATACACTACCAGTCAAAAGTTTGGAAACACCTTCTCATTGAAGGGTTTGTATTTATTGTAATGGTTGTAAACACTGTAGATTAATACTGAAGACATCAAAACTATGAAAGAACATATATGGAATTATTAAATGAATCAAAAAGTGTTAAACAAAGCAGAATCTGTTTTATATTTTAGATTCTGTAAAGTAGCCCCCTTTTTCCTTCATGACAGCTTTGCACACTCTTGGTATTCTCTCAGTCTGCTTCATGAAGTGGTCTCCTGGAATGGTTTCTAATGAACATGAGCCTTGTCAAGAGTTCATTTGTAGAATGACTTGCCTTCTTAATGTGTTTGAGACCATCAGTTGTGTTGTTCAGAGGTAGGGTTAGTACACAATGGATAGCCCTATTTGACTACTGTTGTAATCCAGATTATGGCAAAACCAGATTATTTCATAGTTTTGATGTCTTCAGTATTAATCTACAATGTTGAAAATAATTACAATGAATAAAAAGCATTGAATGAGAAGGTGTGAACAAACTTTTGACTGGTAGTGTGTACTTAGAAGAAAAGGCCTTGTCCATCACTTTGCCTTCATTTGTACATATTTCAAACAACATACAGTTTAAGACATCAAATAATGAAGAGCTGAAAACCATGCAGGCATTTAAGGAGAAAAAAATACTTCAACTTTAGTGTTGAAGCCATCCTTTGGGGCCACATGTCAATACACAGTTACTATGAACCATAATTACATGTTATTAAGGCAGCGACATGCCACGCCTACTGTGCAGAGGAATTTCCTGGAGAGGGAGCAACAACCCTGCTGTCTGTCCTTGAGATTTAAATCTGTGTGATGAAAAAAGCACTACTCAGGGACTACAACAACCCAAGACCTGTTTCTAATTACGAATGCTGCTGGGTTGGATGTATTTGCAGGTCTGTTACAGCTGTGTGTGTGTGTGTGTGTGTGTGTGTGTGTGTGTGTGTGTGTGTGTGTGTGTGTGTGTGTGTGTGTGTGTGTGTGTGTGTGTGAATGTAGGACAGCATTAGAGCAAAGCAGGGAGAAACACAGACGTAAACTATGACTCAGGAGGGAGAATAAGTAGCACAAATCCGGAGGTGATAGCAGAGAGATACATTCCTGCATCTCACATCCACAGAAGCTATTTTGCTAAGTTATATATACCATCATTACACTTTTTTGCAAGACCACTGAGGGCAGTTTCCAATGCATCAACCCGCATAGTTTATGTGCTGGAGCCGATGGTGAGACATTGAAGTACTCATTTGGGATTGTAAGAGAGAGCAGAGAAGCAGGAGTGGATCTATACAACATGTATAGACCTCACAGCACATCTTTTATACATGTGTGCTCACACTCACACATGAAATACCGATCTATTCAGAAACCAATAAAAATGTGAAACTCTGTCAATCCCATCACCAAACAAACATGAGTCAGCCTCATGGTCGTTACCCTGGAAACCATATTGCAGCAGAGCCTTCCGGTGAGCCACCAGAGATGTGCTGCCATGTTTCATCCTCCTCCAAGGCTTCCCCGAGTGAATGAATTTGGTAATATAACATCACTGTGAGTGTGTGTGTGTTAGGCTAAAGCAGTTAAGCTATATGATATAATCAAATAAGACATTAGCTCCTTGTTCCCCATCAGGACCCCATAAAAGACGAGATATCGCTGTAACAACATGAAAGCAAAGCTGCTGTTATCATGTATGTGTGGTAGAAACAAAGGGTCCCCTCTGAGCAGCAAAGACTTTGAAAGAGAATCACGGCTATGACCTCTAACCTCACTTTTGTTGCTGCTGCCATCAGGCCCTGAACAGCTTATAGAACATTAAACATTACTCTAGTAGTAACTCAGAACTAGGGATGTCAACATTTAATCGATTATGGATTACTCAAACACATGTTTTTGTTTCAATTTTTATATCCCGTAGAACAAACATCATGTGGTCTTATATTTCGTTCAGCTATCAGGGAGGTGTTTTACGTTTTAACATTTTCTCTGCCGCCGGACTGATTCTGACCCGGTTGCTCTCCCGGCTGACACCTGACCACGTTCACATGTTTATTCCTCTGAATAAGAACGAGTAGACAGAAAACTGGACACTGTGAGTTTGAAATATGTTTCTGTTCAGTTCCCTTGTTGAAGTCTGAGCCTTCACTTTTATGACTGTAAGCCCACGGAGATTATATCAGTCCCTCCAGGATTTTGCGGGATTTTTTTGTGATTGTTGCGTCCCAAGAAGCCTGAATTTGCGACAGCTTTTTGAAAAAATTGGGGTGAAAGTTGCGATTTTTTTTTTTTTTTTTTTTTTTTCCCCAATAACATCTCAGGGGCAAGTAAATATGCTTAATTACAGCTGTTTTTAGAAAACATTCTTGATGTGATCACTGTGACTGAATTTTGATTCTCTTGATTCACAGAAAATGCCATGAAAGGGCTGTATTGCACATTTACGACCGTCCCTGAATGCACCTCGCAGTGACAGCGGCACAGACAGTCAGTTCACAGCAATCTGAACTGCATCTGCATCTTTAATGACTATGAGTTGATCAACTCTTACAAAATGTGTCTGATGTTTCACCAAACTGGATTAAATCAAGCTGTAAACACAGAGCTTTTTACGGTAACCACGGCAACAACGTCAAACATCAAATAGTAAACAGACGTCTCCCGGTTGTGTCTTTGTCACTAACGCACACCGGGGGTAAAAATCATCAATGAAGATGAGACAGATGCATGGAGGTGAGGAGAGCTGGTTCATAAAGCACACCTGCTGCAGGTAGAGACCAAGCTAACACTGAGCCCCTCAGATAAGAACTCTAGTATCTATAAATAATAACGTTGTCATGGTCACTTGTCCTGCCTGCTGTCCCCTCTCTTCACCTGTTCTCTGTGCGTGTTTTGTTGTTGAAAAGAGCTGATCAAGTGAGGACTTACGTTTATGTTCCAAGGAAGTGAAATTGATGAGGTAACCGATGACGTACAGGGGCTGAGGTTAAGGTGATTGGTTAAAATTGCAAGACCGCGCAGAAATCGCGCTGATTGGTTGAATTTGCGTTGATAGCTCCGATCACGAAATCGCAACTTCCTGGAGGGACTGATAATGAGCCTGCTACACATGTTGATATTCAGCGTGTTTAACGTTTTGAACACCTCAATACGATCCGTAGATATTCCATACTGTTAGATACTGTCAGAAAATACTTGAAATTTGCATCCCTACCTCAAACTTCAGTTCCGTTGCTGCTGCCATCAGGCCCTGAACAGCTTACAGAACATCAAACATTGGCAGTCATATCCATACATTCTGATGTCTGATTAACTGAAAACACACCATGTGCAGGATTAATGCCATTGGAGCCTCAGTGAGGGGTAGGGGTAGGTAGTGACAGGGGCAACTCCAATTTGGAGGGGAGTCCTTTCAGACAGTCCAGTCCATCCATCCACACATCATCTATACCACTTATCCTGTTTGGGGTCGCGGAGGGCTGGAGCCTGTTCCAGCTGTCATTGGGTGAGAGGGGCGGGGTTCACCCTGGACAGATCGCTAGCCAATCACAGGGCTAACATACTGGGACCAACAACCAGACACACTCACACCTACAGGCAATCATGTCACCTTACTTAGCATGTCTTTGGACTGTGGGAGAAAGTCAGAGTACAGGGATGAACCCAAGCACCGAAAGGCTTCATCTGGGATTTCAAACCTGGACCCTTCTTGCTTTGAGGCAACAATGCTAACCACTGCACCACCATGTAGCCTGCACTCCCATATTTAGAAATGAAATATCAATGTTTGGCACCAAGTACACCTTAATTACATTATTATACACTGTACTGTACTTCATCCAGACAGTATAGTGCTGCATCTGAGCAGCTGCTCATCTCTATCCAGATCCAAAAGTAGTGATGGGTAAAAACAACTGTAATCCAAGGGTTAGCAATAGACCAGTATTGACACAAACATCCTAAAGGGATTTTGAGAGCAATGTCGTGTTGAATTCATCACAACTGACTTGGGATGCTTCTGAGGAGCTGATTCAGTAGACATGACCCTTCATCATTTACACAGATATCAGGCAGTCAGGAAACAATGGATTTAATGTATTTTTTTACAGAAATGATAGATACAACCCCCTCTCAAGAGTCCCTGCCTCAGCCACAAACAGTAATAAGTGATCATATCGAGTGAAGTCAGGTAACAAAGCATCTATTAAAAGGAAAGAAATAAAGTCCACCATATGGCCTTGTGTCCTCTCTGCCCTCTACTCTGCAGCATTCCAGTCAAGGGGTTTAAGTATCAGCCTGGCAAGCTTTAAGTACTGGGCCTCCCTGTGACAGTCTGATTCCTAACCAGGATTAACAAGACTACAAGTCTGAAGCCCTGTAAGTGCCCACGAGACATTGCACTGTTCATTACAACCCACAAAATTGTTGGATTGAGTCAACAACACTCTGACAACATACTGAAGAACAACAAACAGAGTCTGTGTTTCTTAGAGGCTTATCAGTGCTGGGGCGATAATGTCCACTTTCTATAAAGAGAGGAGCAACAGGAAATGCCATAGGCTTGTTCAAACCAAAGGGGTTTTCCCATCGGGAGCACCAAAGTACTTAGCAGAGTTTGAGAATTTTTGTTTGGACCGAGTATGAAAAAGAAAGCGCCCAATGTTCTGGCTTCTGTGCAAAGGGAAGTCTGAATCGTCACAAGGTCACTTTGGATCCATCATCTGGGGACCAAGAACTTGGACAGCCAATAGTCTCATAATAAACTCAATCTGTGACACTGGTCAAATATGATGCTTACAGAAAGGTAAAGATCTAACCTATCAGTTATGGATTAATGGTGACATACATTTTAAATTAAATTCAATGGAAATGTGTTTCAGTAATGGATTAAACATTCTCCAAACCAAAGATTCACATTCTCAGAATCTTTCATTTAACTAAAGATGACCCAAGACTATTCATTGGTTGTCTGTTATTTGGGTCTATAAGCAATACTGTTCAAATTAATCTGCCAAACTTAACTGCTGCCTTCAAAGTCCATTTGGAATAGGAATCCCATGCTGCACCTGAGTTACCTTAAGGAGAGCTGAGTACATGACACACAGGCAGGCTCTTGTGAGTACAGGAGTGCATGCAGGAGATTTGTTACTGAAAATGACATCGCCTCGCAATGATTTAAAAACATCCTGGTACTGTAATCCAACCTGTCGGTAATCCAGGAAATTCATGGAAAATGTAAGTTGTGAAGAAAAAAAAAAGCTCTGTAAGTGGTTTAAGACGGTCTTATTATCATTGAAAACATTTCTGAGGAACATCCTGTTTACTTACAGTAATTAACTGTTTGTGATCATCATTTGGAGGTCACATTTCCTCCACTTTTGTAAGCTGGAAGTTATCTTTCTTAAGAAAAGGGTTATCATTATTATAACTAGCTCAAACTATACATTTCTGCCTCCACCTCTATGAACTGAAAAGACGATATTGTTCCATGTTTGATGCCCTGTGAGTTATTTAGGGACAACCATGCTGGCCATGGCATGGGGCTTTAAAAAGCAGAGCTAACAAGGATTAGCATCCATTTTTAACACCTGACTGTAATCCTGCACCCACACAGTCCATGCTAAGCCTGAGCTAGCCATGCTAATGTGAGAGAAGCAGTTTGCAGACTGTCGGGTTTTTTTCTTCACAACTGTTACATAACAACTTGGCTCGTGACAAATGAAGTCGATGACAGGACAGCACGGATGAAGGGGAGGGGGAGCATCACATTTGCTCTCCATATCTCACCCTTGAAGTCAAGTTAGAGACTTCTTCCCTATAAAAAGCCTTTTATTTTTGGATCACTTAGCTCTGCTAGTGCTATATCATTGAGCAGCTCTGCATTAGTATCATGACTGAACACTACAAATAGAACACAGAAGGTGTATTCTTGAGCATCTTGCTAAAGAGAAAGGGTATAAATCATTTACAACACTTAGTGATACCTTCGGGACAAACACTGATTCATTAATAGCAAATGAAAAACAGAATCAGTGATGACAGTGGTGTTGTGCATTTTAAACATAGTCGTGATCTTTTGTTCTGTATACCTGCACAGTTAGCTAGAGTAAATAATTATAGTGTGCAGAACACAGCTTTATGCTGAAAATACATCTCTGTACTGACACAGATGAGGCGTTGGGAAGAAGCCTTCATCCTGGTCATCGTCTTAATTATACCTTATATTGAGTACTTTATAATTTGTGTAATGTCCTGTATCTGACAGACAGTCACTTTGTTATGACTGTTGTCATCTCAGTCTGCTCCACAATGTAAACAGACTGTTGATTTATTCATGATGCAGTAGCATGGCAGTTTTTAACAATGTTATCAAACATGTGGGGAAACCCAATGTTGTTGCATGAGCCCATTCAACTGATACAAATACTAAACTTAAATACTGATCTACTCTGACTTTACACAGCACGTCAGAGTCACGTCACAGATCACACACTGTTATTCATCATCATGTTAGAAAGGAACATGAATAAAAAGAACAGCACATGATAATAATAATATATATAGCCCCATATTAAAAAAGAAAGCAGACATTTGGACACTTAAGTTTCCATGCTGGCCCTGTGGACATTAGATTGTTAATGCTAATTCTGCTCAGAGAGCAACACGTCTTTCTTTACAGAAACATGCTTCAACTCTCAAACTGCAAAACACTGCCAAGTATCAGAAAGCTTCCCTTCATAATCCATACAGACGTTTCTGCAAACCTATCGAATCTACTCCTCATTTAAATGACCTTACTACAGCTACTGGGAACAACCGCACTTAGAAGTATAAAACACACACCAGGCAGCAGAAGTATGATTACTGTTGAAGCAGTGGTAAACAAACAAACATGCACCAGCACAAGCAGCTAAATGAGCTTCTTCCTGAGCAGCAGACATACTGATATGGTACTAAATGATCCAGCATAAACAGGCTGGAATGACAACATCTTTGACATTTTATTTGGGACCATGACAGAAAATAAACAAAAAGGAGAAGTAAATAACTGGAGGGGTGCAAGGAAAATGGCTGATCCTTTTCCCTAATGGCTGATCCCTATTTCCACATGTTCACTGCTACAAAATGTTGTCTATGTATCCTGGCTATGAGAGCTTACATAACTCAAGGTTAATTCAGTAAAAGTCGACATATCTAGGATGTAGTGCAAAAACAAATGGCCGGTAGTCGCTGATATTGGATGCTAGGGCAGTGAAAGATAGGAAACAGGAGTTATCACATGAAACAGATAGATGGATGAAGGCTTTCGTGTGCCAGCTGCAGAGCTGTGGGGATTCATCCCTCCATCAATGGCCTTCCCCTCTGATGATGTCATCAATTAAAGGGACATGAAACTGAAACAGTCATCAATTCCCTCGTTCCTCACTACACTCAACCCAAAATAGATGGATCAGTCCAACGATGGGTGGGAACAAACGCACATATGTATCCCCCATGAACAGACGTGCACACGAGGGCCGGGTAAAATGGCAATCCAGTGTGGGCCGAGTCATACATTGCTGGTAGTATGTATGCGTGTGTGTGAGTGTGCATGTTTTTTAACACCATACAAAGAGAATTCATACTAGTGAGCCAGCTGGGCACATAAGCCGTCCTGCACAATAAATCCAAATAATCCTTTACGATGGTAAGCGGAAAATAGGGGGGTTGGGGGGTACTCAGACACACACAAAACACACTTAGTGACAAAAGGTACACACGGTTCAATTAGCCTCGCCATTGTGCCTCTGTGGTAGACATCCAGTCAGTGGCTGTGCCCTATTCCTAAGAATAACATGCAAGTCACCGGAATGTATGCACTCAAAATAGCAGGGCAGCTTATGACATTTAGACGTCCCGAACACATACACACACATACGTGCTGGCCAGCAGAAGAAGCACTGTAGGACAAGGACATAAAGGGGGATTACCCTGAATTACAGCGGGAAACAGAACAGCATTATAGAAAAGATGGATCATCTTACCTTCCATCATGGTTGCAGATTTGCATTCCTCTATCTCCAAGGAGCCTGAAATGAAAGCAGGAGGTGGCAGGAGGGGGGAGAAGAGAAGAAGCCCCCGGTTACCAGAGAGATACAGTAGAATTGATGGGCAGCAGAGCAGCCGTGTGCATGTGGCTAACGCCCTGGCTAAATGTGAGCCTCAAACACCCCCAGACGTCGCTTGTCAACTATCCCAGAAGGGTCACAGATACAGAGAGATAGAGAGACAGAAAGAGGAGAGAGGAGGGGTAGGGGCCTGGCCGGGCTAGCTGCCGATCAGAGCTGGGGCTTAAGCCATGGATGCTGCTGCTACTGCTGCTGCTACTGCGGCTCTAACCTACAGCCGAGGATGCTGAGAGGAGGGGGAGAATCTAACTGGAGGAAAAAAATAAATAACAGGAGCAGGGTAGAGAGAGGGAGGGAGGCAGAGAGACTGACAGGGAGGGAGGGTTATGTGTGTGTATGTGTGTTTGGCAAGGGGGGTGGGAGTGTTGAGTAGGGGCGGAGGCAGTTTGTTGAGGTCAGAGATGGCCTCAGCCAATCCCAGCAGCTCTTTGTGCAGTCACATGGCTTACAGCTTGAGTCTCCTGACACCACTGTCCGAGAGAACGCAACATTAGGAAGCTCTCTTGCTTGACAGATAATTTTGCAGGTACACTAAATACACACAGACATGTTTACATATCCAAACAGGGACACAAAGATGCCACAAGACATGTACAGAGCAAATACAGAGGATACACAAATATCCAAAACACACACAAACACACACCGCATGCACCCTCCCCTTCATCCTACCTTATGTCAGTGCAGTGTGCCGAGCCTGCTCAGCGATGAATGACATCAATTATTTGCTCGCTGAGAGAGTAACATGCAGGTGTGAGCCAAGTGACAACCCATGCTCAGGACACACACGCACACACACTCTATAATCACATAATAACACAACACTGCACTAAATATTTGCCCTGCACTCTCCTGCACAGTGACTATTCCTGTAGTGGCTGCCTGTGTGCCCCTGCATGTGTCCCACCCCCCCTTGCAATAAGGTGTGGTTTAACTCTGTCCTCTCCCTTTTCCTCCTCCTCTCCCCCTGTTCCCTCCCACCTTTCTCCTCCTCTCTGTGTCGGTCTCTTTTCAGTCCCTGTCTTACTTTGCGTCTGTGCTTTCTCAGCGCACAGAGACAAGGATCGATCAGCGTGACGTCACGGCTACCCGGGCTACAACCAGCAGGAAGGGTCAATGACAGAACAGCCCCCGGAGAGGGGTGTGCGCTTGTGTTGTTTGTGTGTTGATTCATTTTCTGAGAGAGGGTGGAGAGAAAGAGAGTGAGAGAGTGAGAGAGGGGGGGAATGTCTGTGTGCACAAACACAAGAGCAGAGGAGACTGACAATTAGGCAAAACCTAGAAAACAAGAACAACAACAGGGAGAGAGCGAAGGGATAGTTTACAAAAAATAAAATCAGAGTATAAAAGAGGAATCAATGCAGAAAGCCTTCCTGGTGTATTGTCATTATTAGTAATAGTTGTTAGTGGTCGTAGTAGTAGCAGCAGTAATGCTAACATGGCATTACATCAGATTTGTTTTTATGTGACTTCATCCTTCTAGCTGTTTATACTTCTATTTTATTATTACTTTCAGTTTTTATCCAACTAATTCATTGTTTTCAATTCAATTTGATTATTTGATTTGATTATCTATTGTTTTGGATGTTTAAAAAATGTATCATTTTAATGATCCCAATTTATCCTTTTCCCCTTTTCTAATTTTTCCCAATGGGATGTCGTGCTCTCATTCTGAAAACCTCTTTTATTGTCCTTTCAATGCTTTTATTTACTTCTCCTATTTTATTTATTAAGTTTTATTTTTTATCCTTGAAAAACCTCTTAATCAATGATTTATCAGTCTATTGTCTCACCACTTCATTCTGTTGAATTTACGTGTGTTCTTTTTAACCTCACGTTGTATTCTGCATTGTTTAAATTCCTCCTCCCTGTCTGTCAAAGATTTACTTTGTTATTTGAACCATGCTTTGTTTGTCAAAGCACTTTGTAAACATTTGTTTTTAAAGGTGCACTCAACAAGGCCCCCGAAAACATTATGCACCCAGAGGACAGGCCTGCATGTGGCACCTCAAGTCTCCAAATGCATGTCCTCTGTAAATAATATAACACAGAGTTTGTTTAGGACCAGCTTTTTATGTAAATCATCTTGAGATAACATTTGTTATGAATGGATGCTGCACATCTTTTAGAATAGATGTTAAGATTATTTTATTGGTTTTTAAATCTCTTAATTGTCTTGCTCCTTCTTATTTATCAGATTTGTTTTTGTCATATGAGCCAGTGAGAGCCCTCAGGTCTTCAGGTAGCGGACTTTTAATAGGTACCAAAAGTAAGAACAAAGACTCACGGTGAGGCAGCTTGTGGAACACCCTACCTGAAGATCTGGGGCTGTACAGAGCATCAACATTTTTAAAAGCAAACTCAAGAACAACCTGTTTAGTCTCGCTTTTTACTGAGTTTTATTCTTAGAACAGTTTTATTTAACCTTACTTTATTTATTTATTTATTTATTTATTATCTAGTTCAGATTTGAGTCGCTTTTTATTTATTTTATCATACTTTTAAAATGTTAGTGTTTTATCATCTTAGAAATGTATCCAATTTCCATGAGTTTAATATCCTGTGCTGAGTTTCAACATCTTATGTTTCCTCCAGTGTTTCAGCATGAGCACGTTTCCTCAGTTCGTTCAGCAACTTCTTTTTTATTTTTCATTTATTTATTTATTTTATTTTCATTGTTATCATTATTATTGTTGTTGCATATATTGTGTTCTTAACCTTAGGATTGTGGGGTGGGTTTGGAGTCGGGGCTGGGGTTGGGATTGGGATGTGGGGGGGGTCTTTTTATTTTTATATATATATCTTTCTTAATTTACAATGTATTCTATTTGAAGTTGTTTTTATCTACAGCACTTTGTGTTACAATGTCATTGTATAAAAAGCGCTTTATAAATAAAGTCTGATTGAATGATTGATTGAAAACAATGTGAGTAATCTGCATTCAAACTGCAGTACTGCTTCAAACCACTCATTTGTGTCTCTATAGTTATCACACATTAAGGTACCAAAAACTGTGTACGTTTACTGACAGGCAACTCAATCCTCTTTCATCAGCCTAGGAATACAGTTGGCGATAACTCACAAGCAGCTCAGTGCAGATCAAATATTCAGTCTTAAAAAGACAGTTTGTTTCCTTTAAGTGTATAAATATTTGAAGCTGGATGTATACTTTAAACTCTGTGTGTTGATGAGGGAACATATGGTGACTAAATTCCTCCAGAGGGACAAATAAGTATCTCTATTTATCTCTCTATCTTCAGTCATGCTTTAAAAAGAGCCAGCTGTGTGCCTCTCCATGCCCACAGAGTCCTCCCAAGTCATGCTTAATCCCATGTGATAATGACTCCCTCCCTCCAAAACCTCTTTCTCTCTCTCTCTCATTTATCACCTCCTCTCTTTTAATTTACTGAATTCTCCCCTCTCCCTGTTTTTACTCAGTTATTTGTGTTAAGCTGCCACTGTGCTGCTCAATCTGCCACTTGCCTCCCCTTCCTTTCATCCCTCTTTCTTTCCTTGCCCAGCTCCTCGGTCTTAACACCCAGCAGATGCTCCCAAACAGAGGGTCCCCAGCCTCCCACCCTGCCCCCAGCTTTAACTCCCTTCCCCCTTGTCCTTTCCTCTTCCCCTTCACTCCAAAGCTGCCTCCTGTTTTTTTTTTATCAACCTTAACTTTTCTGTTTTCTTGTTCTTCATTTTCCACAATTTAATCTTACCCAATTCCATTTTCATTTTGTCTTACTCCTGTTAATTCAACTGGCTGACCAGCAGCATCTTCTCCTGCACTGCCATCTAGTGTTCACTGACAGTCACTGGAGATATTTACTATTGTGCTAGTAAAAATAATGTGTGCATTTGCCTAATTTACTTTAAAACCATCATTGAACCATACTAAGCATATACTGTAGCACGTACAGTCATCAAGCCTTTTACTTGTGCAAATGAAGTGATATGTGTAGTGATTAAGCTGCTGACAAATGCTGTCATGCCAGCTAGTGGAGGAGTGTAGAATAGGGGAGGAGGAAGGGAGGGAGGATTTGCTAAATAAAGCATTATATCCTATAAGCTCTGTTTTGGAGCTGCAGGAGTGGAGCAGCCTGAATAAAGACAAACGGATATGTTGTTCACTGTGAGGTACGATACATTGTTTACTTCATGCATTACTAAACAGGAAGTTGTGTCTTTTATGATTCTCTTAAATTCTGTTCACTTGCACATATGAGTTAACATTGTATGTAATCACATGGCTTCAGTGGTGGACAGTAACAAAGTACATTTACTCGAGTACTGCACTTTTTGGAGTATCTGTACTTAATTTTAGGGAACTTATGACTTTTACTCCACTACATTTGAAAGACACATATCATACTTGTGACTCCACTACATTTCTATCAGTGTTCTAGTTACTCACTACTTTTACTTTTGAAGTCAGCTGATGAACTGTGTACTTGTGTTTGGTTTGTCTCAGTGGTGTAGCCGTACCTGGGTTGAGCGTAGATCAAACGTTCTTCAGATCAGTGCGTTCATTTAGTCGTGGTGATGATGGCTATGACTGAGAAGGATGATGATTCTCTACCTGAACACCACGGCCATATTTTAAACCCACGTTTGAGGTTTTGAAATAAAGAATGATTGTTTGTATTGTTGTAAATCTCACAAACTTCATCACAGCCTCCAAAACGTCAGCATCTAACCTGAGAAAGCATGTGGAGGTCTGGAGCTAACACACTGCTTTGATTCTAGAGGAACATTGTAAACTTGTCTGTGCTTGTAGTAACTTAGTTTAGATTTCATGGTAGACTTTTTATATATTAAATCATGTTTTCTAGAGAAACAGAATGGAGCAGAATGTTCACCCATACATTCTTAACTGACCTCATGCTTTGTGAAAATACGTTTAGAGATATTTCAAAAAGTACTTTGAATACTTAAGTGTTTTTAAAAGCAAGTACTAGGGATGTAAGGATGCACTCAACCTACGATTAGATTCAAATTCTGATTTTTGGTTCACAATACAATTCACTCATGATTTTCTAACGTTTTTCATGAAAACAGGATTGAACTAAAAATTGAAATAACTATTATTTTATTTCAATTCTCAGATATGGACAGTTGCAATATATATTTTTTTCTCTTATATTTATTTGTAAACAAAGTAATCGTTTTTCATTTTTAAGGTGTGTTGTAACCAAGCGGCAACCTCCTGTCTCAAAATATGAAGCCCATGCGGAAGTGTTATAAACAGCAATTCATTGAGAATGCGCTTGAGGCTGACTGCAGAAACACAGGAAACCACATAGACATGAATGGAGCACGTAAAAGGGAGCACATAACGCCCATTTTAGCCTCCCTCCACTGGTTGCCTGTGCATTTTAGAGTCCATTTTAAGATTATTTTATTTGTTTTTAAATCTTTAAATGGTCTCGCCCCGCCCTACCTCTCTGAGCTGATCCATCTCTATGCCCCTGCTCGGTGCCTCAGGTCAGCTGATCAGCTGCTCCTGGAGGTACCGAGGTCCAAGCGGAAGCTCAGGGGGGATAGAGCTTTTTCTGTCGCTGCTCCCAAACTGTGGAACGATCTTCCTTTAGCCGTCAGACAAGCCCCCTCACTGTCCACTTTTAAAAGTCGTCTTAAAACCCATTTTTATTCCCTGGCTTTCGACTCAGCATGAGACCCTGCTCTTGTTTCAGTGCCTTTTTATTTTTATTTTTATTTTTTAACTTTATTTTATCTTATTGTTCTTATTGATTTTATGATTTTATTGTTTGTTTTTATCCATTATGTTTCTGTACAGCACTTTGTGTCCGACTGCTGTTGTTCTTAAAGTGCTTTATAAATAAAGTTGAGTTGAGTTGAGTTGAGTTGAGAATGGGAGAAAGAGGATCTTTGCAGCATTAATAAACATGTTTACAGCCTGGTTCAAAAAACGGCTTGGCCCTACGTAGTTAATCTCTCTATCGGCACACACTGTACGGTGGGGGGGGATTTATTTCTAACGCGATGGTTCAGAAGATATTAAGATTACAAGTTTTTTCCCAAATAAGGACATGACTGACTAGACTCCCAGTCGGGAACACATAGCTAGTGGCTAGGAGGCTCAAACTCCACCCCTTTATTTCGCACTCTGCCTGATTGAGTTCCGCATTTCCAATATGGCTGCCGCCGTTGATTGACTTCAGCGCTCAGGAACAGATGGGTGACGTCACGGATACTACGTCCATATTTTATGCAGTCTATGGTTGTAACTCAAATTAAACCACTGCACACTGTTTTTCAGCACCGTGCAAAAAAACTAAAATGACCGTACAAAAATACCTTGTTGGAAAATTTCAGAACAATTCTAAATGTAATGTAAAGTGAACGATTCCCAAATGAAAGTGTTCATATTCAAACAAATAAGGTCAATCTCTTTAAATAAACTAAAGTGCAGCTCATGCTCCTGGCTGTGAATTGACATGTTTTTCTTCAGGAATATCAGGGAAAGTCAAAACGCTTCCATACCTCAGACTGTAAACACAAAGGTGCATCCTGAACTGCTCGTTCTTCACCTGCTGCCTCCATGTCTGTTATGATCAACTCAGCAAGTGATGAGAGAGCAGCGCATAAGACTTCATGATGTTGAACAAGCAGAGTTAAATGCAGATAGCACCGTCTACTGTTTAAAATAATATCACAATACAAATTTTGTTGAATTGATTTTAATCCACCCTTATTTGTATGGATTGTTTTACCGTCTTGTGATATATCCTTACATCCCTAGCGAACACTCCAGGACTTTAACTGAAGTCACAATTTGTCAGAACAACTTTCACTTGTCTTGGAGTAATGTTTGACCAGGAGGATCTATACTTTGACTCAAGTAATGCAGCCGTGTACTTTGTCCACCACTGCATGGCTTCAAAAATACTTTGCATTTGATTTGGATTTAAATCAGAGATGTGTGTTTCATCGTCATAGGAGATCTACTTTCTCTCTCACAGCTTCCTTTCCTTTCTTTTACTTTCTCTATAAACGGCAGAGCAAGAGAGTTCCTGATCTCTTAAGAGGACACTGCACAGTAAACATGCAAAGACGCATTGCACATATTCATGCCCATAAGCAAGCAAACATCCATAACTACGTCACAGCAGTTATACACCGTATCATTAAGGTTAACAAAATGTAAAGGATGGTAGCCACATCATTCCACACTTAGCCACACTGTCATTACACCCGACCTATTTCACTACTGGCATCATTTCATTTAGGGACAACACTCAGAAGGTCATGTCACCCCCTCACCGCTGAGGTGTGCTGAACAGACGAGTCAAGAAAAGAGTTTTACATACTGTACCTGCAATGATGCGAAACCAGCCGGTACACAGCTCCTCAGCCATTTACAGCTCTTTCCATGGACCTCCTTGTGATCCCTCCAGCCGGACAGAAGAATGAGAGGGGAGAAGACGAGCAGAGGACAAATGCTATCGGCTGAAAAAGAAAAGAGGGAGACAAGAACGAGGAGTAACCAAGGATTCTGCCACACCGAGCTGTTGAGAAGACGCACACGTACGCTGATGCCGGCACACCGTTCGACCACCGCAAGTGTGTGAGAGCAGGCACGCCGACACACAGACACACAACCTGTGGAGAATAGTAATGTGGCACAGTGGACTGTGAGTGCAGACAAGTCAGGCAGTGAAGGTCAACACATCCTTTCCTGCAGTGCAGACACTCACACATGAAGACTGCGCGTGGTTTTTGATAAGTTCTGCAGTAATGACAGAACAATTAAGACTTTATGTATGTGTGACAGATTTATGAGACAAACCTTCAATATGAAGGAATCAGAGAGAAACATTTTTAAGGTAATCTCACTGTTTAATCTTTATTACTCTCCTCTCTTAACTAAGAAGCTATAAGATGTTAGTCCGTCACACTGTTAGATAGGGAGAGATAATCTGATGACTTTAGGCTTAAACTCCTGAGTTTATTGATTGTTGATTAACCTGTTATTTAGATTTCAAATAATATGTTTATTGATAAATAAAGTACCAGGAAATGATGAAAATGTGTTGGTCTGCTTACCCTAAAGTGTCAACTATAACCTTGGATGTCTACTTTGGACGACATCAGGACATATTTACATTAACAAGCTACAGTAAAATATTTTTTCTTAAAATTAGCTCAAACTGAATTTTTCTTATTAAAACTGTTGTTTACTGTTTTAAAGGTTTGCAATTTATTAATCATTCATTTGAGTTCAAGTGAGTTTAAGCTTTTGTTTTCATTCTTATTCTCAGTTTGTATGTATGGAGTTAAAAAATGATGATAATAATAAACACCTCACACTGCTGCAAGGCTGTTGACCAAGTTGGGTATAGAGCTCTGTGTGGTCAGGCTCCTGAACATATCACCAACCTGCTCCACCCCTACCTCACCAGCAGGTCACTCAGGTCTTCTGACCAGGGCTTGCTGGTTGTCCCTCCAGCTCGTCTAAGGACAAAAGGTGACTATGCGTTTGAAGTGGTGGCACCAACATTGTGGAACGCTCTTCCTGTAAATGTTCATTCAGCTGTCTCTGTTGTCACTTTTAAAAAACTCTTAGCCACATTATCTAAACAGGCCTTTGACTCACCTTGTACAGACTAATGTTTTAATTATGCTATAGTCTGTTTCTTTTACTGTTTTATGATTTCATTTTAATTTGAATATTTTTCCTGTGAAGCACTTTGGGATTTTATTCTATGAAAGGTACTATACTAAATAAAATGTACTTACTTACTAAAGTTCAAAGTATACATTTTTATCAATACTGCTCATGACATTCAGCATCACTAGTTACAAGGAGTCTGAATTAAAAAGGATTATGTTGATTTTCTGTACAACTCCTTCTTTACTGTTCCTAACAAGACACAAAAGGCATGCTGTTGGCGCCATCTGCTGTTAACTTTAACACGGTGCCTGCCAAGATTCAAGATTCTACTGTACAGTCATGGCCAAAAGTTTTGAGAATGACACAACTATTAATTTTCACAAAGTCTGCTGTTTCAGTTTTTATAATGGCAATTTGCATATACTCCAGAATGTTATGAGGAGTGATCAGCTCAACTGCAATTAATTGCAAAGTCCCTCTTTGCCTTGAAAATGAGCTTTATCACCAAAAACACATTTCCACTGCATTTCAGCCCTGCCACAAAAGGACCAGCTAACATCATTTCAATGACACACAGGTGTCACACACATTAACACAGGTGTGGGTGTTGATGAGGATAAGGCTGGCGATCAATCTGTCATGATTGAGTGACTGGACACTTTAAAAGGAAGATGGTGCATGACACCATTGTTCCTCATCTGTTAGCCATGGTTACCTGCAAGGAAACACGTGCAGCCATCATTGCATTGCACAAAAAGGGCCTAACAGGGAAGTTTATAGCAGCGAGTAAGATTGCACCTCAGTCAACCGTCTATCGAATTATCAAGAACTTCAAGGAGAGAGGTTCAATTGTTGCCAAACAGGCTCCAGGGCGCCCAAGAAAGTCCAGCAAGCACCAGGACCATCTCCTGAAGGTGTTACAGCTGCGGGATCGGGTCACCACCAGTACAGAGCTTGCTCAGGAATGGCAGCAGGCAGGTGTGAGTGCATCTGCACGCACAGTGAGGCGAAGACCTTTGGAGGAAGGCCTGGTGTCAAGGAGGGCAGCAAAGAAGCCACTTCTCTCCAGTAAAAACATCAGGGACAGACTGATATTCTGCAGAAGGCACAGGGACTGGACTGCTGAGGACTGGGGTAAAGTCCTTTTCTCTGATGAATCCCCTTTCCGATTGTTTGGGGCATCTGGAGGAAGGCTTGTTCGGAGAAGACGAGGTGAGCGCTACCATCAGTCCTGTCTCTTGCCAACAGTGAAGCATCCTGAGACCATTCATGTGTGGGGTTGCTTTTCGGTCAAGGGAGTGGGCTCTCTCACAATCTTGCCTAAAAACACAGCCATGAATAAAGAATGGTACCAGAACGTCCTCCCAGAGCAACTTCTCCCAACCATCCAAGGGCAGTTTGGTGATGAAGAATGTCTTTTCCAGCATGATGGAGCACCTTGCCATAAAGCAAAAGTCATAACAAAATGGCTCGGGGAACAAAACATTAAGATTTTGGGCCCTTGGCCAGGAAACTCCCCAGATCTTAATCCCATTGAGAACTTGTGGTCAATCCTCAAGAGGCGGGTGGACAATCAAAAACCCACAAATTCTGACAAACTCCAAGCATTGATTATGCAAGAATGGACTGCCATCAGTCAGGATTTGGTCCAGAAGTTGATTGACAGCATGCCAGGGAGAATTGCAGAGGTCTTGAAAAAGAAGGGTCAACACTGCAAATATTGACTTATTGCATGAATTCTGTGTAATTCTCAATAAAAGCTTTTGATACTTATGAAATGCTTCTAATTGTATTTCATTATACCATAGAAACATCTGACAAAAACACCTAAAAACCCTGAAGCAGCAGACTTTGTGAAAATGTAATATTTGTGTCATTCTCAAAACTTTTGGCCATGACTGTACATTTATCCCAGAAGGGAAATTCAGTTTTGCAGCCTACCCATAAAACAACAACACAAACAGGCAAACATAGCCAACAGCAGCATTCAGGCATGTCAACAAATCTACTGAAGATAGCTAATGTCATAAGGACAACAGAACCTGCATATGAAGTAATGGCTCAATCGAGGCAGATGTCTGTCTAACATGAGTCTGGTTCTGCTGGAGGTTTCTGCCTGTTAAAGGAAGTTTTTCTTCTCCGCTGTAACTAGCTAAATACTGTGAGGTGCAATGCTCATGGTGGATTAAGGTGCGGTAAAATCGAGCCCTGTCTGTAAGATGGGACAGGATCCCTCTTCAAACTATAGTTTATTTTGACTTCCCGGTATCCTAACTCAGACTGGTTCACTGCAACAGTAATCCGATGGTTGGATATCACAGGTGGGCTATAATAAATCAGTGATACTCTAAGTATGATACCTACAATGACATCAAACACATTACACTTCACTGTCACATTCAAGCACTTTACTTCATGTTCTTCATTATCGGTCCTGATTAGGGATGTAAACAATTAATCATTTATTGATTAATTGATTGTGAAGAAATTACTCGAAACACGCATTTCTGTTTTTAATTTTCCGCCACGTGGGACAAACATGTGGTCTCATATTAGTTCAGCTATCAGGGAGGTGTTTGAAGTTTAAAGCATGTTTGGATGTGAATCAGCTGTTAAACGTGTTGTCCACAGCGGAGACGCTCAGCTGGCGGCTGCGGGTCAGATCTCCACAAGTGTTTTTTAAAGAGGATCAATACAAAACTGCTGCCAACAACGACACGGACGCAAAGGTTGACAACTTTAAACAGGACATTTTAACCATTGGATACAAAGCCAACAGACTATTAGAAATTGCTAGTACACTATGTTTGCAGACCAGCAACATCTGAGCCGTCTGAGCTTTTCTGCAGCTGGACTGATTATGACCCGGTTGAGCTCCCAGCTGACACCTGATCAAATACACATGTTTATTTTTCTCAATAAGAACGAGTAGACAGAAAACTGGACACTGTGAGTCTGAAGTACTTTTCTGTTAGTATTATGAGCCTTCACTTTATAAGACTACAGTGGGGCAAAAAAGTATTTAGTCAGCCACTGATTTTCAAGTTCTCCCCCTTAGAAAGATGAGAGAGGTCTGTAATGTCATCAGAGGTACACTTCAACTATGAGAGACAAAATGAGAAAAAAAATCCATGAAATCACATTGTAGGATTTTTAAAGAATGTATTTGTAAATGATGGTGGAAAATAAGTATTTGGTCAATAACAAAAGTTCAACTCAATACTTTGTAACATAACCTTTGTTGGCAATGACAGAGGTCAAACGTTTCCTGTAAGTCTTCACCAGGTTTGCACACACTGTAGCTGGTATTTTGGTCCATTCCTCCATGCAGATCTCCTCTAGAGCAGTGATGTTTTGGGGCTGTCGCTTGGCAACAAGGACTTTCAACTCCCTCCACAAATTTTCTATGGGGTTGAGGTCCGGAGACTGGCTAGGCCACTCCAGGACCTTGAAATGCTTTTTACGGAGCCACTCCTTCGTTGCCCGAGCGGTGTGTTTGGGATCATTGTCATGCTGGAAGACCCAGCCACGTTCCATCTTCAATGCTCTCACTGATGGAAGGAGGTTTTGGCTTAAAATCTCATGATACATGGCCCCGTTCATTCTTCCCTTAACACGGATCAGTCGTCCTGTCCCCTTTGCAGAAAAACAGCCCCAAAGCATGAGGTTTCCACCCCCCCATGCTTCACAGTAGGAATGGTGTTCTTGGGATGCAACTCAGCATTCTTCTTCCTCCAAACACGACGAGTTGAGTTTTTACCAAAAACTTCTACTTTGGTTTCATCTGACCACATGATATTCTCCCAATCCTCTTCTGGATCATCCATATGCTCTCTGGCAAACTTCAGACGGGCCTGGACATGTACTGGCTTAAGCAGGGGGACACGCCTGGCGCTGCAGGATTTGAGTCCCTCTCGGCGTAGTGTGTTACTGATGGTAGCCTGTGTTACTGATGGTAGCCTTTGTTACTTTGGTCCCAGCTCTCTGCAGGTCATTCATCAGGTCCCTCCGTGTAGTTCTGGGATTTTTGCTCACCGTTCTCATAATCATTTTGACCCCACGGGATGAGATCTTGCGTGGGGCCCCAGATCGAGGGAGATTATCAATGGTCTTGTATGTCTTCCATTTTCTAACAATTGCTCCCACAGTTGATTTATTCACACCAACCTGCTTGCCTATTGTAGATTCACTCTTCCCAGCCTGGTGCAGGTCCACAATGTTCTTCCTGGTGTCCTTGGACAGGTCTTTGGTCTTGGCCATGGTTGAGTTTGGAGTGTGAGTGTTTGAGGCTGTGGACAGGTGTCTTTTATACAGATAACCAGTTCAAACAGGTTCCATTAATACAGGTAACGAGTGGAGGACAGAAGAGCTTCTTAAAGAAGAAGTTACAGGTCTGTGAGAGACAGAAATCTTGCTTGTTTGTGGGTGACCAAATACTTATTTTCCACCATAATTTACAAATAAATTCTTTAAAAATCCTACAATGTGATTTCCTGGATTATTTTTCTCATTTTGTCTCTCATAGTTGAAGTGTACCTCTGATGAAAATTACAGACCTCTCTCATCTTTCTAAGTGGGAGAACTTGTAGAATTAGTGGCTGACTAATACTTTTGTGCCCCACTGTATGTCCGGAGAATATTTTTATGAGCCTGATCGTTGATATCCAGTGTTAAACATGTACCTGTATTCAATCCCGTCAGTTATTTGCATTTTGTTGCTGTAGAAAATATAATTTACGGGGAAAATAATGTATGTTTTGGTTTTTTTTGTTGTTTTTTTTACATAAGAATAACAATGTTTATTTTGTTGATTAATCAATAATTGATTGTAACATGTCCAATAATTGCTCACATTGTTTACTGAATCTATATGAGTTTCATACTGGATAACTTTTCCACAAAATCCTAATTTATTGTGATGCACCTGAACATCTCAGATGGCAGAATGAGAGGAGAGGGAGGCTGTTTGTTCAAAAGCAGTGAATACATTTAAACATATAACCTCCACCTCCCTCCCTGTGACCTACATTCTCTCCACCTTTGCGCATGCTTTTCGCCTGTGGGGTGCAGCATTGCCCTTATCTGGTTTTGTGTTGTTTGTTGTTTCAGTTCAGTCTCTCTGCATTTGTTTGAAATTTTCGACTCCGTTTTCAAAAACACAGAAGATTTGACGACAAATTCAAATAGGTCATCAGTGTTACAGTAGGAGTACAGTCAGGATGGGGAGGCAGCAAACTGTTGTTATCATCTGGCGAGTGAAGACCCATAGGGAATGGAAGATGAGGTATGGTGACGCCACTGCGAGTCCCTGAGTTGTTTATCATTCATCAAATGTGCTCTAGTTCCATCCTAAGGTTATTCCATGAACTAAAATACACTCAGAAATGTGTCCTTTCAACATTTTGTGCTGAATAACATGTTACTGATATACCTCATTATATATCACATGCACGCCATCACTATCAGCCTTTAGAAAGGACAAAAAGCACTGAATTCACCACTACAAATACAAGAAGACAACATTTGGATCACATTGATTTAATTTCTGCTTTGTGAAGCTTACCGAGGTGAGTAGGATGATGACACTAATTCAGTGCTACAGGAGCCGAGCACTGAAGAGCAAGGAGAGCCCAGTGGCACATGACCACGCAGTGAGGTGAACCGAGCTAACAGGAGGAGAGAAGGGCAGCGTTTCTCTTGCTATCAAATTATTTGGTTCATTCAATGTCAGAAAACAATAACACCAGATTTCAGAAAAGACCTATTCATTTATCCTCTTCTTTTATTTTCAATCCTGTCTTACTTGGCTGTCTCTAGCAGGAAAGGCCTCAAGTTTTTAATGCACCAAGTCCTTCTCCTGACCCACAAAGCTCTTAATGGTCAGAAACCTTATCCTGAAGAGCTCATGGTGCCTTGCTGCCCCTCTAGAACGCTACACTTCCAACATGCAGGCCTGCTGGTCGTACCTAAAGTCGCTAAAAGTAGTATGGGAGGTAGAACCTTCAGTTATCAGGCCCCTCTCCTTTGGAATCATCTACCAGTCAGGGTCCGGGGGCAGACACCCTCTCTACTTTTAAGAGTAGGCTTCAAACTTTCCTTTTTTAATAAAGCTTATAGTTAGAGCTGGATCAGGCTTGGACCAGCTCTTAGTTATGCTGCTATAGGCTTAGACTGCCCTACCTGGGGAACTGGCGCACTGGGATCCTATCCCTCCCCCCATCACTTACTTTATCTCTCCCTGTCCCATAGAAAGTTACTAACCATAGAGCTTTCTGGAGTCCCTGAGCTCCCTTGTCTTGTAGGTTCCTCTGGATCTCTGTCGTAGACGGCCTGCTGCTGTGGACGTTGCAGACTCCAGCTACCACTACTACTACTACTACTACTATCCATCTCACCACTATCATCTCTCTCTCTTCATCACCTCTATTCCTCTTTCCAACCTCTTGCTGGATGTTTCTGCCTATTAAAGGAAGTTTTTCCTTGCCACTGTAACTTACTAAATGCTGCAAAGTGCTCTGCTCATGGTGGATTAAGATGAGATCAGACTGAGTCCTGTCTGTAAGATGGGACTGGATCTTATCCTGTCTTGATGTTGGGTCTTTGTTAATAACAGAACATAGAGTACGGTCTAGACCTGCTCTGTTTGCGTCTTGAGATAACGTTTGTTGTGATTTGGCTCCTTGTGTTGTCCTTGTACACCCTCAGCCTGATGTTTGTGGGCACAGTGCTCAGCGTTAAGATTATTTAGTAAACTGTGTCTCCATACATGGACTTCCCTGGGCTCATGTCGCAACAGTCACATCGCACGTAGCAGGCCTCAAGTGACTTCCTGCGCACTGCTTAGGCAACATCCCTGCAAACCTCCACCCTGCTCCACCTCTGTCCACCCCCCAAAGTGCCCTGATGAGGGATGATGATTAGGCAGCAGTCATTAAATGTACACAGAAGACAAACACCCACCCACCAATTAAGCAGCAGCGAGTGCAGCCACACCAAAACAAAACAACTCACTCTGCACTCAGCAGCAGGGGAAGGCATGCAGGGCGGTGAGGCAGGGTGATGGCAGGGTGCCATGTCGAGTGCCTACGTGCCACCCAGCCACCCATGATACTTTCAGACTGTCTGCAAGAGAGGTGCACTGTTCTACATCATTAGCCTACTGCTGCTCTGCCTGGGAGTGAGGGCGTGGGTGGGCAGGCACACATGTGCAGAGAAACACAGACGCACTCCATCAAGCAGCAAACATTTCTGTGTAATTAGCACCCACTGCCTAATTATTTGATGATGCTGAGGACGCTGACCGCTAAAAGATGAATTTAGTTTGTTTAGTCTAAAGCTGCTGGGGTTATTATTGTGTATTTATTGCTTTAAGTCCCTACAGCTCAAGATGACCTTTAGCTTAAAGTGAACAACTGTATGACAGTGTTCTCACAGGGCATTAGAAAAACCTCTAAGGTTTCCTGAATTTCTTGCTTTGTGTTGTTATGAAATTATTTTTGGGCCATTTTCACAATTTTTGGTGAGACAGCCGAAGAGAGGAAATATTGAAAGAAGGGAACGAGGCAGCGAAGGGCTGAGGGCAGGGGTCGAACCAAGCATCACGTGAGTCAGGTGGTCCCTGGATAAGGGGACGACAATCTAACTGCTGAGCTTAACCAGGACTCAATGTTTGGTTTTTGAAACGTTCAAAACTGTACTTTTCACAATCAGGAAGGTTTGTCATCCAGAAGTGTCATTAATGAGGTTGATGATTGAGTACAATTCTAACATTTGAGAATAAAATTTAAAAATGATATGAATATAAAATTAATCTGATTAAAGCAAACGGTACAAATTACTTCAATTAAAATAGAACATTTAATCCTTTAATCTACAGGCTTAGTTTTCATGCAGATATTGTTCTGATCAAATGACTTTTCAAAAGTTTCTTTGTTTAATGACATGTCACATGAAGAGTTGCATGGGAGGTTATCGGCACCTAAGCTTAACAGCTGACACTGTTCAATGGTTTCCACATACTGGTAAATTGGTTTAAGCTTGATGTGAATCTTTTGTCTGGACCTGGCTTCAGCTGTTTCAGAGGGTTTATTACAGACCTCTGTGGGGGCGCAGTTGGCCTATCAGTTAAAGCACATGCCTCATATACGGAGGATATAGTCCTCGTCTCAGTAGTTGCTGGTTGACTCCCTGCCTCGACCATTTGCTGCATGTCTTCCCGCACTCTGTACTCCCCATTTTTCCTGTCTCTCTTCAGCTGTCCTATCAATAAAGGTGAAAACGCACCAATAAATAGAACTTAAAAGAGGTCTTTATGAGCGTGTTAGAGCTAAATCTCATTGGAGGTTCAGCAAATACAACTGGTGAAAGATAAAATCAGAGCGCCTGAATATGACAACAAAATATAGTTCCATACTTTCTCTGAACACATACGTCATTGATTACAGGCTGGTTTTTTAATTTTCCCAAACTTACAATTTATTCAATTTCTAGTCATCAAATTTGCAATGTGATTTTCATGTTATCAAATCATACTGCACTTCATTTGGGTTGCAGGTAGGGTGATCAATCAGCCAGCAATCCAGCTGCTTGCTAGTGAATGTTAAGCTAAGCTAGTTTTGTCGAACATCAGCGACACAAAGTTAGAGTTAAAATGGTCCAATCTAAAATAAACTTTAAATTATAGTCTTGGATGAAAACATTTACCACCACCTTCCTGCTCTACAGCACCAGTTTAATAACAAACATAGTCCAGATTCACTGACCCAAAACCCCATCCAGAGTCACCCCCCTGTTACAAGCCCCCTCTGAATCCCTTGTCCTCCCCTCAAGCCTCAAAGCTGGGGATGGAAAAGATGAGCTCATCCCTCTGATAGTGGGCTGGTCTGGTTTGCGGTCTCCCTAATGGTCTCCAGGATGTCAACACTGGTCCAATACGTTCCTGTTACTCAAACCAATTACCATTTCCACAAGCCTGAGTCTAAATAAACAGAGCTCAAACTCTCTATACAATCAGTCTATATCTATAAACAGAGGAGCAGTTTAAATTAGGCTGATCCCCAGAGAACCGGCCTTTGCTTGGACAGCCAGGCTGGGATGACAGAATGGAGCCAGATGAGCTCACTGCGTGGAGTTTCAAAGGATGTTTTAAAGACAACAGAAATAGCACAGGCGTGAGTTCTATACTTTCTAGAAGCGGTTTTGGATCATCAAAAATAAAATCTAATATCAAGTTATACAAGTTTAAACCTTCTATCAATATGGTTTAGAAGCATGGCCCTGTTTAACTGCTAAATGACCCTCAGAAGAACACATCAAGCTACATTCCTCCTCTGTCCAAATCTAAGGGGCAACAGAAAACCTGAGTTATGGTTGATTCAGAGAGATCCCGAGTTGAACTCATTTCTAATAAAACAAAAAAGGAGAAAATTTGCCAACACTTGCTCTGTGGCACTTTCTCATTTGGCTGGACACCCACGAGAATGTTATTAATATAGGTTATGAGTGTGTGTGTGTGTGTGTGTGTGTGTGTGTGTGTGTGTGTGTGTGTGTGTGTGTGTGTGTGTGTGTGTGTGTGTGTGTGTGTGTGTGTGTGTGTGTGTGTGTGTGTGTGCTGTGACGTGCTGGTAGAAGCCCAGATTGGCCTCCCAGTGACGCATTTAATACTGCACCCATAATTCATGAGGCAACTTAAAATAGGAGTGTGGATTTTTAAGATCTGCTCTCCCTGACAGTGCTTCAAGTTCAGGGTAGCGAGAACACCAAACCTGCCTCTGACATAACATAGTAGGTCATGAGGTAGACTCCAAATCATGATATGAGAAAAAAGTTATATAGTGGGTAAGCAAAACGACAAGTGATCACAATGTCGGCTCTTTTTCTGTGAGCCAAATGGAGAACAAACATGAGCCACAAATTCACCACATCATTCCCTCAGCCAGGACAGCTTAGGATCACTGACAGAGAGAATCTCCTGCTTCAGAATCATTCTTACGTCAAAACCTTGTTTGACTCGGGGGGGGAACTGCACAAAATAATACCGGCATATTACAGCAACAAAATTGCTGTGATTTCATTAAAAGAGACTAACACAGGACTTCAACCAGATCTGTGCCTGGTCCGTCTCCGATCTGCTGGGTGGATCAGGGTGGTCAAGACCCCTCTGCTTCGTGACAGTGTCTTGTCTCACCCTGTAGGGATTCTTTTTCCCATAACAACCTGCTAACCATACATTATGCCTTACTTAGAAACCAAATATAAGTAAATCTGTACTCAACTTATAAAATAAACAGTAAATCACTCAACATGTTAGACTGACTTTCATTAGTGCTGAGTAGACTGTAAAAGCCCTTCTGGTCTATGCTAGGTTGAGGTGTCCTGTGTTTTTTTTAGGGCATAAAACACAGATATACGACACACACCCATGTGCATGCATACACACACATACACACAAGCATCCCTGTGTCTTGATCTCACTTATTACAAAATACTTGACGCCATCTTGTATGTGTCAAATAAAAAAGCATGTTCTCCTCTCTTCCTCACCCAGGCACACACAGCTCACCAAACCCCCCCACACTTCCACTGAACTCTGCTTTAAAATGAACAGCCTCCACGATGCTTACAGATGCAGCATGACAACGCAAAACATCAAGTATTTTTTTTCTTGCACTGGCAAATGACATCCTTTCTCAAAAAGCGAAAAATTCTGATATCAGCTGATTTAAGAATTTATAGTCCCCTATATGTTCTACTTTTTAAGCCAGCTTCTCCACAACAACTTTCATCTGTGATCTGCAAAATATATAAATATAAACAACAAACACGATCGCACTTCATGACTTAATATACATACAGCAGCCTGACCTGAAGCTAAACTGGTTAACACATGTATTTTGATGTACACCCTTACTGGTATTCAAATTTCAAATGGAAACAGTGAAGGATAACAGCTCATAATTATTGAGCGACAGACCAGAAACTTGTGTAATATTCACTTGCTTCAGTAAATAATTCACACAGCCAGTAAACTCTATCTTTATATTTATATATATATATATAAAAAAAATAAACATCCTGTATCACTATCTTTGATTGGCTGAATGGTTGGTGTTTTCCAAAGAACACTGAGAATAATAATAATAATAATGCATTTTATTAATAGGCGCCTTTCTTGGCACTCAAGGTCACCTTACAACATTAAAAACAAACAGAGTTTAAAGGTGACATATCATGCAAAATTGACTTTTTAATGGTTCTTTACCTGAAATATGTTTCCCTGGCATGTCTACAAACCCCCCGAGAATGAAAAAAATCCATTCTGCCCCTGTTCTGATTTCTCCACCTTTCTGTAAATGTGTGTGAAACGAGCCGTTTCAGACTTCAGTGTTTTTGTTACGTAACAACAATATCCGGTCTGTCACGGAGTCAGAGCTCGGAGCTTGTTCAGCCCATAGACTGTATAAAATAATACTGAATCCCTCCTCCGTTTTTCATTACCTGCACAAATGTGTGCTAACAAGGAGCTTAGAAGGGAGGCATGCTAGTTGTAGGCTGTCTTAATAAACACAAAGGTCGGTTTTACTCCCCACGTCTGCAGATTTGAAGATCTAGTGGATGATTTTTATTTATCATGGATAAGTGCTAGCGCTAGTTAGCATAGCTACATAGCTACATGTCGTAGCTGTAGCTGTGTACCAAGACACATGTCGACATACTGACAAATAAAACAACAAGTAACACTAAATCTGTGACCAATCCTTCAGAAAAGGTCCCGCTGCCTTTCTGGCAGAGGTCGGTTTGACTCCCCACGTCTGCAGATTTGAAGATCTAGTGGATGATTTTTATTTATCATGGATAAGTGCTAGAGCTAAATGGCATAGCCACATAGCTACATGTTCATAGCTGTAGCTGTAGCTGTGTACAAAGACACACGTCGACATACTGACAAATAAAGCAACAAGAAACACTAAATCTGTGACCAATCCTTCATAAAAGGTCCTGCTGCCTTTCTGGTAGAAGTCGGTTTTACTCCCCACGTCTTCAGATTTGAAGATCTAGTGGATTATTTTTATTTATCATGGATAAGTGCTAGCGCTAGTTAGCATAGCCACATAGCTACATGTTCGTAGCTGTGTACCAAGACACACGTCTACATACTGATAAATAAAACAACAAGAAACACTAAATCTATGACCAATCCTTCAGAAAGGTCCTGCTACAGGCGCCTCTCCGTCAGGATCAGATTCTGGATCAGATTCAGAGGGTTGAAGTAACGCGATCTCTGAGCAGCCGTGTATATTCAGCCAACATGTAAACATTAGATCAACGTGCTGGAGAGCCGAGGCACATCCACTTCCTGAGGGGGCGTGGTCAGAGGGAAAACAGAGTGTTCTGATGAGGACTGAAGAAGAGGGTTTTTCAGGCAGACCAAAATCTGATTTCAAAGTGTTTTTTTGAGCATAAACTTTAAAGACATGTTTTGGGGACCTCTTAGACCAATATATATTGATGAAAAAAGCGTAATATGTCACCTTTAAATAGCAAACAGTAAATAAAACACAATTTAAAAAGTTTGAAGTGAATGGACAGAGGAGTTGTGGTCAGATGGAGTAAGCCAGTTTAAACAGATGGGTTTTGAGTTTGGATTTAAAATGTGGGAGTGAGTCAGTGTTGCGGAGGTCAGGTGGGAGAGAGTTCCAGAACTGGGGAGCTGAGCGGCTGAAGGCTCTGCTCCCCATGGTAACAAGGCGAGCAGGGCGGACAGTGAGGTGGATGGAGGAGGAGGATCTGAGAATACTTTGCTCCTCCACACTAGAGCATGCTGTGAGGCTTCCCCGTGAACAACCAATTTGAAAAGCAGCATAAATGACTCACCCTCTCTCTGTAACATCAACAACAACATTTTCTTTATCTAACAATGAAAGCCAACTGAGGACAAAACCTTCTATCCATATTACTTTCTGTTAGCTCAGATATTCAGGGGAGAATCAAGGTAAAGGAAGATGATACAGAGAAGAGACAAACACTACAGAAAGTCACCGACTACAGTGGATTCATTTACCTTCACATCTTACGTTATGCAGCACAAGCCTGGAATAATCTACCAGATTATATTAGAAAAGCCAGACTCTGACCGCTTTCAAGTCCAGACTGAAAACATCCCTCTTTCATGCTGCTTACACTGCTCACTAATGGATACAAACTCATTGTTCAACCTGAGTTTTTATTTCTTTAACAACAAACCTTGACATTTTTGATGAACTTTAAGGATTTTCTTTGAATTTCTTTTAACATAGTGAGTTTAATGACTCTCTTTCTTTCTTTATCTTATATTTTAAAATATTTCATGTTTTCATGCTTATGTTTGTTTAATATCATATTTTAAATTGGTTATTTTCTGACAAGGTATGGCCGAATGGAATGAAGCTGATATTGGATCTATTAGATGTTGGGCACACGGCTACCCTGCAGGGATGTCAAGAGGTCTGAGCCAACTTTGGGCTGCGCCTCGACACAGAAAAGATTCAATGTCTGAGTCTTAATCCTTGGGTAGAATTTCTGAGATGAATCGAATGATTACTGCCTTTATTACCATTTTACTTTCTATCCCATTTTAATTTCCTTTAGTTGTTTTACTCTCCTAATATCTCATTTACTGCCTTGATAGCTTTAAGTCATCTAGATTTATTTATTTATTTTACTGCTTTTATCTATCCTTAAATACTTTACCTACACTGCGTGCACAATTATTAGGCACGTGAGTATTTTTGTGAATATGTTAAGAACTATGTTAACAGTCGTTTTAAAATTTGTCAAGAAGTCAGATAGTGAATATATTTATTCAACTGTGTGGTTAAAATGATGCTTTTCAAATTATATTGGCTGTATTTTTAAACAAATGCAGAATCTGCAGAAATGAGCGTGCCAAATTATTATTTCTCAGGGTCAGAGGTCACTGTTAAACTGATTTAGGGAGGTTTCTGATGACTTCTCTGCTGACACTGTGAGCTGCACCTTGTATGTCTTTCCAAAGAGGCTCTTTGAGCTGTATTTCTTGCCATTACTGTAAATTATCTTCTTTATTATTGACCACAAGTTCTCAGTCAGGTTGAGATCAGGTGATCAGGCAGGCCAGTTCATGGGGCGATCCTCTTTTGTATTTTCCTCCATGGAGGATGCTAGTGTTCATGCATGAGCACAATGCACCGTCACATGCCTCACGTTATTCCCAGGACTGAATGGCCTCTCAGGGCTTTAAAGAGGATCGCCTCATGAACTGGCCTGCCTGCTCACCCGTCAACCTGACTGAGAACTTGTGATCAATAATAAAGGAGATAATTTATAGTAATGGCAAGAAATACAGCTCAAAATAGCCTCTTTGGAAAGCCATACAAGGTGCAGCTCACAGTGTCAGCAGAGAAGTCATCAGAAACTAAATCAGTTTACAGTGACCTCTGACCTTCACTGAAAGAAAAGGAGGTTATATTGGACATTTGAGAAACACTTTAGATTTGAAATGTTTCAAAGACATTAACAGTTTTATGTTGTATACAAATGTAAAGAAAACTGTTGTTTTTGTTGAAGAAATAATAATTTGGCACGCTCATTTCTGCAGATTCTGCATTTATTTAAAAATACAGCCAACGTAATTTGAAAAGCATCATTTTAACCACACACTTGAATAAATATATTCACTATCTGACTTCTTGACAAATTTAAAAATGACTGCTGACATAGTGTTTAACATATTCACAAAAATACTCACATGCTTAATAATTGTGCACGCAGTGTATATTGATGATTTTAGCTCTGCTTTGCTTTTATTTCACATTATTGCTTTTACCCCTCTTTTAATGCTTTATTCCTTTTTAATGAATGTAGCCCCTTATTAATCTTTCTTTCCTTTTATATTCTAAATTGTCTTACTTTCTTGGTCCCTTGGTCTCAGTTCCTATCATTGGGTTCTTGGGTTGCCTGTGTTGAATCATTGTTTGGGTTTTTTGTGTTTGTTTTCTTGATGTCTGATTTTAATTTTGTTTAAACTCTCTCTTTGTGTTTGTTTGTATGTGCCCTGCTGTTTGTGAAGTGCTTTGGGAACCGTGGTTTTTAAAAAGGTGCTATATAAATAGAGGTTTTATTATTATTTTTGAAGGGTTAATTTTGGTTAAAGGGGACATATCACGCTTTTTTCATCAATATATATTGGTCTAAGAGGTCCCCAAAACATGTCTTTAAAGTTTATGCTCAAAAAACCACTTTGAAATCAGATTTTGGTCTGCCTGAAAAGTCCTCTTCTTCAGTCCTCATCAGAACACTCTGTTTTCCCTCTGACCACGCCCCCTCAGGAAGTGGATGTGCCTCGGCTCTCCAGCACGTTGATCTAATGTTTACATGTTGGCTGAATATACACGGCTGCTCAGAGATCGCGTTACTTCAACCCTCTGAATCTGATCCTGACGGAGAGGCGCCTGCAGCAGGACCTTTCTGAACGATTGGTCATAGATTTAGTGTTTCTTGTTGTTTTATTTATCAGTATGTAGACGTGTGTCTTGGTACACAGCTACGAACATGTAGCTATGTGGCTATGCTAACTAGCGCTAGCACTTATCCATGATAAATAAAAATCATCCACTAGATCTTCAAATCTGCAGACGTGGGGAGTAAAACCGACCTCTGCCAGAAAGGCAGCAGGACCTTTCTGAAGGATTGGTCACAGATTTAGTGTTTCTTGTTGTTTTATTTGTCAGTATGTCGACGTGTGTCTTGGTACACAGCTACAGCTACAGCTACAGCTACAGCTATGAACATGTAGCTATGTGGCTATGCCAATTAGCGCTAGCACTTATCCATGATAAATAAAAATCATCCACTAGATCTTCAAATCTGCAGACGTGGGGAGTAAAACCGACCTTTGTGTTTATTAAGACAGCCTACAACTAGCATGACTCCCTCCTAAGCTCCTTGTTAGCACACATTTGTGCAGGTAATGAAAAACGGGGGAGGGATTCAGTATTATTTTATACAGTCTATGGGCTGAACAAGCTCCGAGCTCTGACTCCGTGACAGACCGGATATTGTTGTTAAGTAACAAAAACACTGAAGTCTGAAACGGCTGGTTTCACACACATTTACAGAAAGGTGGAGAAATCAAAACAGGGGCAGAATGGATTTTTTTCATTCTCGGGGGGTTTGTAGACATGCCAGGGAAACATATTTCAGGTAAAGAACCATTAAAAAGTCAATTTTGCATGATATGTCACTTTTAAGACAAGATCAGTTGTGATTCTGTGTCTGTAGGGACAGTGAGACTCAAGTTACAGATTTCAGAGCAGTGAAGGGGGTTGATCATTTTTAATAATCCCTCCTAACTTAAATAAATAATAAGACCCAACACTATTTACTATACAGTTGTGCTCATAAGTTTACATACCCTGGTGGAATTTGTGATTTTCTTTGGGCCATTTTTCAGAGAATATAAATGATGAGAGAAAAACTTCCTTTCCATTCATGGTTAGTGGTTGGGTGAAGTCATTTATTGTCAAACAACTGTGTTTACTCTCTTTATATCATAATGAGAACAGAAACTACCCAAGAAATCATAAATTCTGCCAGGGTATGTAAACTTATGAGCACAACTGTACGTTAAGTAACATAAGTACACAGAGAGAGTAGATCAAACATAACTGGAAGTGTTTGCTGTATGTTTTTGTAGATTGTTACAGTTCTGTTTTTTGTTTTGAACTCTATAAAGCACTTTGAATTGCTCTCTGTATGAATGGTGCTTTATAAATAAACGGGCCTTGCCTTGCCAATCATGTTTGTAATTAATTTATGATGGCTAAAATTAAATTAGGTATGTTTAAATCAATCAGTTTTTCCAATCTTGCATGTTAAATGACACTGGCTGCATTTTTACAGTGGTGCAAAATAACACCTGCATGTCTATTTTACGTGTTTAGAATAACATGTTAAAGATGCAATAATTGTTTTATGCTGCATTAAAACTTTTCATGGCACCTGAGGCTCTTTTGCTTTCACTGAAACAGTCAGTATCTGCAATACACTGACAGAGTGCTGTCTTCATAGTTACCCCAGAATTCACCACCTGGTAATGCTTTATTTCACAACTCAACACAGGAAACACACATCCGAAATGTTCCCAGGCTGATTTCCCAGGAAGAGTCCACCTAAAACTGAAACCTCATTTCCCACTCATTACTGACAAGCTGGGCAATCCCCTTTAACTCTGCAGCTTTTCCCACAAATCATAAACCTCTTCTCAAACTCACTGTGATCCAACTCTCACAAGTGCAGTAAACCTCTGGGATACACAGCTGGCCAGACGCAATACCCATGAGACCAGAGCAGCTTCTATTACTGAGTGTTTGTTGACCTGGGAGTGGTTTTAGATTCAGACTTTAATCCTAATGATCATTTTTACATCTCACAAATTGAGACAGCTTTCTGTTTTTACGACCCTAAGCTGTGGAACTCTCTGCCTCTGGACATTAAAACAGCGAGCTCTCTGGATCTTTTTAAAAGTAAACTTAAGACTTACCTTTTCAATCTGGCTTTAATTTCCCTTAAGCCCAGGACTGCATTATTACCATTATGAACATTGTTTTAGAATTATACTAATTTATTTCATTATATCTTATTATACCATATTTCATTATTATTTAGTTTTTTGGGTATTTATCTGATTTTCTATTGTTGATTTTACTAAGGATTTTATTTTTGTGGTATTTATCTGATTTTCTATTATTGATTTTACTAAGGATTTTATTTTTGTGGTATTTATCTGATTTTCTATTATTGATTTTACTAAGGATTTTATTTTTGTGGTATTTATCTGATTTCGTTTCATTGATTCATTGTACTGATTTTATTTTATTTGTCTGGAATCCATCTGATTTTATTTTATTGATTATTATAATGATTTTATTTTATTTTTGTGGTATTTATCTGATTTGATTTTATTGATTTTATTGTAATTATTTTATTTTTAAGTTTTCACTTTACTTTCCCCTAACTTGTTCTAGTCTTGTATCATTTTACCAACTGTTGTTTTCTGTCTCTCTGTTCTTTTGTGAAGCACTTTGGGCTGCATGCTTGAATCTATGAAAGGTGCTAAATAAATAAAAATGAGTAAAGAGTTGAGCTAAGACAGACAACTGTTTAAAAAAATGGTTCAAATCACTGTCTTAACCGGAGGTTCATAAATGGACAGTTCAACGATGATGAATAAATCTTTTAACACACACACACACACACACGTTGAAATACAGGAATGATTAAAGCAATAAATAATGTGGGATAAGCTTGTGGGTATCAAACAAGATAGACTTTAGGAATACTGGTTCTGCTTTTAAATATCAAAGGATAATATGAGGCCATGTCAAACTTTGATAAATCAGTGCCGTACACAACATAATGCTGAGCAACCTTTGAATGTACTAACAAACAGTGAACATGCATTACCTGAACCGTGACTCAGACTGCAGTCATCAGACCGCAGCAGGTCTGTGCCAGGACCACCACTGACACAGAAGGGCTGTTTGGGAATGAAAGCCAGACTCAGCACTCAGCACTCAGGTCTCAGGTCTCGGGTCTCGGGTCTCGGGTCTCGGGCCACGTGTATGTAATCACAAGCAACAACACCTGTTTGAATTAAAAAACACACATTAGAGATGTTTGATTGGACTGAAATATCATCACATGCTGATGTTGCGCAGTCTGGCCTCTGATGTTCTGATTCAATTCTCCCCAGGCACCACCACTTCAGTCCTTACATATCATGGTGTAATCAAAGAGACTGATTAATAATGTCAACACCGCATTGAAAGCACTCTCCTATATATATATATATAAAAATATATATATAAATATATATATATAAAAGGGACTCTAAAAGACAGGACAGTAACTAGAGCTACACAGTGATATAAAACATACTCTAAAAGACAGCAACTAGAGACACACAGTAATATCAAACATACTCTAAAAGACAGTAACTAGAGACACACAGTGATATCAAACATACTCTAAAAGACAGTAACTAGAGCTACACAGTGATATAAAACATACTCTAAATACAGTAACTAGAGACACACAGTGATATAAAACATACTCTAAAAGACAGTAACTAGAGCTACACAGTGATATAAAACATACTCTAAAAGACAGTAACTAGAGCTACACAGTGATATCAAACATACTCTAAAAGACAGTAACTAGAGCTACACTAATATAAAACATACTCTAAAAGACAGTAACTAGAGCTACACAGTGATATAAAACATACTCTAAAAGACAGCAACTAGAGCTACACTAATATAAAACATACTCTAAAAGACAGTAACTAGAGCTACACAGTGATATAAAACATACTCTAAAAGACAGCAACTAGAGCTACACTAATATAAAACATACTCTAAAAGACAGTAACTAGAGCTGCAGTGATATAAAACATACTCTAAAAGACAGTAACTAGAGCTAAACTGATATAAAACATACTCTAAAAGACAGTAACTAGAGCTACACAGTGATATAAAACATACTCTAAAAGACAGTAACTAGAGCTGCAGTGATATAAAACATACTCTAAAAGACAGTAACTAGAGCTACACAGTGATAAAACATACTCTAAAAGACAGTAACTAGAGACACACTGACATAAAACATACTCTAAAAGACAGTAACTAGAGCTACACAGTGATATAAAACATACTCTAAAAGACAGTAACTAGAGCTACACAGTGATATAAAACATACTCTAAAAGACAGTAACTAGAGACACACAGTGATATAAAACATACTCTAAAAGACAGTAACTAGAGACACACAGTGATATAAAACATACTCTGAAAGACTGAACAGTAACTATAGCTACACAGTGATATAAAACATACTCTATAAGACAGTAACTAGAGCTACACAGTGATATCAAACATACTCTAAAAGACAGTAACTAGAGCTACACAGTGATATAAAACATACTCTAAAAGACAGTAACTAGAGCTGCAGTGATATCAAACATACTCTAAAAGACAGTAACTAGTGCTACACTGATATAAAACATACTCTAAAAGACAGTAACTAGAGCTAAACTGATATAAAACATACTCTAAAAGACAGTAACTAGAGCTACACTGATATAAAACATACTCTAAAAGACAGTAACTAGAGCTACACTGACATAAAACATACTCTAAAAGACAGTAACTAGAGCTACACTGATATAAAACATACTCTAAAAGACAGTAACTAGAGCTACACAGTGATATAAAACATACTCTAAAAGACAGTAACTAGAGCTACACTGATATAAAACATACTCTAAAAGACAGTAACTAGAGCTACACTGATATAAAACATACTCTAAAAGACAGTAACTAGAGCTACACAGTGATATAAAACATACTCTAAAAGACTGAACAGTAACTAGAGCTACACAGTGATATAAAACATACTCTAAAAGACAGCAACTAGAGACACACAGTGATATCAAACACACTCTAAAAGACAGTAACTAGAGCTGCAGTGATATAAAACATACTCTAAAAGACAGTAACTAGAGCTACACAGTGATATATAAAAAGACTGAACAGTAACTAGAGCTGAACAGTGATATAAAACATACTCTAAAAGACAGTAACTAGAGCTGCAGTGATATAAAACATACTCTAAAAGACAGTAACTAGAGCTGCAGTGATATAAAACATACTCTAAAAGACAGTAACTAGAGCTGAACAGTGATATATAAAAAGACTGAACAGTAACTTGAGCTGAACAGGGATGTAAAATTGCCAGGACCAAGCTAACTCCATTGAGCTAATAATGCCTCGCGCGGGAGCTGACCATAGACTGTATAAAATAGGTGCTGACCTGACGTTTAGCTAACAGTCGTTATTAGCATTCAACCGTGAAAACCGTTGTGTTTACGTTGGTTCAGATAAGTCTGCTAGCATCTGTTTTTACCAAACCTCGTCTACCACACTTACCGCTTTTCGAAAAACTTGTTGGCTCATAAAACTGTTTTCGGCTCGGACATCAAGCACGAAATTTCCACTGATATGAAAACAGGTAACTGTTACAGCTAGCTAAAGATGCTCACCGGAAGTGACAAGACAAAACATTGTATGACCTATGACCTATGCCTATGACTCGCCATTGATATTGAGTGTTTTTACCTAAATATTGTTATAAATATTTTGTAATAATTTAATTTCGAAATAAAATGTTTATCCATCAGTATAGAGGGTTATTTACATTTTTCATTGTCATATTTCCTGCTGCCGATGTTATATCCAAAAGTTCTACCCAATAAGATATGCGTCTGAGGGGTTTAGGCGACATCTGCGCATGCGCTGAATTATCACCATGCACTTTCACCTCGAAAATAAACTAAGGCGCTCATAAACTAATTACGCTTCTTTTAAATGTTAATATCTTTTTTTTAATAGACTGTCGAAACATTTGACAGTAATAGATGTGATTGGTTTGTTGGCGTTTTTTGACCAAGCCCCACCTTCACTACCATTTACTGCTCATTGCTTGGCTGCAATCATTTATTGTTAGGATGAAGACTGAAACCCCTAATTAAGAGCATTCTTTATGGACTATACCAACAGCTTGGTGGAAAACTCTTAATATATGGAAACGCCTTCCCAACTTCGGTAAGTCAAATGAATTACTCGTGCTCTAGTCGGCTATATTTATTTTAAACAGAAGCGAAATGCATGCTACTTTCTATCGGGCACAAAACATTTTAATATGGATACTTTAAAACAACTAGAAAGTATCCGACCTTTTAAATAGTTATAGCCTAGAACTATATTCTATTTACCGGTAAATAATCATAAATTATAATGCAAATACTTTCAAACAACATCAAACTATCTGCTCCTTAAACATAAAATAAGTCGTATTTGTTTGTTATTTTGAAGATTATTAAAACGTTATTTCTTTCATACATATTCAATACCATATAGCCAAACAACTGATGACCTGAGATTAAAATTTCACGTGCAAATGTTAAATGAAATCTATACTGATTGGGCTTATCCATACACCTGTACAGCCTCGTTCAGCTTGCTGGTTAATAATTAATCAAAAAGTCCAGGAAAGTCATTTCCTCCTGAGCAAACACAACATTTCGACGTGCAGCCCAATACTGTTGCATAACAGGGACTCTCCCTGTTCAGTTGGATTTTTCCAAATGTTTCTAACACAAACTGAACTTTCCCTCAGAGCATGCAGACTCTACCTGATCCGCGTGATGATCCTCTTCTTCCGACCAGTATTTACCACATATAAGGTCTTTCATAGATTATGTTTATCCGACTGCAGGTGTTTGTTTTGGTCGGTAGGCATGGCACGCTTGTTTAACCACGCCTAGCGTGTATGTGCGCGCGCACGTGTGTGTGTGTGTGGGTGTGTGTGTGTGTGTGTGTGTGTGTGTGTGTGTGTGTGTGTACACCGGCTCAGACTGCCACAATCTGCTCCCTTTTCCCCTCAAAAATAGGCCTTGAAAGATCTCATCCAGTGTTATTTAGTGTACATTTAGATTTTATGATTACAGTTATGATATTCAGAAATACAGTCTGAAACTTCTGATTATATGTCAAATATTATACAAATCTCCAGATCATCAAGTGTAGTCCTCATAGTGCTTGTTGTCTGATCAACTATCTCATACCAAATTGTATTCTATCATGTTCAAAGTAATCACAAACAGAAAACTGTTTGAACTGCAACATTCTTTTGTATTGTTTATGTGAGTTTACACAACAAACACACACACGCACACGCACGCACACACACACACACACACACGATCACTGCAATCTAAATCTGAGCCTCTTTAGCAGTAGAAGTAATGTGTAACTATCTAAGTCAGTACCTGGCGTGTGAGACATTACCTTGCCTGTAACAGTGGAGATATTTTCCCTCAGAGAAAATGTGTCTCAGTATTCAACTCTAGCACAGTTGCCATAGCAACCCGATCTACAGAGAGAGGACCTGCCCGTCCCTGTGATAAGATGTGAGAGAGGGAAAAAAAACTCAGTCAAAATCCCAGTTTAATGCGTCTCCTATCTGTCTGGCTGTCTTTCTCGCTCCCTCTCGCTGTCACTTTCTCTCTATGCACGTGTACCCACTCACTCCCACACACTGGTGTGCATGCATGAACAGAGCCTGATCAATTTGTTTTGGGATCACTGCCTGTTTAACAGGGACAGATAAACTGCAGTAAGGTTGCTCAATATTACACACAGAAAATCAGGCAGTAGTTTGAATCAAGAAATGAATCCACAACATACACACATCTATATATGGAAGCCCTAAAGGGACATGATTGAATACATTTTAATCTCTCTGTTTTCTAGAGATAACAAGTTCATTTCACTTGTTTTCTCAAGATCACAAATCATTTTTCTTGTTATCTCAAGATAACAAGCTTTATTGTCTCATGATAACTAGAAAATTAAGCCCAGTAAACAGAGAAAATAAAATGTATTTAATCATGTCCTTATAGGGCTTCCGTATCTATGTACATATATATTATTATATATTTTTTTAAATAAAAATGTTTTTTGCTCTGTGTTTACTGTTCCTCTCCTACATATCAATCAATCAATCAATCAATCTTTATTTGTATAGCGCCAAATCACAACAAACGTTATCTCAGGACGCTTTTACAAACAGAGCAGGTCTAGACCACTCTATGTCAAATTATGAACAGAGACCCAACTTCAAGACAGGATAAGACTCAGTCTGACCCCACCTTAATCCACCATGAGCATTGCACATCGCAGTATTTAGCTAGTTACAGTGGTGAGGAAAAACTTCCTTTTAACAGGCAGAAACCTCGAGCAGAACCAGACTCATGTTAGACAGACATCATGCCTCAACTGAGTTGGGTCTGGAAAGACAGATTGAGGGGAGTAAGAGAGAGAGGTGATAGTGATGAGACCAGTAGTAGAAGCTGTTGCCGCTGAAGTCCAGTACATCCGTATCAGCTGGAGTCCAGAACGTCTGCAGCAGGAGGACGTCTATGGCAGCTCAGAGGAATCTACGAGACAAGGGAGCTCAGGGACTCCAGAAAGGTCCATGGTTAGTAACTTTAATGGGACAGGCAGAGTTAAAGTAAGTGATGAGGGGGTTGGGGGGAAGGGGGTGAGCTAGGATCCTAGTGTGTTAGTGTGCCAGTTCCCCCGGTAGTCTAGGCCTATAGCAGCATAACAAAAGCTGGTCCAAGCCTGAGGCAGCTTTAATTATAAGCTTTATCAAAAAGGAAAGTTTGAAGCCTACTCTTAAAAGTGGAGAGGGTGTCTGCCTCCCAGACCCTGACTGGTAGATGATTCCAAAGGAGAGGGGCCTGATAACTGAAGGTTCTACCTCCCATACTACTTTTAGAGACTTTAGGTACAACTAGCAAGCCTGCATGTTGGGAGCGTAGAGTTCTAGAGGGGTAATAGGGCACTATGAGCTCTTTAATTCTCATATGCCACTAATCCCTCTTCAGTGTCAGTCACATGTCCCATATTGAGATGTTTTTCCTTCTTTAATGAATTCAAGTTTATTTTATTTTTCTCTCTCAGAACTCTGTTAAAACTGAACAATGTTGTGAGGTAACTCATCACTTACCACGTCCAGAGACAGACTCAGCTTTTGACAGCTCTTTGAACGACACCGCCTCCTTCCTCGGTAAGTCTTTTTCTCTTTTGGTTGTGTTTAAGAAGAACATTCAGCTGTCATGTGGAACCACTGAAGCCTTTCAGTGCCTGATTATTTTTCCAATATGAATGTATTACCTTTTCTTGTAATTCTTTATTTTAATGAGATTATTGTTGTTTATTTAAGGTGTTGGTCTAGATTGTATTTGTTGGTCCTCACCAAGCGGCAACCTCCGGCCGCGAGAATTGAAACAAATGTGAAAGTGTTAAAAACTGCAGTTCATCCAGTGTCCGCTTGAGGCAGTACAGGAAACCACATACACACAAATTAAAAAAAGCTGATCTTTACAGCAGAAATAAACATGTTTACAGCCTGGTTTAAAGAACAAGTGTAGTCTGGATAGCTCATTTCTCTATCGGCACACATTGTACGGGGGATACATTTTTTCAAAACGCGGCAATTTCAAAGATGTTAAGATTACCGGTTTTCCATAATGAGAGGCACAGCTGACTTGACTGACAGGAGGGAACACTGTAGCTGTTGGCTAGGAGGCTCAAAGCCCGCCTCTTTATGTCACACTAGCTCAACAGCAGTTAGGTTAAGTTCAGCATATCCAATACGGCTTCCGCCGACTATTAGCTTCAAAACACATTTCAGAAACAGGCCGGTGACGTCACGGATACTACGTCCATTATTTATACAGTCTATGGTCCTCATGTAACAATTTGAATGACACAGATAGCTTTTGTGTCCTTGCTAAGAAGTTCAGTCTAATGGCGTTCATCCCAATGTTTCTTCATCTAATGTTGTGTACATTCGATTGTTTTTCTTGTCTCAAAAATCCTCTCACTCGGGTCAAAGTAAGTGGAGTGTTGTGTGCTGTGCAGATTGTTTAGTCCCCTTAGATAAACTTTTGGTCACATAGATAAATGTGATATGACAAACAGAAGTCTCCAGGGAAGTGCTGAAAGCGAAAACATGTTGACGTAAAACTTTTGAAAACCATTAAATCATGTTTCGTGACAATAGGTTGTCCAGTTTTCAGCATGTGTTGTTAAATGAGATGACCCAGGTTCAGGCCCTTTAGCTGCTTGTGTGTCATTAACTATAAATGCTCTGCAGTGCAGGAGATTACGGGAAGGAATGGTGATACAACGAGTGATACACGTGTCATTATACAAGCACTCATGCAGGCAACATAACTGTTCCCATGTGCTGCAGACCTCTGTGATTTGTCAAGAGTACATAAGAGCAATACAAGATTTATGAAGTTAATGAGTAATATTATTAAGAAGCTCAGTGACACAGCTGTGGAAGAAGCAGAGAAAATGAAAGGGAAATGGGTCCGGCTGTGGGAAAAACATACAGGTTTGAAGGATCCCGCTGCATCGTACGTTTGGACCCACTTGAATTTAGCTCAGTGCTTGTTGATCACATCAGTTTAGAAATTAAAGCAGCGTCATTTACAGCAGGGATTGTTTTAGATTTAGGTGTTCTCTAATATCTGACTTTGTGATGCTTACTTCAGAAACATTATGGTGCCAAAAGTCCCTGAAAAGGAGTACATGGGCCTCATTTGTTCCAGTGCATTCTGGGATGTACTGCGACTTGCTTTGAGACTTCTTGTTCACATGTTTGAGAGCACCACTGAATGTCTCAGCACACACTGTCACTGCACTGCGGTGGCTCATGTCCCCAAAAAATACCACCAGCTGTTTTCCACCTGTTCTCTCTCGGCTTTCTCGAGCACAATGAGAACTCGCCAACCATCTTTAAACAGGCTGTCAGTGGTGTTTCTCTGCACCCTCAGCCACTTCATCATCTCTCGTCTAATTGGCTCGGGGAATATAAATAGCCACGAGCATCCATCACGGGACTGATTTACTTGCTTCACTTACAAGGTTAATGCAGCCACAGGGGACTCAAGGGGGCATTGTGTGGCCTTTTCCCTGAAAGCCACTGCAGCAGCAATAATGACCCCCAATTTTGTTCTTGTTGCAGCTTATTTCATTAATTAATTAATTTGCTTCAACGTCTTTTGAAGACCTATTGTTCAATAATTTCAGTTTCCTTTTTTATTTTATTCATCATGTACATTACAATCAATTTTCTTAGCTTGTCACTTTTAGCAGTGTATTCCTCTGAGAGCAGAAGCAGCAGTATTTGACCTAACTGGCCCTACAGTCAGCTATAAAACCACAATGACGCAAACGCAGGAGCCACATCATTTGCATCAAGAGGAAGATGTTTAACCCTTCGCAGTCATAAATGTAAGCACTACCATTAAGCTGACTGTGAAGAGATCTAGTACTGAATGTACTCTGCATGTGCAGGCTCTCACTGAGACAAGTTTCTGTCCACTCTGCACGAAGTTATCAAAGCAGTGTAAGGTGTAACTTTCTAAAATTAAAGCACAACAGTCCGGCACAGACAGACGGTCATTTATCCCCTTGATAGACAGGTGCCTCTTTTCCACTTGTCAACAATTCTAACAATACATTTTAAAATGTTCTTTTTGTTGTCCCTTTTATATACACTCTGTTCATTTATGTAATATACAGTATATATATATATAAAAATAGATACAGTATCTGTCCTGCTACGTACATGCTGTTTACTGCCAGACTTTCAGATCATGATGAGCTGTTATTCTGCTCACAGCTATCAATATCACCATCTGGGAAAAATGTAATGTTGTTTATTTGACGCACAAACCCTGGTATAATGACACCCATGTTTGTCCTCATTATCAGGCATTGGATTTGGAATTGAAAGTTTTTAAGGGGAAGATTGACACTGAGGGACATACCAGCGAAGATAAAAGGGGGGGAGATAAACAGTGTTTGGTTGTGTTAAATGTTGCTGGTAAATTTGAAAACCAACATGCCTGTCTCTGTATTTTAAAGGCAGTTTAAGATCGGGAAAGGAGAACAGCTTTCCACGAAAGCAGTTAATGTGCAGAGTATCTGGCTTTGACTCAGAGGATGATAATAGTTTAACTTTTGTTCAATAAAGTTGTCTTTAAGGCTGCTACGTAGGTTCAGAGAATGAAGAATCTAAGACATCTGTAATTATCAATGCATAATTGTGAGATAAAAGTGTGTGGGCTCAGGAACCCTTAAATGTAATTACCTAACATCTCAATAAGACCTTTGTCTATTCAGCTTAAAAGAGTTACATCAGCAGCTCTCCCCCTCTGTCTCAACCTCCAGTGTGTGTGTGTGTGTGTGTGTGTGTGTGTGTGTGTGTGTGTGTGTGTGTGTGTGTGTGTGTGTGTGTCTTTCTCTTCTTATCAAACTGCAAGTTGTCTTAATAGTTAGAGCAGCTTGTTGTCAGACTGCACTGAAATTTGGTGTTTAAACCGAAGAGAAATAACATAAAAAACTACCAGACTATTTCAAATGAGTTGAAAGTTAATATTCTAAACCTCATTTCAGTGCAAAAGTGCAAATGCATATGCTGCTGTAAGCATGTGATCTCACAACTAAAATAAGAATTAAAAACATGCCTGGTTAAGTTTTTTATTAGAGCTGTCAGATGATTGATTATTTTAAATTGTAATAAACCACAGAATTGTAATAGTTAACCGCCGATAATCGTGTTTTTAAAGACGTTTAGGATTCCATGTTGAAGATTATTTTGCGTTTCAAGATCATTTTCAAGTCTATTTTCAAGATTTAAAGCAACTCTGATGAGTCTTGATATGGGGCTCAAATGAAAAAGGGGAAATGTATTATTTTGACTTATAGATTTAGTATTCAAATAAAAGCTGCACTGCTACAGCCATGTAGTCTGAAACTATGACTTAGAGGCAGGAGACAGCTTCAAATTGTGTTTTCTCTGAAATACTGCTTTCATTTTATTATATTATAAGGAGAATACTGTTAAAAATTAAGAAAGATGCTAGAGTGTGGTGGCGATTCGCAAATAGTGCTCTGCTGGGGTTTTTTCTAGAAAAAACAAAAACAAAAAACATTTCCACCAATGTGTTGACTGAATTCTAGTTGTCTTTTTCACCTTATCAGATACAGTACAGGCCAAAAGTTTGGACACACCTTCTCATTCACTGTGTTTTCTTTATTTTCATGACTATTTCCATTGTAGATTCTCACTGAAGGCATCAAAACTATGAATGAACACATGTGGAGTTATGTACTTAAAAAAAAAAGGTGAAATAACTGAAAACATGTTTTATATTCTAGTTTCTTCAAAATAGCCACCCTTTGCTTTGATTACTGCTTTGCACACTCTTGGCATTCTCTCGATGAGCTTCAAGAGGTAGTCACCTGAAATGGTTTTCCAACAGTCTTGAAGGAGTTCCCAGAGGTGTTTAGCACTTGTTGGCCCCTTTGTCTTCACTCTGCGGTCTAGCTCACCCCAAACCATCTCGATTGGGTTCAGAGGGGTATACTACGAAGATACTACATATCCTAGATATCTTCTCCTGATCCGGCTTCACTGAACCTGACAAAGGAGATCGCGCTAATCTGTCACACGAAGCTGGTTATCAACATGTTGGGTCAATCCAGAATTACCCTGAGCGCGTTCACATGAACGGGGCAGAGAAATCAACATGTGACCAATCACAGACACGGACAGTCTCCCGTCAGCACATCGACATGAATTTCAAACACTGCACTGATATTATAAAGATATGAAGAAGTTAAACACATAATCCAGATTAACTTCAACACAGCTGTGTTTGAAACATGAAGGAAGAACTGAGAGATCAGACAAAAACTGTTTGAATGTGCAAATGATGTCTTATTTCTCATCATTAGTGCAGAAAGATCTGACTATAATAACTCTGTTTATTCTCTGACAGTGATCTCTCTGATTTCATCTTGTGTCATGTGTGACACTTTTAGACTTAATATTTCAGCTGCAGTCCTGACGGTATCAAACTGATAAAAATGAGAACATGATTCAAAGTAATACGCGCAGTTGTACAAATTAAAACAGTAGCCTAAAACGATTTAATCTGAATAATCTGACGTCAGACTCTGTTTAAGTATGATGTCAGGAAAGATAATCAATAACTGTCATCAGTATTTTATATATAAAGTCATACAGGTAGACAAAGTGTCCTGCCCGTCTCTCCCCCCTCCCCTCGCGATCAGCTCACAGAGCTCCGTGATCGAGCGAGCTGATTGGTCAGTGGGCGGAGTTCTCTCCAAACTGATCTCTGATCCTTAGCATAACCTGCTCCGGAGCAGGTTAGGAGTTCAGCATGAGTAACCATGGTGATCTACCCTGGTAAGGAGTGAACCACCTTCGTAGTACTGAAAATCCAGAGTAAACCCTGAAGTTACCTCGATAACCGCAAATCCTGCTCCTAGTATACCCCTCAGGTCCGGTGACTGTGGAGGCCAGGTCATCTGCCGCAGCACTCCATCACTCTCCTTCTTGGTCAAATAGCCCTTACACAGCCTGGAGGTGTGTTTGGGGTCATTGTCCTGTTGAAAAATAAATGATCGTCCAACTAAACGCAAACCGGATGGGATGGCATGTCGCTGCAGGATGCTGTGGTAGCCATGCTGGTTCAGTGTGCCTTCAATTTTGAATAAATCCCCAACAGTGTCACCAGCAAAACACCCCCACACCATCACACCTCCTCCTCCATGCTTCACAGTGGGAACCAGGCATGTGGAATCCATCCGTTCACCTTTTCTGCGTCTTACAAGGACACGGCGGTTGGAACCAAAGATCTCAAATTTGGACTCATCAGATTAAAGCACAGATTTCCACTGGTCTAATGTCCATTCCTTGTGTTTCTTGGCCCAAACAAATCTCTTCTGCTTGTTGCCTCTCCTTAGCAGTGGTTTCCTAGCAGCTATTTGACCATGAAGGCCTGATTCGCACAGTCTCCTCTTAACAGTTGTTCTAGAGATGGGTCTGCTGCTAGAACTCTGTGTGGCATTCATCTGGTCTCTGATCTGAGCTGCTTCTAACTTGAGATTTCTGAGGCTGGTGACTCAGATGAACTTATCCTCAGAAGCAGAGGTGACTCTTGGTCTTCCTTTCCTGGGTCGGTCCTCATGTGTGCCAGTTTCATTGTAGCGCTTGATGGTTTTTGCGACTCCACTTGGGGACACATTTAAAGTTTTTGCAATTTTCCGGACTGACTGACCTTCATTTCTTAAAGTAATGATGGCCACTCATTTTTCTTTAGTTAGCTGATTGGTTCTTGCCATAATATGAATTTTAACAGTTGTCCATTAGGGCTGTCGGCTGTGTATTAACCTGACTTCTGCACAACACAACTGATGGTCCCAACCCCATTGATAAAACAAGAAATTCCACTAATTAACCCTGATAAGGCACACCTGTGAAGTGGAAACCATTTCAGGTGACTACCTCTTGAAGCTCATCGAGAGAATGCCAAGAGTGTGCGAAGCAGTAATCAGAGCAAAGGGTGGCTATTTTGAAGAAACTAGAATATAAAACATGTTTTCAGTTATTTCACCTTTTTTTGTTAAGTACATAACTCCACATGTGTTCTTTCATAGTTTTGATGCCTTCAGTGAGAATCTACAATGGAAATAGTCATGAAAATAAAGAAAACACATTGAATGAGAAGGTGTGTCCAAACTTTTGGCCTGTACTGTATGTACATGACATTTATGAGTATAACTTTCACATACAAAAACGCAGATCCTTTAAGATTGTGCTAAATTCGAATGTTTTAGAGCCTGCTGCTGCTTTGCAAGGGTCTCTGTTTTTTGCAGCTTGCCCTTTTTGACATGTTTGTAAACTTGTGCATGTAAAACTTTAGAGACTCTCAGAAACATTTCTTATGCTTCAGATAAAATAGAAACCGAGTGTTTACATCAAAAAGAAAAAGGAACTCAAAGTGTGTTTGAGAGTGCTAAAAGAATGCATTATCACTCTTAAGTATTTGTAAAATATTTAGACCAGGCTGTGTTGTTAAACACATATTTTTCCTAAATTATGAACAATGGTTTTGAAACGGTTAGACTCTCAGTATCTTTGTGACTATTTCTGAACCTGTAGGCATACGTCAGAAGTGCGTAGACAGTGTTTGTGTAACTGCTGAGTGTGCCAGAAGGAAATGACAGAAGTTCTGCACTGCAGGTTTAAAACCAGTTGAGCTGAGTTTGATCATCACACTACACTCGTCCGGATTGGAAACAGGTCAATTATTCTCCCTGCATTGGCAGATCATTCTGCCTTGGATGAAGCTGAAATGAAGTGTACAGATCCGCCCTCGCTCCTCTCTCTCTCCTCTCTCTCTTCTCTGAATGAGTCTCTCATTCATTCACACTTACAGGGCTCCTCCGGGATTGTAAAGCCTTAAGCCAATTTGCTATTATCTCCCAAGCTAACAATTTCCTACTCATGTCTGAAAATATCTCTCGTTTTCTTTTTTGTGCCACATCGGGGGGGGAAGTTAAATGGTGTCATTTTCCCGACTGTTGGGAAATGCTCTGCTCTGTTTTTAGCTTTATTAGATAACGTAGCCATCCCTGTGGGCTAACATGCCTGTGTAAAGTAGCAACAGGGGAGGCCACCTGTCCCACTTGCCAGTATTTCCCTGACTCTTTCCGCCATCAGTCTCTATCTTTCGTCATATGTACGCAAGTAGTTGCATCAAATCAAACCTCTGGCTTTTACTAGGTTATGTCAGAGGAGAGACGAGTCCAGACTCCCACAGAGGGAGATTGGTGAGTGGGACATGGAGGGAGGGAATAAAAGAGGAGATTGGATATCATTCGTAGAGAGGAGACGTGTATGAAAATCCAAGGGTAAGAGCTCAAAGATGGAAATAGCAATCGAGATATAATTCATTCATGATTCTCTTTTAAAAGAAGTCTGAAGTAGATAGAAGGGCAGACAGCCTTAGAGCTCTTATCGGGGGTCACAATGAAATGAGATATGAAGGGTCATGGATGAGGATTACAAAAGCCTCTAACCACTGATGTGACCATTTTAGATCAGGTTTCAATAATTCTTTCACAGTCACAAGTCTAAAAATAGCCGCTAATGGATTTGCAGGAGTAACCCAGCTCCAAATAGGTTATGAATATTCTAATAAGGAATGTTTGAATATTCTCAGAATTACATACACTCAGTTTTATAAATGTGGCTCACACTGGAAATGACATGAAGCTGTAATAACACCTGTGAGCACTTTTCAAAACAAGCCTCATTATTTTTTAAAGATGGAAGTTATTCACTAAATAACAAAGTTTTCACTAAATGCTCAAGTTTGTGTTCCCTGTTATATTTTCCAAAGTGTATAAGAGCCTGTAAACGCCCCAGTCAAGCTGTCGTGTGTGGAAAATGACGGGCTCGCAGAACATTCCCTGGAAATGTTGCTTCATCATCCATTGTTGCCTTCTCACCTTGGCTGTTTGGAAAGTCCCACACGTTGAGTAAACCGACTTAATAATGCAGCATTAAACTAACGAGCATCCGGAGTTATCCATTAAATGTCTGTGGGAAGTCAGGGGGGTCTGGAAAAGAACAGGGCCGTATTAATGGCTGTGAATAATAGGCATTTAGATAGAGCGTACCTTTAGCTGAGATTAAACTGTCCTCCAAATTAATCTGGATCTGGGCAAGCACCACATACCTATTCACATAGATAATCCAGCTGACTGACAGAGAGGGGCTGCTTTGGAATATACCTTAAATCTGTATCTGAATACTAGGAACCTGCTAAAAAAATTGTGGAAAATTAAAAGTAAGTCAGATTTGAAGTCACTAAATTGTCTCTGTGTAAATGTATGCCATTCTGTCACCTCCTGTGGTTAAAATGCCATTCAATTTAGCTAGAATGTCCAGAGTTAATATCATCAAAGCATGTCATCAAATTATTATATATATTTTTAATTAATATTCATATTTTTCACCTTTAAAGGATGGAACAGCAGAAGAGAGACAGGAAATACGGGGTGCAGAGAGTCAGGGACCGCTAGGCCAATGGCACTCCTACCGAAATTTGGTTTCAGGAGAAGAAGTTGAGGTACTTGATGACACAAAGTGAATGCTAAGGACACATTTTCAAATATATATTTTAGATAAGCAACTAAGGTGTTCTCTCTTGCAGTTATTAGTAAGAATAATGGTTTGTGTCGATCCTTCATGGCTCACAAATAATGAGCCAAAACGTTAATAAATGGCGACATTGGAGCTGTAGCTGCACCAAATATTAACTGCTGATTCTCCAAAACTTTGTTCTTAAATATTTTCCCTTAAGTATTTTGTGAAGATTTTGAGATTTTTTTATTGTACCAACTTAGGTGCAAACCTGTTGGAACTGAAATGATGAAGCAAGCTTTATCCGTCATTCTTATACAAATCAGTTCAGTTCTTCACTGTCTGTATCACACTTGTCTTTAAATTACTCAAAACTAAAAGACAAGAATCCATCATGTATGAAAGGAGATATGCTGCAGTGATTGCGAGTCCTACAACCACACAGCACTCTTTTTTTTTTCTTGGTACTAAAATACCCGGACTAACGTCATCAATGACGAGGTGACATGATTTCCCATGCATATGTTGGAAAGGAGCCTGGAACAGCATCTGTTAGCAGGTCATGTGTGTGTTTGTATACTGTATACCAACATATAGGAAATGAACACTTTGTTTACACGTGTGTGTTTTTGCTTGCATCTTGGCACATTCGAGCCAAGCCTCTGTGATGCTGCAACAAACTTGTGGATGAACATGTTCATAGTACAGATTACTGATACACAACTTGGACAAATTACAATGTTACAATGTTACAATGTCATTTAGCAGATGCTTTTATCCAAAGCGACGTACATACAAGTCACTCTGCAGCTCCGTCCTGAGGTTTCAGGTTGATGTTTTGTTTTCTCACAGGATGGACCTTTAGTGGCTTTATTATTTTGTTTCACTTGTGATTCATTCACTTGGAAACAAATTAAAACTAACAGTAACATTATGAATTCTGCTAATTATTCTGTAAATAAACATATGTCCTTTATTTACAAGGTAAAAGCCCAAATTTAAAGGTAACATATCACGCTTTTTTCATCAATATATATTGGTCTAAGAAGTCCCCAAAACATGTCTTTAAAGTTTATGCTCAAAAAAACACTTTGAAATCAGATTTTGGTCTGCCTGAAAAGTCCTTTTCTTCAGTCCTCCTCAGAACACTCTGTTTTCTCTCTGACCACGCCCCCTCAGGAAGTGGATGTGCCTCAGCTCTCCAGCACGTTGATCTAATGTTTACATGTTGGCTGAATATACACGGCTGCTCAGAGATCGCGTTACTGATCCTGACGGAGAGGCGCCTGTAGCAGGACCATTCTGAAGGATTGGTCATAGATTTAGTGTTTCTTGTTGTTTTATTTGTCAGTATGTAGACGTGTGTCTTGGTACACAGCTACGAACATGTAGCTATGTGGCTATGCTAACTAGCGCTAGCACTTATCCATGATAAATAAAAATCATCCACTAGATCTTCAAATCTGCAGACGTGGGGAGTAAAACCGACCTCTACCAGAAAGGCAGCAGGACCTTTCTGAAGGATTGGTCACAGATTTAGTGTTTCTTGTTGTTTTATTTGTCAGTATGTCGACGTGTGTCTTGGTACACAGCTACAGCTACAGCTATGAACATGTAGCTATGTAGCTATGCTACTTAGCGCTAGCACTTATTCATGACAAATGAAAATCATCCACTAGATCTTCAAATCTGCAGACGTGGGGAGTAAAACCGACCTTTGTGTTTATTAAGACAGCCTACAACTAGCATGCCTCCCTCCTAAGCTCCTTGTTAGCACACATGTGTGCAGGTAATGAAAAACGGAGGAGGGATTCAGTATTATTTTATACAGTCTATGGGCTGAACAAGCTCCGAGCTCTGACTCCGTGACAGACCGGATATTGTTGTTACGTAACAAAAACACTGAAGTCTGAAACGGCTGGTTTCACACACATTTACAGAAAGGTGGAGAAATCAGAACAGGGGCAGAATGGATTCTTTTCATTCTCGGGGGGTTTGTAGACATGCCAGGGAAACATATTTCAGGTAGAGAACCATTAAAAAGTCAATTTTGCATGATATGTCACCTTTAACATTTTGTTTTAAGAGTGATCAGCCTCTATTTCAATCAAACACTCAAACACTGCAGCAGGATTCTGATTATGAGAGGCTGTAAGGCACAAATATTTTAATATGTTGCAATTGCATTGAATTATATGATTCATATTTTTGGTGTTTGGACAGTTTGTTACGCAAAATAAGCTATCCAAAACTGGAAGCTTGTGATAGATGCCATTTTGACCATTTTATGTGCTTTTTTTTATGGATGGGATGTCATGTTTTCTTCAGTTCTGATATTTACATGTTTTTTGGGGTGATAATGTTAAACAGATGTATTGTCAAAGTTGTAGTAACCACATAGACCTACTAGAGATTTTTGCTCTACTAGGGGCCTTACTTTACTTTTTTGGCACAGGTCATCAGTAAATGAATTTGTGTTCCAGGACAAAGCTCATAAAAGCCTGAAAGATGTGTTGGAAGCCACCAACAGTTTGTTGCTGACTCATAATGTGAAGACAGCTACATTCCAAGAGTGAAAAAACGGCAGAAAAAGAGGAATATATTCATGCTTTGCTTTTAATCACTTAATAGAAAAAGTATTTCAGATTTATTTTGAACACAATATACAATATAATACCATACATTGTGTGAAACATTGAATAATCCACCTGCAACAACTGGTGGACTTGGAACATATTATTGACAATAAAAAAACCATCTCTCATGCAGATAGTGCTAAATCTGGCTAACCATTTGGACACAACTAGGACCAAAAAAGCTCGAACATAGATAAACAATGTTAATACTGACAAATTTGAATCTCAAAACTGCTAACAAGTTTGGTCAGAAAGAGTTCACACATTAGCACAATCAGATACATAAGATCATGTTTTGTTGTTAAGTCAGAACGATTCACGTCAGTGCCGGGCGTATTGTAGCATGCTATCAATACCGTCCCCGTGTTATCTACTTTTACATGAAGTGCGTTAAGTGTAAAAGAAGACAATCGCTTTGTGTTTGTCAGTCGAACCTGCATCTGGCCTCGTATATCAGCAATCTGCATTCAAACGCTTGATGGAGAAGCTTAGCCGCTGAGAGAGTAAGCTTTGAGATACCAAGCATTGACTAAGCTTCTGTGTTCCTTAGCTAGCTTGTTTGTATCCTATATCCAAGCCTACGCAGTTTAACATGTCCTCTATGTCGCCTCTGGGTTACCAAGTTGCTGCTGTCGGATGAAAACATTGTAGCCCAAAAAAGTTGCTTATGTAAAAATAGTCCAAATAAAGGTGGAGGGGAGGGGGGGGGTAAACCTAAGAAGCAGAATCTGTCAGAAATGTAACCAAGAGGAATTAAAATTATCATTTAGAAAGAAAACTTGATTTTAATTCAAATTTCAAAGTGAGGCTGAATTTAATATTCATGCACAAACGATCAATAAGAGTTTTAATTTTCATTTAAAGATGATTTCTGTGTAAAAAAAGGCAACTTCAGAGTTACAAGGTTCTCATGTGACAGCAGCAACATGTCTTATTAGCTTCTGCTCTGCTGGGCATCCAAAACATTGTGCGAATATATACTTATATATATTTATATATATATTTATATATATAAAAACAATATATAATACATATATATATAAAAGACTCTAATCCAGAGTCTTCTACACATTGGACACCACCACTTCCAGGTAATGCAAGTGCATATAAATTAAAATAGATTTTACACTAAACCAGTATTTCTTATTTACAAGCTTAAAGTATAGAATAAATACACACTGTTATAAACAGCAAAAAGGACCAACTTGAGCTCCTAGCAACAAACAGTAGAGACAAAGGTGTGAAGTGATGGGGATAAGGCCTGATAACAGAGTCAACACATCCAAACTCACTCACACACACACATACAAAACATTCCATTCATTCATATCCGGCACACAAACGATTTCCACTTAAGCATGCTGGAGTGAAATAGATGGAGTACCTTTGAGTTTATCAGTAAACCGATATGAAAATGGACAGATGGGATTTATAGATACAATCACATCATCCATAAACAGGAGCAGAAATGTAAAGTCTGCAAACCATTTTCAAACCATACTCCCAAAGCTTCAGCGGTGATTCTTTTTGGTTTGTTCTAAAAATAGAGCACCTAATTATTCCTCTTTTTTTCAGAAGGGTACAGTCTGCCATGCTGAATCCAGCAAATCCATCTGCACCAAATCCCAATAACTCCACTGTCCTGGAAACCTGATACAGTGAAGGGGGAGGGGAGAAAATCAATTGACGTCAATAAGCAGACGCCGCACTTGAGGGATGGTTTTTTTTTCTTTTTTCATAGTGGTGTAGAAATAGCTGGCCTGATTGTTTTGGGGTCGTGTCTGTGGAGCCCAGAGGGGTTTGTAAACCGTGTGAATAGTGGCGCTGATGAGGGTCTGAGAGCGCCTTTCAGACAGGCAGCTGTACCAGCACCTTTAATCATCTGGTCTGGGCCTGATTGCAGAGGGGCAGGGGGGTGTTACATCAGACAGGTTTGGGGTCAGAGCCCATTCCAAATAACAGGATTATTAAGACTGCAGCATACCTGTGAGCTAAAAATAGATTCACCCCTGTTGTGGATTTTGTCCTTGATGGAGTATTTCTGATTCTATCATAGATCTGAGCAGCTTGTTGAATGTTTTTAAAGCTGCTGCAGTTTTGATGGTTTTATTGGGTGTTTAGGCTTGACCTGGGCTGACCTCTATTTCACACCAACGCAACAACATTTGGATGCAAAATAAAAAAGACAAAATTTTTTAAATCTGTTAATTTTACACAGAAAATACCCAACCATATGGGTGCGATTGCAGGCCGTCATGTATCGACTGAGAGTTTTACATTTAAAGTTTTGGTGTGAAAAAGGTTGGAAGCCCTGATGGTCTGCAGACCATTACAAAGAAAAACAGAGAAGGCAATGTATGAAGAGATGGAGTATGAAAATAGGAGATGTATTTCAGAGTTAATTTAACATTCATTGACTGACAGCAACAAACCAAACGAGTAACATGAACCGAGACTTGAGTCTGAATTCCAACGAAAACATTGTGCTTGGATTGGATGAGACAAATGTGCGTCTTATGTTTGTGTAAAGGTTTCCCTATTACGATGAGTTTGTGTCAACGTTTGTTTGGATTTCTCTATTGCCCAATACATGGAAGACTGTTCTCTTTAACATACAAAAAGGTTCTGCTCTTTCAGATAAGAAAAAAAAAACATTTCACAGACATACTAGAGTGTTCAATAAATAAAAAACTATTATAAAGACAATAGTAAAAAAGGCACACAAAAGTCCTTTGACAAATGGTACAGGAAAAAAGTAAACACTTTCTCTTGCTATACAAATGAGTCTCCATCAGTAGATCCTACTCTATGCTACTTCTAGATCATATCTGTAAAAAAGTCTTAAGGTACAAAACTTCTCTCAGTAGTGTCGATGTCCGTTTAATGCCAGTCCAGAAAAGAAAAGGAAACTTTTCCTAAACTGGCCGAAATCCTTCAAGTTCCACCCTCCGCCTCGCCCGTCCATCAAGGCTAAAATGTTCGCAGTAATTATTTCCTGAGAACGCTGAAGCCGCTTCGCTGAAACTGTCCGTTTGTGTCTGGCTTCAAACACCCAAGTGCAAGACGCGCCCACGCGGGACGAAACCAAGCCCTTGCTTCTGTGGGCTTTTCAGAAAGCACAGCTGCAAGAGGATCTCCCCTCTTTTCCCAAAAAACTTTCAAATCACTGAGTGAGCGCGATGACGGAAGCCCTATGTGTCCGTGGGTGATGCCTCCTGTGTCACGATCTCTATTGCTGGCTCCATCATGCTCCCCTCATCCTCCTCCTGCTCTTGACCGTCCAAAAAGTCCAGAGGAGGAGAACGAGAATCTCCTAAACTGTCCTCCTCCTCTAACTCTTCCTCCTCTTCTAACTCTTCCTCATCCTCATTTTCGTCCTTCTCAATTCCGTCCAAGTCCTCCTCCTCCAGGGTCAACTCAAACTGGAATTTCTCCCCACCACCCTGACCTCCTGTGCCTCCACCGTGCGTACCCTGGTCGTAGAAGGGCGGGGAGGGACTCTGGGGGATCATGCTCTGATACCAGTTCCTGTTATCCTCCAGCGTGTCCAGAATGTCCTGGGCGTCTGGGTGGACTAGATCGGCCCAGGTCTCCCACAGAGGATGCACGATGTAATCGATGAAACCCACCTGGAAAACACAGAAGAAGTGGAAAATGAGAACAGGAATTTTTCACAATATTTGAATCCCTCTCTCCATAATGGATTTCCTTTATCTCTGATCGCCGCCTACCTGGCTCTTCTCCACTGAGGCCGTGTGTTTATCACACATTGGGCTGATCTCCATCCCCCTCTCCCTCTCTCGGTCACCCTGGTGGAAGAACTCCTCCATTATCCGATCAGTCCACTGACGATACAGCTCCAGGGACTTAGTGGGGTTACTCAGGTCAGCACAGTGCACCATGTTACGCAGCACCTATGAATAATCCACAATTGCAATAAAGAACATGTCTTTATCTCTCATAGTGGACAAAAGTAATATTTCTTCTTATTACAAAAGAAATAGAAAAACATGGGGAAAACAAGACCATGTCAACATTACAATAATGTATTTAACTGGATTGAAATGAGGCATTCAAGCCTTATTTTTCATTTTTCAAAAATCTGTTTATTTGAATTTTAACACATTATATGGAGAAGATCAACTTAAACATTTAAGGCAAGTGATGTTTTTATTTTAAAGAAAAAAATAGGTAGATAATTGAACAAATTAGTTAATAATAAACAATAATAATAATAGATAATAGTTATAATAATTTAACATGGAAAATAAATGTAAAAAAGAAAACAGTGAAATAAATAAATAAATATGAAAGTTAAAAATAATTAGAACAAAAACAAACAAAAACAAATCTAAAGAATAAACACAACATATTATAAGCTACAACGTAAGCCTCATGTCTTAATGTCTCTCATTGATATAGCTTCAGGAGCACTTAAACATTGAAAGAAGATAAATGGAGTGAGGAGAGGAGTGACAAGGGCAGAGGTCAGCCATGTAGGAGGCTGGCTAATGACAAATAACCGAGTGACCTCCCCCAACACTGGCTATTGATTTACACTTTATAAAGCATCTAATAGAGAGCTTTAAGTATTTCCAATTACAAAAGACTGTGTAATGTACGATTCCTAATTTTGATGGACTGTAATTTTTTATTCCATGATGTTATTTTGAGAGAAAAGCAGAACCAACCTGTATCCTGTCAGTGTAATTGTCCAGCAGCAGCACTCCAGAGCTCGTCACCTTCTTTGTCTCCACCATCGTCTTTAGATCAGCCAGCAGACTCATGTGTTTGGACATGTCAGTGGCCAAAACCTGAAGGAAATGAGACAAAAGCACCATCCTTAGCATCCAGAGACATCATACTGATTCTGATTTAAATCCAGACGACAGTAAGAAGCTGAAAGAAGATATCAGTTGGGTCGTCTTACCATGTCGATGACCATCTTGCGCAGCGACTGTCTCTGCTTCTTGGTGAGGTTCTGGAAGATGTCACAGTTGTCCTCTTGCAGCAGCTTGAATCCTACAGCCAGGTGATGGTTCTCCAGCACGGACTCATCGTTGTACATCAACGCCAGCTCAGAGTCTGGAAAGGCGTGATGAAAGATGTTAATACTTTGGTGACTGCTTCTACTTGCAAACACATCATTTTATTGTTTTCAGCAAAGCAACTTACTGGTATTGATTAGGAATTGATTCGATACTCCAGGATGATCAACATCGTGGATAGCAGCAGCAAAGATGGCTGCCAGAATCTCAAGATCTGTGAAGACGGCCTGTTACAGAGAGAGAGGAAGGAAAGGATTAGACTATTTCTGAAGGGGAAAGTAGCATCAGAAAGATGACGATCGGTTCCTCAAGCATTTTGAGATCAAAAGATAAGAGATACAGGGTCATACAAGGCAGCCTTCTAGACTGGATTTATGTCTCTGTCACGTCCTCTCAAGGAACTCATTTTTGCCTGACCACATAACAAACTAGTCATCTCCTTTTCTAACACTACACAGTAAGAGAATTTAAAAATGTCTGCTGGCTTGATGGCTCATAGATGAAACATGGTGCTAAAGACCAGGTCACTCTGACCTGACTATTTCTCTCCATTTCTCCTACCTAAGAAAAGCACACAGGGAAAATCTAACAAAGAAAGCATGGAAGGGAGAGAGGTAGTTTTCTGAGTGAGCTGGCATGAGCCCAGAGAGGGGGAAAGATGATTCAATGGAAGGATGTTGAGCCCTTTAAAGCCGGCATGGCAATCCAGGAAAGTGGCACATGGGGTGATGTAAGAGCTCACTCCTCTAATTTAGTTTCCCTTCATTTCTGCAGATGCAAACTAGAGTGATGTAGAAGTCTACAGTGCTCTGTGTCATAGTGAAACTTACATCCAGGGCTGGAGTGGAGAGGAGGATGTGTGTGGATTGGGCTACGTCAGCAGCATGAAGGCTGTTGTGGTAGGCCACATCTGAATGGTAGTGATCTTCCAGTGTCATCATGTAGGCCACAAATGTATCCATGGGGATCTTGAAAGTCTTTAACAGGTCTCTCTCCTGGATAGAAAGGTGATATATGTAAGAATAAGACTGAACGAGGTTTGCAGTGACTAAACATTTATAAAAGGGAGCAGAGTCGTTCTTCGTACCTGGAAGATGGCGTACATGATGCAGGTAAGGGGGCGGTGTTGGGAGAACTCTGAAACCATGAAGATGTTCAGGCCCCACTTGTTGAGGTCCTCCAGCTCCTTGGATAGCAGCTCCTCCTTGTCAGTCTTGACGCCAAAGCGCGAGATGCTGCTGCTGGAGAGCGAGGGCCCATGGGAGACCTTTTTCACCCCGCTGATTTGTGTCATCAGCTGCTGCTTCTGCTGCTTCTTCTTCTCCCGCGTCTTTGACGTTGGCGACGGGATCTCCACCTCATTCTGTTTATCTGAAAGAGGAAACAGAGATTTGTTGAGTTGACTTTTTGAGGAGAACTGGTTGGAAGTCCCTCAATTATTCTGAGTCCTAATCCTCTATTCACACTGAGTACACGGCAGTCTGTCTCTGGACCCAGGTGCACTTTATAAAACACCTGCAGCTGGTTAGGGAGATTGTCTTTGCAGGCACTCGTTCATCATCTCTCCCTCCATTCATTAGTTCATTTATGCCCCCCATCCTCCACCTGCTGCCTCTCTGAGCTCCCACTGTTCATTCTTCTCCCTTCACAACATTTTCCCTCTCTCCAGTCTCTCAGCAGGTGTCTCACGTCTCATCTTCTGTTCCTTTCACTCTCATAGGTCAGTCCATTGACGGACTGAGTGCCAGGGGCTTCAACACAGTTAAGGCCGCTCCATAAAGTCGCTCATTCAATAAGCCACTGCATCTTTCACAGCTTTATCAAATCACTCGGTACAGAGTGGGATTTATACATTGAGTGAGTGTGTTCAGACACATTCTGTCTGGTCATAAAGAAAGTGAACAAGAAGTCTAAAACACAAAGAAAACTAGCAAGGCTTTTATGTAATATTGCTTTGAAAAACAACTATAATTACTCTTCACACTTTAGCCAAAAATAAAGACAAAAAACAGGCCAAGTTTCCTGTTATATAGCAGTCACACAAGAACTGATGAAAGCCAGCAGGGACCAGCTAACGCATGGATGTGCCTCGACTCAGCTCATCAGCCTTCCTTCAATTACCAGCTGTAATGCAAATCATCACATTTACTCTCTCTCTCTCTCTCTCTCTCTCTCTCTCTCTCTCTCTCTCTCTCTCTCGCTCTCTTGCACTATTTCCTCTTTTTTCCCTCACTCTCCTGTTATCTATCGTAAATGAGAACACGCCAATTAAGCACTCTCAGACATTTGCTGCGTGGAAAACCAGAGGAAGAGCGATACATCCCCCTCGGTTTTATCACAAACCATCATTATGAGCACTGCTGTGATGTGTTTGTGTGTACGGCCTATGGATGAGTGTGTGATTGTGACACAAAAGTTCATTTTATCATTTTTTTTTTATATATCAGTCTACATCAGTTTACTTTAAATGACCACTTGAGGAGAAAGTTAGCTCATTATGATGATTCTGGTTTCCATAGTTAACCGATGAAGTCTATTTGTGACGGTGTACTCTTTAATTTGTCAGTTTCTTTCGTCCTGTTTGAGCTCATCTCTCCTTTGCGTTAAGCTTCTCCATCATTTTTACCCTAAACACTGATTTTTAAAGGAAATGAGCTGCCGTTTTATATTTCTCTCTTCTCCTTTTCTCCTACGTCCCTCTCTCTCTCTCACACCTCCCACTTTTATTTTGATTTTCATCCGATTCCTTTTCATCCTCCTCCATATGCTCTCCTGTGAGAGTCGTAGATGCATTAGGGAAGGCGTGGGAGTGTTTAAGGGATATTATTTTTCCTGCCCTAAGTATATTCCCTAAGCTAGGTGTGTTCTGCTGCCGGCCGATCAAAGGGAATTATGACAGAATCATGCAGCCAGGACAGCTGTGGCAGGAGGAGGGAACACGTGAGCGGGCAGTGTGCTGTCTGCCAAAAACCCTTATTGGAGGGTTAGAAATCCTGGATTAAAAACCGCTCTGGATGCTTTAGTTTGTAATCTTGACTTATCTGTCAGCAGGATCATTTGCAGTAAAATAAAGATTTCATGAAGTTTTAGATCTGACTTTTTAAAAACAATAATAAAGTCCTGTTTCCTCGCCTGGATTGATGCTTTTCTAAGAATAACTGACGGTGAGCACATTACTTCTGTGATAACCTTAATGGACGGGAGGGTTAAACAGTCTACCGGTCAACTGGCTAAACAACGCCAGCCTTTCTGTCTTCGCCACTTTTTCCCTGCTCTTCAACAATCACTTTCTTTCTGTCAACACCTATCAGGGTAATCCTGACTTCTTTATCCAAGCGATAGTCATCTCTGTCTGGGCTTTTTCGGGGTAGCGATGAGAAGTGGGGAAGAGGTGGAGGGAGGACAAGGTGTCCCTGCTGACAAAGATGCATTAAGGCGGTGATGAGTCACCCAATCTGCTGCGCTCATCTCACTGCCAGCTAAGGGGGTTCCTCTGTACCTCTGTTTTCTCCTCTACTGCAGTTCGCTCCCTCCCTCACCCGATTGCCTCTTCTCTGTCTTCCCTCACCCCTCCTCCCCTTCTCGCTTTCTATGATCCGGCGATGAGGGATCCACCGACAACCCTACACCGGATCAGGATGCCAATCGATCGGGAGCCCTGTGTCTATAAATACTTTTAACTACCTTTACCAGGGATCCTGTCCGTCTCCTATTATGCTTCTTGTTCGTCAATAGCCTACATGATACCTTTTAGCTCATTCACATCCCTGTTCCTGAGATACCCATCTTCTAGCTATCCTACATCTGCTGAAAAATCACATTTATTTTAAAATACAATTTTAAATTTGTCTGGGAACATTGTTGACACTGTTGACATTGTTCCACTGACACTAAAAAGCATGCGGTGGAAATGTTTGTTGAGACCACAGACACATCATCCATTCACAGACTTTGAAAGATCAACCCACGCTGACAGCATCCAGTTCAAATCCACTTCCTCTGACAGCCCGGACGTTTAATGTCTCATTTTACAGTAACCACTTTAAATACTGTTTATTACATCACACCCTTCAAAATGTTCACTGTAATTCTAAGGCATCTAGACAGAGCAAAACGGCGCAGTGTTTCATGGTACGCCCCCACAGAGGAACCCGCCAGAGCAGCTAGCACAGCTCAACACCTCCAAAAACCATCGCAGCAAAAAAGAGCAGCAGGAATCAGTGTTCACCAGTGTAGGCTGTTTGAGGATATTTGTGGTGTTGGTGGACAGTTTGTGTATTCATAAGAATTTAAAAGCACAACTTAGTGATTTGAATGGTGTGTTTTTTGGGTGCATGTACACAAGACTTTGATTTACCTAGGAAGGTGTTGGAGATGAATTCGGAAACCTGGTTCCCCGACCGACTCATCTCCGATAGGTGCGTCAGCTCCCGATTCAACATTCTCTTGAACTGCAAGAAAGAAGAAGAGGAGGAGGAGGGGGAGAGAAGGAATGTCGTCAGTTTCTATAGAGGGGAAAACCTGAGGATGATGGTACATGAGTCCATGGAAAATACATCAGTGTTCAGCTTTATTCCAAAAACTACAATATTTGTTTCAATTACTGCATAAAACCAGAGAGAGAGCAGGGGGGGGGGGGTTTGTTTTCCCTCAATTTGCTTGTAATTAATCAGGGATCGGATTATTGTTTGTGTTCGCAGTGGGGGGCCATCACCTTTCAATGCCTTTTAATTCATCCCTCCTGCAACCAATTTACAGTTTTATTCCTGCTGAATCACATTTTTGGGGCCTCTTTAGCTGCCTTACGTACGTCACAGTGCAACAATTTCGATGTTGTCAAGGGAAAAATCTGCACACTGCATCCTACGTCCTTCATTTTCACAGAATTGTAATTCTCTTGTGCTTCATTGTAGCAAAAACAGTTTGAAATAAAGGAAACAGATAAAGAAGACAGATGCATTTGACAGAACTCGGAAACCCAGGCACTGCAGCAGCAGCTGTTTATGACGAACTGATGCATGTGCGTGTGCACACACACACACACACACACACACAGAAACACTGCTCTGCAGAGGGCTCAAGATGGAGCCTCAGCCACAAAACACAATTCTGATCAGATGACCATACCCCACCATAATGGAATATCTTTTGGGTGCAATTAGGCCAAAACAGTATCCTAACATTCTGAAAAATCCCAACCAGTTTTAACACGATGCTGAATCTTTTACAGATTGGCCCTTAATGCAACAGCTAGACAGCACTGACAAGTACAGTGGAACAAGTGCGATATCTCAACAAGCTACGTAGATAAGCGCCACACACCTTAATGTAACCCCAAGACACCGACAGCAGGTAATTTGCTTCAGGCATTTTGGACCCCGTTTTCTGGTTCCTACACAAAGCCAGAACTGTAATCCAGTGAGGAAAAAAATGAGGCAGACAAACTGAATTCCTCCAGAGCTGAAAAAGACCAAAAAAAAAAACCTCTTTTCCTCTCTTGTTTTGTGTTCTGCTTTTCAGCAGCTAAGAGAGCAGCTCGATTACGGCTCACTCTTCCTCTCAGCAGTAAAAAAGGGCCAGCTCTGAGTCTCCATGCCTGGGGATGGATAGATGTTCGAAGGATAAAAAGAAGCAGGTGATGCAAGGCTTGGTGGCAGCAACGGGGAGGAGATCCAGCGGCGGCGACGGCAGCAGGCTCGGTGGAATCGGCTGGAGGAGCAGCTGCAGCTGGAGCCGTGAGCTGGGGACTCTCTGCACACCGATGAATAATGGAGAAGTAGTGAGAGGAAGGGAGGAGGGGAATAAACTGCTCTGGAGACAGGAGGAGGAGGAGGAGGAGGGAGTGAAGCAGCGATGTTCATCTGACTGGAGGGGGGGTTCCTCCACTGGATTTGTCTTGCTTGGCTGCACTCACTGCTGTAGCGCATGGTCCCCCCTCCTACCCTGCTTTTCTCTCTCCATGTTTCTCTCTTTTTTTCACTCCCTCCCTCTTCTGTCTCTTTTTTTCCTGCCAGCCCCAGCAACACGCTCAATTCAGAACACATGATTTGACAGAAAAAAAGGGAGAAGGGGGAGCCTTAATTACATCTTGGCATTGGTGCAGGGCTCAGGTTTCTGAATGAGAGTGATTGACATTTAATATCCACACTTGGATTCTTGATTCAACTTTTTCTCTTTTTTGTGCTTTTTCAAATCCAGCTGGGAAACCACGGCCAATGAACCCCCTCCTCTTTAATTCCCAGCCTCTGTGATTCCTGCTTAAAAGCCATTTTATGACATCGTGCTCTGCCTCCCTCTCTGCAGTAAAACAATGAGGACCAGGACAATGCACGTTTTGAGGAATGTGAACGCACAAGGGCTGTATTTTTATCACCATTATCTCTCTATTCATCCACTCCTTCCTCTCCTTTTGAGTCTCTTGACATCCCAGAGTGTGGAGGCCATTGTAGAGAACTCTTAAGCCCGTTCATTTTCTGCACCCAAAACCCACTTATATTAGATGTTGTCAGGATGTCTGCCGAGTGTTATTTTTAAATACCAAGAGACAACAGCACAGAGGGGACGACGGTCAGAGGAGGATGAGAGAAAAGGAAAGATAGAAGATAATTGCATCCTTCCCGTGTATAGGTGACAACAGCCCACAGATTTCTCTCCCTGCCAATTACCAGAACACCCAAACTCCATGGCAACAGCATCAGCCAGCCAGTGTCAGGCTGTTCTATGAAAGGGGGAGAGGGAAGAATAGAGGGGAGGCTTCCCCTCTTTCCTTCCCAGGCGGACATGTGGTGTAGCTGCTGAGCTGTCACGAGGACACACCACACACATCGCCTCTGCTCACATCCAATGATACAGAAGCTGGAGGAAAAAAAAAAAACAGGCTCCCCCCTCTTTCCCTCCTTCCCTCCTGCTCTGTCTATCCCTTCCTTGGTCTCCACCGCTTACATGTCAATTTCTCTCACGGGCGACTTGCCAACACAGTCATCAATCTCTGTCTGTCTGCCTCTGCTGGCAAAATCAATGGGCCGTCCTTGGAGCAGGTGTTGATGGTGCTGCAGTGTACAAGGCCGGGGCCACCTGACTGACACACTGTTACATCCGTATCAGGAGCCAATCTCCAGGCGCTTTGTGTCACGACTTTTCTCTGGAAGGCCCCGTGAGATGGCTTCAAAATGTATGTAGCTCTCGAGAAAACTCCCCTCATAAAACCGACAAGCCTGTTTGTGTGTGTACGAGTCGGGAAAGAGAAGTGGGAGATCAAAGCTTCCCTGAGAGGATCCCGGATTATCCTCCCACTGAAGGAAAGAACCAGAAGCAGGGAGGCGGGACATGGCAGAAGAAGAGAGAGGGAAGAAAATAAATCAAAAAGAGAGAAAAAGAGAGGTAGAGAGAGAGAGGGGGGAGAAGGTAGCACTTTATATAATCGCTCACTGCATAATATATAAAGAAAGCAGAAATAACAGCGAGGGATGTCTACCTCTGCAATGTGATGCAGAGCCACGCTTCCCCAGGGACTGAAAGAAATGCCTCCATACACACAAACACACACACACACACACACACACACACACACACACACACACACACACACACACACACACTGCAGCCAACTTACACCAATAAATACAGTTGAGATCAGTTAATGCTGACATGAGACGTTCATGTTGGACACACTCATTCCCATATGTTTGTCAATGAGTGTGTCTGAGCTTTACTGGTCATTCAGACATCAAGGGAAGACTGTCCTCTCAGAGATCTGTTGGCACCTCTTCATCACATGCCAACATACTAACTCTACTATTTCATCCATCTCTCCTGCTTCTGTGTACAAACATACAACATGTCCTCTCTCCCCGTGGAAGACCCTTTAAGTGCCTCTGTAGGCCATGCTTAAAAATGCTCCAAATGTCAAATAAGACTTAACTCTTGTGCACGGCCTTTTTCTAGAATAATGTTTAAACTGATCTGATGTCACTCAGACTGAAGCTGTGCCTTTTTTGCCACTAGTGGGCGCACTTTGCTCAGTCTGCTGTCGAGCAGCCAGGTCAGTGTTCAGAGAGCGTTGACCCCATGACCCTCTGTGACACAGATGTAAGAGTACAACTTAACATAATTATGGATGATCCTGTTTTTCTTCAAGTATGAGAACATATATACAAACAGGACTGTTGTGAGGTCTTTCTAGTGATCCAAACAAACAAAAGAGGAAGGTTTCAAAAGTGAAGACGTTTCTCTCACTTAGACACTACAATTACATTCATTGAGAAACACTAAAAACTCAGATGCGTCATTCGTATTTCAACTGGTGAACATCTTGTTTTCTGGTCTTCAGGGAACAGAGTGAACTGATTGGATTAAGAAAGATATAAAAATTGATTTTTACCAACTATGACTGAGTTAGGACTTTCACATGATTTAATTAAGCTCTTTCTTTTTGGAATTTGGAATAGCAAAAACCTGGTACCACTCATTTCTTTGAAGTACTTAACAAAACTCTGAAATTATGACATTCTTTGTTCGGATTTTTCTGGACGCCCCCTTTTTAAAAGGCCCCTTCCCCTCCCTCCAGGCCTGAGCCTCCGATTAAACTACATGTCTTCATTGCTTCACGAGTGTTCTTAGTTATGTTGATTCACGAAAACAGTCTCATTTCAACTGTACGCAACGTCACTGATAGTAACTTATGCAATATATTTTCTTCAGCAGCAAATCTACAATGCTTGGGGTTGTTCTCCCCCTCAATTTGGCAAAAGACTGACGCAGGGTGGTAACATCTGTGCTACAGTAAGACACACTGTGACATAACTCTGTAAAGATCAGGAAACCTTCCTACGTATGACCTAAGTGTGCGTATGCTGGCTGAAGATACAGGCGGCGGTGAGAGACGGCCTGACAACCTCTCACTTCCTCTGACTCACTCGCTCGGGCTAATGTGTGTCAATACGTGGAAGTGTGGATTCAGGTCTCTGAACCTGTGCAGTAAGACGTCTTGAATGAAAAGGTCAGTTATGAGAAATGAAGACAAAAGAAAGGGATAGATGAAAGTGAATATGAACTTTCTAAGCAGACAGATTCACACCCACATCACTCAGGGCTTGACAGACTCAGATGTGGGGAGCCCCGACAGTTTTGGCTTGAGGGGACAAGTTGAAGTGCTGCACACCTGTGCAAAGCTTGAGCCTGAGTTTCTTTTACAAGAAGAAAGCATTCCCTTGTTAAAAACTAGAAAGTTAGGATTACACTAAGGCATGATCTTCCATAGATGAGACAACCTCTTCAAAACAGCTTCTGAAAAACTCCAAAAAGAATCATATAAAAAGCACTATTTTCTATCCAGTCCTCTAACTTCACACAAAAAAGTTCAGGTAAACATCATCAGCATCCCCTGTCTTTTAAACAGCAAGTTACTACACTTCCAAAAACTCACCCCAGAGAAACATTTACCACCAATTTGCTAGAAATAAGCTTAACGTTGATCAAAGGAGAACAAAAAGCCTCTGCCCCAGTGTCTCTGAGAAGCACACATCATCCCTCAAGCTCCACAACTTTGAGAAAGTTCACAAAGTTCAAACTAAAGTGGTGAGACAGACAACCTAAAAATCCAGGGACTCAAACCCCATCAATGATTCAAACTGAGCTGAGTCGTTGTCAAAGGATGAATTGAGGTCTTTTTGCTTCAACAACACACCTGAACTGAGCTTTATACGAACGGATGCACATGGGCCGTCACACGCAGAATGCTTTTTGCATCGCTGCACCACTAACTTCTGCATGAACCTCTAAGATTATAGATGCATATTGATTAAAATGAAGAAGCACAAAGCTATTAATATTAAAAACACGCACCTTGTTTACAGTCAGATAGAGTTACTCAGTATCACATGCCTTCAAAAGGAAGAGAAGTACACATTCAGTATCCACAGTGGTAGGATGTGTTAACTTTATAAAAATGGCTATTCAAAGAGCAAAAACTTCCTAAACAGTGGCTCTAAAAACTTTCCCCAAAGAATAAGAAATGTACACAATGTGAAGAAAGTCATTTAACTTCAGAGGTGTAATCCAGACAAGACAAAGAATCCCTGCAGACTCTCAGATAAACTATAAATAAAGTACACATTGAGCATCTGCAGCAGTGGAATAAATATGTTCCTTTAATGATGATGGTTTAAAAAGTAAAGTTTGACTTTAAAGAGAAAAATACCACTGCAAGCAAATATCCAACAACCATGAAAAAGTTGCTCCAAGTCAGACATCCTACAGACAAATGAGATCGCACAAACTTTTAATCTTCCAAGAATTAAGCTGAGAAAACTCACCTTTCTCCAACCATTGAGCTTCCCTAATTTCCTCTCCTTCTTGTCAAAGCAGCACGCTCCCATGTTGCTGTGTGTGTGCGTGTGTGTAGAGTGCAGAGTAGAGCACTGCTGCCGTCCGTTAAAAGTGTCTGTCTCGCTCTGACTACAGCATGAGTAAAAGGACCAAGCCTTGGCTCTCTGACGCCGGGAAACGCCACAACTCTAGTGACTCACTTTTGGCTGCGAGGTCTGACTTGGCTTTACCTCACACCCTGTGCATGTGGAGCAATGACTGACTGACTGTGTGTGAGTGAGAGAGAGGGAGACTTCTGCCTCATACACACTCCCTCATGGGGGTAGCCCCGCCTCTTTAGTCCCTCGCTCCTCTCACTCACTGTTCACTCCTCATGCAGACGACAGTCAGACTGAAGCTCTGAGTTTACACTGTCAACATTGTGCTGATCATCTGATGACTAGATTGCCTCCTGTTTTATGAACACAGTGGATTTCCTTGAACTTCAACTAGTTTTTTTTTTTCCCTCCAGGAAAGTGGAATTCATTCAGGTGAAAAACAGAGATGTCCAACTTTAAAGAGTCCTTGACTTCACCACAGAGACGATTACACAAGAGAGCTGTGGTAGAACAAACATCACCAGAGAACAGTCGGCTATTACACTTTTTCACAACCACCTTGTTGCGCAGAGACAGTTGTATTTTACTCAAGGTGGTCGATGTTGAATTCCCCAACTATGGCACCTGAGTTCAGAAATTTCCCACACTGCTCTGGCTAAACAAGACTTGTAGTGTCCGTCTCAACACTTCTGAATCAACAAATGTTTTCTTCATCAAACAAATCTTGATAAATTGATCAAATGTCTTTATCTGAAAAAGGTTATAAACCAGTTCAACTCTTATCAAAGCTCTTAAAAGCCCAAGTGAATATATATAGAACAATAAGTGATGTGGGCCTCGTTCCATTAATAGCATTTATTTTCTACTAGCATTTCCCAAAACATTAAACCACAATTCCCATCAGTGCTTGCTGGTGCTCCGTAGGCTGTCCTGCAGCCCTCCAGCTTCCCATAGTAGTGACCATGCAGTCGGTTTTAAAATGTCTTGTATGCTTCGTATGTAAGGGATAATGTATGGTTAGCAGGTAGTTATGGGAAATAGAATCCCAACAGGGTGAGACAAGACCCACGACGGTGGATTGAACATGAAACTGTCCTCATTCAGCTCTCCTTCTTCTCTGAGCTCTGTGGTTCACACACCTTTAAAAAGAAACTAATGTCACAACTTTGAACCCTGCTGCTATCATCACCACCGCTCATGGTTTAACTTTCTTTGGAGAGATCACTAACCTAAAGTTTCTCTCACCTGCTCCACTACCGTTGATAATAATGCTGTACAGGATCCAGTATGAAAATGTCTGTAGCCTGATGATTCAGCATGCTAACCTAAACTAACGTTTTAGCCACATTGTTTTGATGCTAACGGAAGCTAACAGTTTTACCTCACCTTATGGCCTATGGTGTCAACAAGCAGAAGCAAAAATGTGCTTGAACTCTTTTCTGTGGATTGATTTGATGTGACATGTTATCAGTTTGTCTCTGGCGTTGCTCATGTTAGTGAAAGTTAATAACCATTGTCAAGGGGTTTAGACCAATCAGAATCAAGCATCTTACACAACCAGAAGATCAGTAAGAGAGCCGGGTCATAATTGCAGCTATTCAACAGAGTTTTACAAAGAAAGCATAAAAACAAATGATTGAAATTGTGTCAGATAAAGTTAATACTAGGAGTCCCGCCCCTTCTTGATTGACGACGCAAAGGTTGAACTAAGATAAGCTCTGTTGGCACAAGAAATGTTGTTAGTGGACACAGGCCCTCATGACCGAGTAAGCCTGCTGTCATTTTCATGAATGATTGGTTACTTGTGTATATATATACATATATATATATATATAATCAGTATATATATTAAATTAGAAAGAGATGATGTAGAATATGAAACATACATGTTATCATGTGTTGTATCAAAGTTCATTATTATCTTCTGACCCTTTACAGGTCAGTTAATTTAATGTTTGGACTGTTGGAAAAAATGAGATATTTAGTGACGAAATCTTGTTTTTGATTAGAAAATCCTGTGAAGGGATTTCACAGTAGCAGGAAATATTTGTCATTGTTGCTTGATTAATGAGTTGAACGATTATTATTTACTATCATTTTTCTTTCATTTGACTATTTACTTGCTCCATTTATCATTCAGCCTTGGTTTCCAATAACAGACTCCACATCCTTGACACTGAGGAATAGTCCAACAGGCCATGACCCGTCTACGTCAGCCATGCATAACAGTGAGGACAGGCACGTACTGTGAGTGCTCAGCAGTAACCGCTCTCTGCACTTCACCTTGGAGGTACAACAGCAGCGGGCTCTCACGTTTCACATCCCTCACACTCATGTTTCATACTCTGCCACGGCTTGAATAACAGTTTTTCCATCCTAAATACAACAGGTATTCAGGGGGTCACAGTAACTGGTCCGCATGTTCTCGTTAATGGAAGCAGGTTAAGCGTGATGTCTCACATGACAAGGCGGGCGGCTGTTGGGTAACGTTTTGGTGTACTGTAAAAACAAGGCTACAGGAAAGACACCTTGGATTCTCGTGGTCTTAACATGTTGATAATATGAAGACAGAGACTCAAAACAGTTCATACTGTACGCAGGAGAGGAGATTTCCACAGATAGTTATGTCTGAGGTTCTTATAAAACACACTAAGATGAGTGTACCAGCTGTTTTGCTCCACAGTAGGTGAGTCTCATCGCATACTAATAGTATCTCAACAAAGAGGTGTCCCACATGCAGAGGCTACAGTCCTCCTCCACCCCCCATTCACTTACTTTAACTCTCCCTGTCCCATTAAAGCTAATAACCATAGACCTTTCTGGAGTCCCTGAGCTCCATTGCCTCGTAGGTTCCTCTGGATCTCTGCCGTAGACATGCCAGACTCCAGCTGCTACAACTACAATCTGTCTCCCCACTATCATCTCTCTCTCTCTCTTCATCTCCCTCTATCCCTCTCTCTAACTCGGTCTCAGCAGATGTGTGTCTAACATGAGTCTGGTCCTGCTGAAGGTTTCTGCCTGTTAAAGGAAGTTTGTCCTTGCCACTGTAACTTGCTAAATGCTGCAAAGTGCTCTGCTCATAGTGGATTAAGATGAGATCAGGCTGAGTCCTGTCTGTAAGATGGGACTGGATCTGATCCTGTCTTGATGTTGGGTCTTTGTCTTCAAATAACATTATTGTGATTTGGCGCTACATAAATAAAGATTGATTGAACACATCAGTTGATCCATTTGATGTATTTTCCTGGAAAATGAAGACTGTAATTGTCCTTTCATATTTCCAGAGTTGGGATTTCTTGGTGTTTCTCAAGTTAGGGAGTCTCCTGAAATCAATCATCCACTGGGGATGATTTTGGCTCGGCCCTGCTAGTTTTTCTGTGATTGCAAAAGTGCTAAAATCACAGTCCATAAATAAAAGTGAATGTTACCGCTGGCCTCAACACATTTAGAAGCCTGGAAGAAAAAGTGAAAAGCATCTCACTCTGCAGTTACACTTATATCTCTTTGTCCGTCCTATAGTCCTATATTCACGTCGAAATGTGTCTTTTTTAAACAGTTATTATCTGATTCAGCTGCACTCTGAAACCAGTCCAGCTCACTGTCAGTGTTGGATCTCTGTGCGCATGACGACAGCAACAGGATAAATAAACACCACCATTAACCATCCAAATGGGCATGATGGGATGTCTATTGTCGTCTGAAGGGAGAGCATGGGATCAGGAAGGAGACAGGAAGAGAGAGTCACTCTGCCCAGGGGTCTGCATGGATCCCTCACACACACACACACACACACACACACACACACACACACACACACACACACACATAAATGTTCCCTCTCTTCCTCTCTAGTTTATTGTGTTTGACCCACTGCGGGATCCCTCACATCCTGTTGTCCAGTTTTATGAGAAATAACAAGCTTATCATCTCGGCTGGCTTCACAAACTGTTTTCAGGCTCCCTCACACAGCTGCTACTCATTCAGTCAAACTGCTCTCTCTGGGGTTTCTTATTCACAATAACAACACAGTTGAATTGAATTTTTCAAGTCAACAAAAAGCTGAAATCTGCAACTTCCCATCAGCTGTCAGCGTCAGTAAGAGTGAAAAACTATAGTGTTTGATCTGATGTGACCTCACTGTAGCTAAAGAACATTACTGTAGGAGTGGCCTTCTCATCTCATTCCTGTAGCCAAAGAACTGCTCAGAATTTCTTGACTAGCAACACTTTTCCATTTAGGATGAAACATAAGCTAAGCTAAGATAAGATATTACTTTCTTGATCCCCAGGGGGGGGAATTCAGTCATAACCCAGACATAAGTACAATCAAGAAAGAAGTTTCAATAAGTAAAAATAAAATAAAATAACATAAAATGAAATAAAAATAGTAAAAAAATAAAAATAGATAAATAAAGCTAGAATACAATTTAGATGTATTAAGGCTGATTTATACTTCTGCGTCGAATCGACGGCGTACCCTACGCCGCAGGTCCGCTTAGCTCCCGTACCTACGCAGAGGCCTACGCACGTAGCTGACGTGCACCTCCTCCAAAATGTAACTACGCGTAGAGCCGACGCGGACCGCAAGCTCTGTGATTGGTCCGCTCAACGGCTTTGTCTTTCCCGCATTCACAGCACTTCCGGGATCCCGGACATCGGCCACACATCGGCCGTGTATTTCATCTCCTCCTCTCTATTCTTCATGTAATCATGTCTGTATGATAAACAGCAACATGTATCAGCTGTAGATTAACAGAACACGCTCTGAATCTCTGTGGAAAAGGAAACAGAGATCGTAGCGGGACCGGAAGCAGGCGGCCGGCTATCAGAGAGACCACACTGCCCTCAGGCGTTTCGGAGGAGAATTGCTGCGCGACACGGACACATCGACGCACAAGTATGTGGGGCTCATGTCCGCGTCAGCCCCTGCTGCGTAGGGGAGACGCAGAAGTATAAATCAGCCTTAAAATGTTACAAATGTAATTTAAATTAAATAGAAGTAATTACAGACAGTATTAAAAAATGTTTCAGTAGTGACAGGTTGGCATGGTGTGATTATGGTTGGTAATGACAAATTAAGCAATAAATAAAAATAAATATGGGTATGTAATATGACCATGGGTTGTAGTTAGAAAAATAATGTAATATAACATAACATAATATGGCAAAGATAATTATAATACAGTATATTATGCATTCTAATGCCAGCAGCAGTCAAGAGAGAGAGTTCTGGGTAAATGGTAGCAAAGGAGAAATCTACATGTTGGGGACCCGGAGACACACAGACATGGAAGGCCTTTGTTGCCACTCTGTGTGCTAAACTGGCAAAACCAAATTAATTATAACTACATGATTGCAAAACTCAAAGGTGGTTTCCAAATATTATATTATATAATATATAACAGAATTTAAGACGTGGTTCACCAACAACTTCCACACTGGGATGATGTCACTCACTTTAAAATCACTTTCGAGGATTAAGGGAAGTTTTACTATCAACCAACAGCGCTGAATTCAGTTCCCAATATCTTTGTCTGCTGGTGTGGCCTAGTGGTCTAAGTGCATGCCATATACAGAGGCTAAAGTTCTCGTTGTAGCAGTCGCCGGTTCGACTCCAGGCCTCAAAAATGTTCAGTTTCAGATTCAGAATACTTTGAGTCCCAGAAGGGCAATTCAGTTTTACAGTCAGCCCGTCTGTAGTACAAAATATACAGCAAAGGAAATAAACAACACATCCTGACATCAACACAACCACAACCGGTGACCGTACAGCAGAGCGGGATTCGGAGTGATTCTTGGTTTAATCTGCCTGTTGTGCATTTAGCAGGCTCATGGCAGAAGGAATAAAATAATTTACATAGTGCTATATAAACTTGCTGCATGTCTTCCCCTGCTCTCTACTCCCCACATTTCCTGTCTCTCTTCAGCTGTCCTATCAATAAATGTGAAATACCCTAAAATCATAACTTTAAAAATTTACCAAAAACTGATTTTCATCTTTAAACCATGAAGAGGGGCGCTGGTGGCTTAGCAGTCTAAGTGCGCCCCATATACAGAGGCTATAGTCCTCGTTGCAGTGGTCACTGGCTCGACTCGAGGCCTCAACAACTTGCTGCATGTCTTCCCTCGCTCTCTACTCTCAATAAAGGTGAACATGCCCAAAAAACACAACTTTAAAACCATGAAGATATTGTGCAAAACGTTTCAGCAAAATCCAACTTGGATGTGCATGATGTCATGTTATTAAATTATTATTAATGATTATTAAAGTGATATTTATTACATTAAATTGGCCAAAGAGCATAGAAGGGGACTGAAGCAAACAAGGAGAGAAAGAACATTTGGGTTGTTGAGTAGAAACTGTCGTCACTCCACCTCTGAACACTGCCGAGCTCACTCCAATGTGAGAAATTGATTGGACGCCACTGAGACTCTAGTTATGTCATTACCACACTGCCCTTTGAAAAGGTAAAGCAATGTTAATTCTATGATAAAAATGTTGTCATGATAAGAGGTCATGAAGTTTCTTCATGTTGAGGCAATCACTGCAGCTAAGATAAAAACTTCAGATGTCAGATAAAAGTCAGCTCATGAATCAAAGGATCTACAAGATGGGGTTAAAAACCGCCTGGTCCTGATCTGTGTCATGCCTCTGGTTTTTATATAAAGGAGGCAGGAACTAAGCATTGATGCACAAACAATCAGTGACACAGAAAAAATAGAATTACCAGTAGACGGTGAGGATCTATTTGTCCAGGAAAGAGGGCACAGAAAACCACAAGAGACACCTAACCGCTTCCTAGTATCTGTTTGACTCAGTTTTCATGTTTTCATGAAGAGTTGAATCCCTTTTAGAGATACTGCTTCAGAGAGCCTGTTACCTTGTAGAGGGGACAGTTAAAGCATCCAAAACTGATTCTCTACTCATTTATTTATTTGATTAAAAGAGCACACTTCAAAACTCGGTTTACATCGGCAGCAAAATAAAAGAAGTGGGTCATAAAATCACAAAAAAGAAGAGCAAGGAATAAAACATAATTAAAAGACATAAAATTCCATTAAAATAAATCTAAAGAAATACAACTTGTTTAAGTTCTTTTTGAATAGTTAAATTCAAGTAAAATAAAATGAAGTTAAAAGATTCAAGTAAAAAAAGGAAGTAAAAAACAAATAAATGAAGTTCTACACATAAAAAAAGGTTGTGCACTCTAACTTCAGCTGATAAGAAGACAGGAGAATCAATCAAGGAAATACTAACACCTAATAAACCACACTTTGTAGACACAGCAAAGCCTTGCTCTGCTGTCACTAAGTAATATGGCTCAGGGTAATACTTGTGTAAAGAGCCAGGAACTAAACCTTGATGCACATCACACACAATCAGCCAGGCAGAAGAACTACGAGAACCAGAGGAACCAGCAGACGGTGAATTGAAATAGTGGACCAAAATAAAAGAGGACAACTCATTCTGTATGATCAGACAGAGATCAAATGTAGCAGCAGTTAATGGGATCTCATGCTGGTTGGGGTAGATCATGGGGAACATCACAACATATACACATCAGTGTGCAGATTGTTTGACCCTGATAGCACTTATACCCCCCCTCCCTTTCAAACTGCTGTTCACTCTATTAATACTTTGACTTTGCTAAAGTCATGCTAAGTTCATGAGTGTGTACAGCCTCTGTATCTCTGTTGTTTGTGTTTACTCTGCTGCAGGATTAATGCTTCTCTCAGAGCTCCCTGCTGCTCAGACTCGAGCGCTCCCTCAACAGTTGTTATTTCAGTGTGGGAATTTGCAATAAAAAAAATTCCACTTAGGTTGGAACAAGATTTAAAAAATACAACTAAAAGGATGCAGCCTCTCCTACCTTGTTGGAGGCCATGTCACTGACGGAGCGGTACGTCTGGATCGTCTCCAACTGGTCCAGACACCAGTCCAGCTCCTCCATCGTCTCCATGGCCAGCTTCTGGTACGCCTCATCTGTCAGTAAGCAACCGGCACACAGAGACACACAGTCAGAACAAACGGTGCACGTGGGGCCTGAGTGCTGCGCCTGTTTCTGCTGCTGCTGGGGGAGAGGAGGGGGAATAGATATAGGTGGCACCCGGCTGCAGCGCTCCTTCATCATGAGGAGGCGTAGCTGGCTGGACTCGCTCGCAACTGTCAGCAGAGTGGAGGAGAGCTACTGTAGGACCTGAGCTCGCCGTGTCACACTCAACTTATCTCTCCCTGCATTTGTCCGTGTGTGTGTGAATACTTCCCCCCCCAATGTGAGGCCTTCAGCTCATTTACATGAAGTCAACCCCTGAAACAGGAAACCTTACACTGAATACCCCCCCTGTTGCCACACACACACAAACTTTACCCCACCTCAAAGGAAGCGCACACACTTCTTCACACATTCATGAACACACACACACACACGCGCACACTCACACACACACACACACACACACACACACACACACACACAAACAAACACATACACACACAAGCCCTTGTCACGTAAAGCTTAACTCTTGTGTTTACTTTTGATGAATTTTCTGTTCTCAGACAAGCATCATTGCTTCTTTAACATTACATAATCAATGTAATAACATCTGGTTATCAACTATAGATAAACCACAGCACAAGCCACAGGCTGATTGTTTTTAGATGCACACACTTTGTGACGACCTTCTGTCTCACAGGATGCTTTAATGAGTCCATGCAGAATTGAGAACACGTGTCTTCTTTAAGCCCCTCACACAAACGATAACAGCTCCAGTAAAGACGCATGTGGTTATTGTTTGTAACGTCAGTGAGGCAAAGACTGAACCACAGTTCAGACACCAATGTACCCTAGAAATAAAATTACAGGAACTGACCTATAAATTAATATTACCAGAAATGAACTGTGTTTCATAATGTTATGCAACAGTTGGGGTCTAATTAGGCTTCAAGCTGTTCTTCATTGAGAAATGTTGTTGCTCTTTTCAAAGCAAAAAACCCAAAACAGTTCGATTATTTACTGAAATAAAAAAAATCCAAAGACCTACAGAAGTGAACTGGACCATCAGTGACACTGACTGTTTCTATATTATATTTTTTAACAGTTATAGATGCCAAAAGGTGAACAACACAAGACAATCTGAAAACTGTTAATCTTTTTGCTGTTTTTCTACATTTCCACAGACTTCTAGTCATAATGAGAGCTGTTTTTTTTTTCATAGAAAGCAGGAAGAGATTTTTGAGAGAAAACACAGCTTACACATGTACACTAAAAGATCAAAAGAATAAAAACGATGTGCAGATTTGTCCACATGGCACAAATCCACAAACTTAAAGTTCCTCAGAGGAGCTTTAAGGCATAACATCTATTATACTACAGTGTTAGATCAGGGCTTCATGTAACAACTGATTTTTACTAACTGGTGTATAATACTCTGTATAATAATCTGTGTATCATTTTGGCATTAATCTTTCAACCTACTAGTGTATAAAACATCAGATAACAAGAACAAGCATTATAACTTCATAATTTAAAGCTCCTGAGTTTTTTTTAACTAGTTATAAAATTGCTTAAAATTGACACCCATTGTATGAGCTACAAAAACAAAGAAGAACATCAGTGTGATTATTTTTATATATACATCTATTTATATTATTATTTTGAATGCCTGAAACAGCTGACGCAGGTTAGGTATAACAGGAAGTGTTCAACAGCACACTGCAGAAACAGCTTTTATTTTACATTTTTCACAGCCAGGATTCCTGATGAGTGATATGCTTGACTCTAAGAGCAGAATGAGAGACACATGTACAGGACAATATCAGGGTAGGTATAAAACATATTGCTTTGTCCACAGGGGGCGCCAAAATCAGCCCAATCTGAGTTACTCACAGGAGCTTTAAAGCCAGATGAGATACAGTTCCCTGTCCACAAACACTATCTTAAAAATGTTTAGCATCCTGTGCTTGCAACAGCTTTTGCAAACGTGAATTAAAAAATATCTGGGCTGGGGAAAGCATGAACTATTACATAGTTTAGGGTTAGAAGTTATCAAAAATAGCCTTACTGGGAGGAAATCCACAGACATATAAACAATGTATTTTATGTAAACATTCCATTTAATTGTGAAGCCATGTACTTGGGCAATGTATTGGTTGACACATGGAACATCAATGACAATAAACTGTTAGCTATACTATTGGCAGCCAGTAAGAAATCCATCACAAGAAAATGGTTAAAAGTAGAACCTCCCACCGTTGATGAATGGATTGAAATTATCCATGAGATTTATGTTATGGAGAAGATATCTTTTTCCCTAAAAGTTGAAAAAGGAAAATTTTATAAGATCTGGACCAAATGGACTGAGTACGTAAAACCAATAAGATCTGACTTCACTTGACTTTTACTGTGCTTTGTGTAAACCTGCTCTCTTTTTTTCCATTGTGTTTTTGATTGTCTGAGGGGTGCGCTTCCCGGTTCTTACTTGTTTTGTTTTGTTATTGTTTCTAACTGAGATAAATACTGGTCCGTAACAGAAAATCCTGGAAGGGCAATAAGTGTAAAATTATCTGACTTTTCTGTGTCCATCTTTATTTATTTTTCTTGAAAGACTAAGGTTGCTATTAATGTATGTGATGGATTGAATTTGCCTTTCCAAATAAAAAGATAATTTAAAAAAAAAAGAAGTTATCAAAAATAAGTAGTAGAAAGTAAATAAGACTAATTGAACTACAATACAGGAGTAACCAAACAGTTACAAAGTCCCTGATTTGTTTTAGGAGTACAAGACATTTTCACTTTGGTCAATGCCTTACCTCATGGATAGAATAAGCATCATCTCTTATTAAGTTAGGCACTTTTTCTCGTAAAATACAACAATTATTCATAATTCAAAAAATACATGAAAATGAAACTGACTGAACTATTGCACCATGAACTGAGTCAGTATCCAGCCCTGTTCCTGCGGTCTAACCGTGTTATTCAGACGAATAATCTGTACGTCAGGCCTGGACTGAGGCCTGTTGGAAAGCAGAGTGGGTGTGTGATCAGGGGGCTGAATTGAGTGTGTTGCCCTTGCTTTGTGTGTATACTCCAGGTCTCCTAGCTGCAGAGCACAACATGGCAGCTGGGTGTGCACTGCAGCGACCTTAGCGTGGCCGCGTAGAATGTGTCCCCTTCTCTGATCTCCTGCCATCAAAGACACGAGCCTGTTTGCTCTCCCAAACATGAGAGGCACCTGGCTCTCTGCCCGCAGCCTTCCCTCGCTCCGATGACGGGAGGGAGAGTGTGTGTTTGGTTCAACTCCACAAGCTTCTGATGTCAGGACGGCTTGCACTCAGTCGAGATGTTTTCTTTACAGTATTCCCAACACTTCTGGGGTGGTTTGTGTTTTTGTACAGCACAGAAAGGTCCTTTCCACATATATTTTCCCAAATAAACTTACAAACTTTGCTGAGACATCAGTATTAAAAAGGTCCTTAAGATTGTTGTCCTTTAAAATAACTCATGAAACAACCACATCTGAAGCTAGGGCATGGGAAAAAACAAGTCCGACAGAATAAATGGTCTTAAAATGCTGAATAAATGGACAGCTGTTTTCTTGTTCTTTACATTTGTTCATTTTGCTGCTGCCCAGTTTGTCTCTTTGCATCTCCCTAAAGTTTGCTTTCTCAGCCCATCCAGTCACAGCAGAAGGCTGTTCAACCATGGTTGGTGGTTTTGCAACTGTAACCAAACATTTCCTAAGACTTTCTCATGATGAACAAGGTCTCTGCAAAAATAATAACAGAGTAAAGTCTGGACCTGTGGTTTTTGTGAAGTGTCTTGAGATAACTTTGGCTATGATTTGGCGCAAAAACAAGTTAATAATAATAATAATTCATTTTATTTATAGGCGCCTTTCTGGACACCCAAGATCACCTTACAACATAGCAATAATACAAGCATCACTCAACAGTAAATAAATACATACATTAGAATAAAGATACAATACTAGAAAGATGAAAGGGGGGGGGAGTCATTCCAGTCCCAAGGAGATGGATTAGAGTGAGTAGGCTTGGTGGAAAAGGTGAGTTTTTAGGTGGGTTTGAAGGTGGTGGGAGAGGTGGAATTTTCTATGTCCAGGGGGAGAGAGTTCCAGAGGCAGGGGGCCGAACGGCTGAAGGCTCTCAACCCCATGGTGGTCAAGTGAGCAGGTTGGAGGGTGAATTGGGTGGAAGAAGAGGACCTGAGACTACGGGTGGGTATTTTAGTATGGAGGAGGTCAATGAGGTCCTGAGGAGCTTAGTTGTTGATGGCCTTGTAGGTGAGGAACAGAATCTTGAAAATGATGCGGTATTTAAAGGGAAGCCAGTGGAGCTGCTGCAGGACAGGTGTGATGTGGCTGGTGGAGGGGGTCTGGTGAGGATGCGGGCAGCGGGATTCTAAACCAGTTGAAGTTTCTAGATTGATTTGGGGGGGAGACGGAGGAGTTGTCAATGAGGATGGAGAGGTTATTTGTTTTTGAGAGGGTGGATTTAGTGCCAATGAGGAGGACCTCTGTTTTATTACTGTTCAAATGTTGATTGATTGTGCATAATCCACACGTCCTGCATCAATGAAACAAAGACCCAGAGGAGAAAGCCAAGCAAAGTTTCACCAGTGTCCTTATTGAATCCCCGGGAAAAATGACTTCCATGTTTCATATAAAAAAGTTAAAGTCTAGCACTAGCGCTGTGATTCATTGGAGCACTTTCCATCTTCCTCGTGCACTCAGAAGAAATAGGTCATGTAAGACTGTGTCATGCCACTGGATTCACACTATTTGATTGAACTACAGGTATGGGTAATGTGCCAAGAAATGCACCAATGAACAAGCAAAGCAAGGGGAGGGAGTGTGTTTGAGAAGAAATCATCATGGATGAGTGATAACAGCTCGGTGATAACTTTTTATTCTGCAGAACAAAGACAAACAGGATAACACACAACCTTAGGAACAAGGTCAGAGTGTGATATTGGGAACTAAATGAAAGATTCCTGTCCTTATATTTAATGCATTTACCTTTTTAGCCCCACCTGATCTGAAAAGTCAGTTTTCTTTCCAAAATAAACCCCAAAACTTCATTATTCAAATTTTTCAAACTGTCTTAGCTTTTCATCGCTGCACATATGTTCCTACACTAAGTATTTACTGCTTAAAGAGCAGAGGAATGAGCATTAGCTTCATACTAGCAGTGACTGTAGTTACAGCAGTCTGAACTGTGGACCGTCATGGTCACAGTAAGACCAAAAGGAAACAGCATTCAAAAGCCAAGTGACTGCTGACACAGACGTCACAATGTAAGAGGGGCTTTCCACCGCCTCCACCCCGACACAAGGACCTTTCAAATCAGAGCTACAGTGACTGTCCCACGGGGGCAGACAGGAAAACACACACACACACACACACACACACACACACACACACACACACACACACACACACACACACACACACACACACACACACACACACACACACACACACACACACACACACACACACACAGGGTCAAAAACACATCACTTAACTGTGCACACACATCAACTTAAATGTCTCATTGCAGCGCTCCCACACAAACATACAGACTTACTTTCCAGCTAAGGGCATGGTGATCTGCTGCAGGAGAATAAAGTTTACGTTTACTCTCTCTCTCTTTGTTAAGGGTTAGTTCGCTTTGTTTCTCTTAAGACTCAATATTCAAATCAAGAAGAAGGAGATATACTTCAATAATTCCCAAGGGGACTTTTTTCTGCTCTGTTAGTGAACATGCAACACGCATAGGCTGGATAAACACCTACATGCACAAGAGGGGGGCTGCACAGAGAGCGGTACAGTTTGGATTTGGTGCCTTGCTCAAGGACATCTTGGCAGTGCCCAAATAGTGAGCTGGCACCTGTCCAGCTACCTGCCCAATTTCAAGCATCAGTTCCACACCAAGACTTGAACCAGTGAGCCTCCAGGTCCTGAGCTAACTGCAAATCAAACACAAAAGTGACACTAAAACATGTTACCTAATTCTTTAATTACATTTCATGTTTCCAGTGAATATGTTGAATACTACAACAATGCAAAGGGCTATTGTAGGTTACAGCACAGAATATGTTTGTATAAAATAAGAGTTTTTTCTCTTAATTGTAAGACTCAAGTTTTTTCCTCAATAAATACATTTCCTTTCCTCAAATCTGTTTTTGTTAATGTGCATTTTTATTTAACATAAATCTATATTTTTAATGTATGTAATTAACTCACTGTCAATTTACTTCTTAAATAGAGGAAAATATTTAGATTTTCTTTATTGTAAATTGACGATATTTTTGGAGATTTTCTACATTTTTTTCTTGAATGACATAATTTACACCGTATTTATCAGTCTATTTAATTTAACCTGCAAGGGCTCTTTATATCTCTCAGCTGGCCTGGGAACAACTCTGTGTCCTCTCAGAAGAGTTGGTGGAAGTGGACGGGGAGGAGTGTCTGGGCCCCCGCAGATAAGTAGAGGAAGATGGATGGGTGGATTGCCCTGACAAGCCATAATTACATTTGCACAGGTATTGAGGCAATAGCTTTAGGGACAAAAATAGCAATGATCTGCAGTATAACTAAAATACATAAACTAAAACAGGGGCAGTAAAAACAACCATAAATGGCTTAAATGAGCTGTATTATCAGTCATTCAAAGTTTAAGTGGCCATCAGAGCCCAGTGCTCCAAAATAATTTTGCACTAGTCAGACCTCTATGCTGTTTTCTTCATGTCAACAGCTGCCATCTCAGGTTAGGTAAAGATATCATTTTCTTTGTTATTCTAAAGGTTTCATTGTGAAACCAATCTTTGGTAATGTGTGCTACATCACTTAATATTTTGGGGATTTAAAGCTTCAGTTAGGAACTTTGTGTTTGTGACAATTTTTTGTGCCCCCTTTGGACAAAGTAGTACCCCATATCTTTGATCTTTGCTGATTATGTCCTGTACATGCACTAGTAGTGTTTTCTGACAACAACAACAACAACAACAAAATGTCAAATATATCACCGAGTGATTATTCTCTGAAGTGTTTTCTTCATCTTGCTGTATTTTGATACATCTGACACTTATTCTCAACAACAGTTACAGCTATTTAAAATTACAATATATTGAAATTGTCAACATTTTGCCAATGGTCTAGTTTGTTTTTAAGGTCATAAAGAGGCAACACTGATCTGTTCTGTTTCATCACCAGTTAAAAACTCCTCACAGGCGCTTTAAGGGGATTATATATGTATTCCCCTGATGTCCTTAATGTCTATTTAAAATCCTTGCTTTGAAGGCATCTGAATATCGGTTGCCCTTCGCCTCTCCCTGCTGTCTGAAAAATCGGTTGATTTACTGATGGAGGACTGCATTTAAGTCCACTTCTTTTTATCAGCACCAGTAGCAGGTGCACACAAAACAAAAGGCCTGGTACATATACAGCTCCTGCCATATGTCACTATGGGGTTATCTGCGGACAAGTGCGCCTGGAGAAGCTAAAGCTGTGTTTGTTTATTTGTGTGCATGAGAGACAGCTGGGTCTGTCATGCTCTCGTGGGGATGGAGTCAGCTTCCTGTGATGCTCAATCCGATGCTCCAGGAGGGCTATCAGCGGAGTTAATCTAAATGGCAATGCAGAGGTTAAATCAGTGGCAGAGAATACCCACAGGCACTGACACACACACACACACACACACACACACATGGACATACACACAGGATACGAGGTTAGCAGGGGACAAACCTCTTTTTTCTGTACTCTTATACTAATGTCTTAAAATGTACTAACCAAGCACCCGTCAAATACACCAAAGTGTGACGTTTGCCCGACTGACAGCAGCACCACGGTCCTGACACAAAGAGAGGAGTGCCTTTCTTATGGTGCTGATCTTTTTCTTTACAAGAAACAGAACGGGTTTATCAGAACCCCCCTTAAAACTTCACAACACTTCCTATAAAAGCTCAGAGATGGTATGGGTAGGCAGGGGGATGTTGCACGCTTCTGACACGCCAAGTTATGACACCACATGCACAGTATTGCCCAATCCACTGACAGGCATTGTGAAAAGATGGAAAGAAGGGCCCTGGTGGTGGCGTTTGTGGTTTTAGGCGCATTTGACTGTAGCTGTGAAACACTCGCTGATTGAAAAACTGTAAGCGTGGTTCTGAGAAGTGGCAGAGTGACGTCATGAGTCTGTGATTCATTAAAGTTTCTGTTTAACAGCGAGGTGGAATCAGGATGCAATACATGTGCGCAGAATTTTGTCACCCCTATGGTTGAGAATCACAAACAGAAGGGAGAGAGATAATGACTGAACCTCATGTTGCAATGCTGGATTTATACATGGCTCACCACTCATGAATCTGCAGTAAAACTTGAATGTAGGTGTTTAACAGAAATGAAGTATCTGTCATGTATTGGGCTTTGAAGCAGCATGGTGACACATGTTGAACGCTGATCTCTGACGTGTTTAGTTCTGGGAAGACTAGATTAAAGCTGCACACAGTGTTCCAGTCCAAGGTGGAGTAGTCCTGCCCCTCTTAGGCCTCATCTACAATGTGAAACACAGTGACCGAAAAGGTGGAGGGGAGTCGTCCCACCTCTGATCAGCCATTGAAGGTAGTAACAGAGGTGTGACAGGCAAGATAGTGGTGGTGTGTAACATCAGAGCTAGAAGGGCTGGGCAGAGCTGTGTGTGTTCCTGCTGCACGTCATGCCTCTCAAGCTTGCACAAGGCAGTAACACAGTTTAAAATCACACACCGGGACATCTTGCCTTGATGGATGAACAAAGACGTTATGATGGGGGAATATTGTAACGGCACTCACAATGTGTAAGCAGCTTAAAACCGAAAAGCTGAAGGTGTGCCGTCCCTTGCTGGTGTCTCTGCCACCTGTGTCTGTGATCGATGCTTGGTGTGTTTTTAATCCTCTTTATTAAACCATTTGATTCATAATCATCAGCTTGAACACACTCTGACATTGCAATTATGGTTACATTAAATAATCACACTTTAGTTTACCTTTTGTGGCTCTGGATGACAACTGTTTTGGGTAACTCAAACAATGCAAGCCGGGTATTGTAGGCTCTCCCTTTGTCAACTACAGCCAGCAGGAGCTCCTGCAGCTACAGCCTTCTGATTCTGATTTCATCTGGTCTGGTATCAAACTCAAAGGAGGAGGTATTTGGGAGAGGAACCGTCCTTTATCATGGGATATGTCCGCTTGCTGGTTAATAAGGCGGATGAATTGACAGCTTGTTTGCAGAGATACGATCATTTATATTGGCTAAGCAGCCTGCTCTTGAAGTCTGCACCAAATACAATGTTACAATGTTACAATGTCATTTAGCAGACGCTTTTATCCAAAGCGACGTACATACGAGAACAAGAACAACACAAGCAAAGATCTAGACAAGAGGAAACAAGATCAGTAAGAGTAACAAAGTGCTTCAAGTCCATTTGGGTGCAGGTACTGCCAAGCAGTGTAAAGGCAATGCACAAAAGTAAATAAGGATTTTTTTTTTTAATTTTTTTTTTTCAAAATAAGGAACATCTACAATGAAGCAACCAAACAATTTAAGACCTTCCATTATCATCATCAACAATTAACATCACCACAATAATGACCAAAGTACCAAGTGCTGGGTCACTCAAGACCTGAACACAGATTCCCAGAGTAGAGCAGGACAGTGTGAGTCAACTGTAGCTGGAAGACATGATCTGCCACTGGGGACAACAGTGGAGAACAGTCTAGCTAAGTGCATAGTGCTTCCTAAAGAGCTGGGTCTTTAGCTGTCTTTTGAAAGTAGAGAGGGACTCTGCAGATCGAATGGAGTTGGCCAATTCATTCCACCATTTAGGGGCAACAGAAGAGAAGAGTCCAGCTAGTGATTTTGAGGCCTTGTGTGCTGGAAGCACTAGGCGCTTTTCAGAGGCTGAGCGTAGCGGGCGAGAAGGGCAGTAGACCTGGATGAGAGGTTCCAGGTAAGCTGGAGCAGTTTTGGTTCCTGCTTTGTAAGTCATGATTAGAGTTTTGTATCTGATGCGAGCTGCAACTGGAAGCCAGTGTAGTGAGATGAGCAGGGGAGTGACATGAGCTGTCTTAGGCTGGTTGAAGATCAGACGTGCTGCTGCGTTCTGGATCATTTGCAGAGGTTTAACTGTGAGTGCAGGGAGGCCTGCCAGTAGAAAGTTGCAGTAGTCAATGCGTGACATTACAAGAGCTTGAACCAGGAGCTGTGTTGCGTGTTCTGTCAGATACAAATAAAGATAGGAATCAAGCCTTCAGGTGTCTTGCTAAAGCTGCAGAGAAACTTCAACTAAGTCTGTATTATGTTGTCATTTTTATGATCTCATGACTTCGTCCAAAAAAAGAAAAAGCTCAATATTTTGGAAATGAAGAACCTTCTTACTGGCTCCATCCGGATCAGAGTGTGTGCATCAAATATGAATCTGAGGTAGGACCGAGTTGATTAGCCAAGCTTACAACAATGGCTGAAAACAGGCTGAAGCAGTTAGCCCTAGCGAATGAGTACATTAATCTTTAAAGGCTTACTCATTCTTAAAAAATCACTAATTAACTCATATAATGATGATCAGTCAAATGAAATCTATATAAAACCTAAATAAAAGTAGATATTTCAGGGTTTGAACATTGTTTGGAACATTTAAAACAATGCAAAGACACAATATAGCAAAAAATATGAACAGAGGGGAAGTCATTTTCAGACGTTTAAAGGCAGGATTACAACAAACTCTACCTTTATTGATGATTCTGATGATTATTTTCCATTAAAGTCAAATTGTTCCTTTAAATTAAGTCTTTAACCTTCAACAGGAATAAAATAGAGATGATTTGAAATTATGATTTAAAAAATAGGCTTAAAAGGGAATCTGTCAGGGAATGTTTGATGTCTGCAGGTGAGCTTGTTGTCTTAGTGCAGTTGAACTCGTTTCTGGTGAAGCAACAGGAGGCATGTCACACTTAGCGATTTGACTTGAACAACAAGCAGCTTCACATTACGTAACATCCAGTCTGACTTGTGGCTCTTTAGCTTTTATTTATACTGTAATAAAGTCGGCTCTGACCATAAAACGTGTAATAAAAGGTGCTCTGACTGGGTCACATGCAACGAACATGCATGTGTGTGTGTGTGTGTGTGTGTGTCTGAGTGTTTGTCAGACTCCTTTATAGTTACTGCTGGGTTTTTTCTCCCCACTCTCTTTGGACACAGTGTTCCCTGTGCTCCCCATAACATACACATTCCTGTCTGTTCCTTTACTGTGCAGCTCAGTGGGAAAGCAACACGGAAAGCTATAAATTGAAATGGCACGCAACACCTCCCAAAGGAGGACCAATGAGTCCAGATCTCTCCCGGAATCCTTAGAATAACAGGAATAAAGTCTGACCTGTTAATCAAACTGTCTGAATCTAGGTGGAGTGAAAACATGGAGTTCTCAGGTTGGGAGGAATTTCACTTACATGATTTTTTGGTGAGATGGATCAGCCAGTGATGAAGATGTAAGCCAAAATAAATCTTGGAAGCGACTCTAAAACCCCAGGAGAGAAGGCTGGATGACTTTACAGGATGTACCCAGTGTGCTCATCTCTGATTTTAATCCTGCCTGGAGAGCTTTTATGTGTGATTCTTCTTCTCTGGTATTACATGGAGTCCCAAATAGCTGCAGTGTTTGGCACATTAATTGATCTTCTCTTAATCTTAGTGGTGATTAACAGCCAGTGACGGACATTAAATGTATGAAATATTATCTTTGAGATGTTTTTGCACAAATAGGGCTGCAAATAGACTCACTTCATTACATTATTTTTTTATTTTTCTGAAGTTAAAAGTGTTTTGTCTGTTTAATGACAGAAAACAATAAATTGTGCTTGCTGGCAGTTTCATTTGGTGGAGGTGACATCTTCAACAACAACACCAATGTATCAAAATACCAAAATTGTATTTATCTAATGTTGAGCAAACACATAAGAGATACTAACTTGTCCACAGGGGGCGCCAAAACAAAAAGTGTCTTGTTAGTTTCAGGTAGAACCCCCCGACATCCTCCCCTGCTTTATGGTGTATTTGACTCTGAATGGGACTATCACTTAAAAATGAACATCATGCTGCACTGAAGAAGAACTGCAAGTATACACACCAAGACCTATACCCATTAAGGAAATGTTCACTGACTCTGGACACTACAAATCTTTTCTGTGTCATTCTTAAAGGACTCAAAAAAAAAAAGTTTTTCTTTAAATCACAATTAAAAGTAACAACAAGTGTGCGCTGGATTTTAACAAAGTGTTCTGCTAGCAGCCTATGGCTGGAGCTCCTTTGGAATCATCTACCAGTCAGGGTCTGGGAGACGGATACCTGCTTTACTTTTAAGAGGAGGCTTTTATACGTTCCTTTTTGATGAAGCTTATAGTTAGAGCTGGCTCAGGTTTGGACCAGCTCTTAGTTATGCTGCTATAGGCTTAGACTGATGGAGGAATTGACACACTGGGATCCTATCTCTCCACTTTATCTGCCTATCACTTACTTTAACTCTTCCTGTCCCATTAAAGTTACTAACCATAGACCTTTCCGGTGTGCCTGAGCTCCCTTGTCTCGTAGGTTCCTCTGAGTCCCTGCTGTGAATGTGCCAAACTCCAACTGCTACAACTACTACTATCCGTCTCACCACTATCATCTCTCTCTCTTTATCTCCTTCTATCCCTCCATCCAACACCATCTCAGTCTCAGCAGATGTGTGTCTAACATGAGTCTGGTCCTGCTGGAGGTTTCTGCCTGTTAAAGGAAGTTTGTCCTTGCCACTGTAACTTGCTAAATGCTGCAAAGTGCTCTGCTCATGGTGGATTAAGATGACATCAGACTGAGTCCTGTCTGTAAGATGGGACTGGATCTGATCCTGTCTTGATGTTGGGTCTTTGTTAATAAAAGAACATAGAGTACGGTCTAGACCTGCTCTGTTTGTAAAGAGGCTTCAGATAACAATTGTTGTGATTTGGCGATATATGAATAAAGATGGATTGATTGATTGATAGCCAATCATGAGCTCTCGTTTGGCTAAAAGTCCACAACAACACCATAAAGTAGCAGATGTACATTTTTGTGCATCAAAAAAGTTATATTAGTGTTCCAGTGTGTGTGATTTTACAGAGCAGTACAACATTGTTTAAGCATGACGGTAGGTGTGCTGTAACAGGCGATCAAATCACCAAGTGGTGCACTTCCCACCTTCACTGCAAATTCAGGAGTCTTTTCAATAAAACCAGACCTCCAAAAGGTTCGTTTACTTCATAGTGCACCACCATTGTCTTTAAATGTGTGATTTTGACATAATGAGGGATTATGCCTGTCTGATCTGTGCTGCCAGGTATCCCTGCATGCTTTATACAGGACAGCGGGATGGCTGCAGTACACAATGAAGGAGAGCATAATTTCAGCTGCGCCACACTGCAGTGGGTTCACCCCGTGAGAGGCATGACATGTAAACTGTGGGAGACTCACAAACACACATTAACACACACAGCAATGTTATGACCTGCTGGCTCCAACATTTGACAGCGATGCATTTTCACCCGTTACACCTCTATTTCTCTGCTGCTTCTGCCGGCTCAGCGCTTAAAAAAGCTTCGCCCCACCGTTATGTCTGTTGACATTTACACCGCCTGCGATGAAAAGCAGAGCCATAAAAGTCCAGTCATGAACTAACAATGTAAAGAAGGCTGGAGTTGAGGACAGCTGAGGCAACCCCAGGTCAGCCTCTGGAAACAACCCTACAAAAAGGCAAATATGAAGGCACTGAAGCAGCTGTGACTGTGTCAAGTATTTGCAATTAACTGCTTGAATTAACTGGAGAAAACACAGATCCAGTTTCATTAAGTCAAGCCTTTCATATCAGACTGTGGTTACATTTAATACACAGACGTATGAGGCACAAATGTCCACTTAAATCACACACACACACACACACACACACACACACACACACACACACACATACACACACACACACACACACACACACACACACACACACACACACAGGGAGACAGAGTGATGTATGCGTGTGGGAGGTGAATGTGAGGAGAATATAAAGAAGTGAGCCGAGCTCAGAGACAGTCTGACATCACAGTGCCTGAAGGTTTCAGCATCAGTCCTCCACACAGTAATCTCTGCTCACAGGCAATCGTCACATTCTGATATGAAAATCTGAAGTGTTTATATTTCTCCATCTTCTTTCCTCTCTCTGATAAAGCAGTCAGACGTCAGAGCAGCTGTGTGTCAGTGTAAGAGTATACCTCAGGCTCAAATACAGTATGTGCTGCTATCTGACTTCTTGTTTTCTGTTGTTGAATCTTTTTGTTGTCTTTCACCATTGTCTTCGCTCGCTCTGATAAAACACAGACGTCAATGTGTTGGGTTTTTCTTTCACCGTATCATCATCTTTACTCAGAGGAGCTGTAACACCATCCTGTCCTTGAGTTGCTCTCTTCGTCACTTTCCCCATCTGCTCTCATAAACTCACATACTCCTTTCCCATCACAGCTTTCTCTTTCTCTCCTTTTCCATGCAATCCTGTACACACACACACACACACGCACAAACACACACACACGCACACACACGCACACACACACACACACACACACACACACACACGCACAAACACACACGCACGCACACACACACGCACACACAAACACACTCACACACACACAAACACTCAGCAACAGACCAGGCTTTGTGTGGGTTACCTGAGGTGAACTCCCACACTGAGAGCAGCAGCACTGACCGGCCTGAATGGACCTCATTGTCACCCTGACTGGCATTTGCCCCTTGGGTTGATTAGCATGGATCAGAGGAGCTCTGAACACAGTTAGCCAAACTTCTGTTGCTGTTGTTGCTGCCTTTTCTCTTTGGGCTTTAAAGTGGCAGCTAGAGTTACAATAAGAGGTTTACTGTTGGTGCAGGGTCAGATCTGATGTCTGGGAGGGAAGGGGGGGGGGCTGTGTAAGCAGAAGAAAACAACTCATCAAGAGTCAGTGGGAGACAGTGGAACCACCTTTCACTGCTTTTTCTGGCTTTAATGCCAACACATTTTACACATTTAGCTAGTCTTCCCTGCAATCCTAAGGTTTAGATTACCTGAACACTTTTTTTCCCCGCTTATACTAACTAAAGTGACACAATTTATATATTATATAGATATTTGATTCAATATGTGCCAGGTGCCAGGGACCACATACCCACTTGCTTCCAAAGTGGTAGTAAATGTGGCCACTTGACTGCAAAATTAATATTAAAAGCCTCAACACATCCTTCCTGAATCTTGAGGAGGATAACCGCTCAATAATCCAGAAAACATACGGACAAAACTTAAAGTCCTTTTCAGCAGTGTAACTGTCAGTAGAGGATTATCTGGAGTAAAACAGAAGATGCTCTAACAATCTAACAATGTCTTCAAAGCCAGGTTCAAGCAAAGAAAACACATTCATGTTTTTGTATTCTCAAACTATTCCCTATGAGAAAATAAGGAAATGTTTTTATACAACTCATTATGTTCTTATAAGGTACAGTGTGTACAGTCATGGCCAAAAGTTTTGAGAATGACACAACTATTAATTTTCACAAAGTCTGCTGTTTCAGTTTTTATAATGGCAATTTGCATATACTCCAGAATGTTGAGGAGTGATCAGCTCAACTGCAATTCATTGCAAAGTCCCTCTTTGCCTTGAAAATGAACTTTATCACCAAAAACACATTTCCACTGCATTTCAGCCCTGCCACAAAAGGACCAGCTAACATCATTTCAATGACACACAGGTGTCACACACATTAACACAGGTGTGGGTGTTGATGAGGACAAGGCTGGCGATCAATCTGTCATGATTGAGTGACTGGACACTTTAAAAGGAAGATGGTGCATGACACCATTGTTCCTCATCTTTTAGCCATGGTTACCTGCAAGGAAACACGTGCAGCCATCATTGCATTGCACAAAAAGGGCCTAACAGGGAAGTTTATAGCAGCAAGTAAGATTGCACCTCAGTCAACCGTCTATCCAATTATCAAGAACTTCAAGGAGAGAGGTTCAATTGTTGCCAAACAGGCTCCAGGGCGCCCAAGAAAGTCCAGCAAGCACCAGGACCGTCTCCTGAAGGTGTTACAGCTGCGGGATCGGGCCACCACCAGTGCAGAGCTTGCTCAGGAATGGCAGCAGGCAGGTGTGAGTGCATCTGCACGCACAGTGAGGCGAAGACTTTTGGAGGAAGGCCTGGTGTCAAGGAGGGCAGCGAAGAAGCCACTTCTCTCCAGTAAAAACATCAGGGACAGACTGATATTCTGCAGAAGGTACAGGGACTGGACTGCTGAGGACTGGGGTAAAGTCATTTTCTCTGATGAATCCCCTTTCCCATTGTTTGGGGCATCTGGAGGAAGGCTTGTTCGGAGAAGACGAGGTGAGCGCTACCATCAGTCCTGTCTCTTGCCAACAGTGAAGCATTCTGAGACCATTCATGTGTGGGGTTGCTTTTCGGTCAAGGGAGTGGGCTCTCTCACAATCTTGCCTAAAAACACAGCCATGAATAAAGAATGGTACCAGAACGTCCTCCGAGAGCAACTTCTCCCAACCATCCAAGGGCAGTTTGGTGATGAAGAATGCCTTTTCCAGCATGATGGAGCACCTTGCCATAAAGCAAAAGTCATAACAAAATGGCTCGGGGAACAAAACATTAAGATTTTGGGCCCTTGGCCAGGAAACTCCCCAGATCTTAATCCCATTGAGAACTTGTGGTCAATCCTCAAGAGGCGGGTGGACAATCAAAAACCCACAAATTCTGACAAACTCCAAGCATTGATTATGCAAGAATGGACTGCCATCAGTCAGGATTTGGTCCAGAAGTTGATTGACAGCAAGAAGGGTCAACACTGCAAATATTGACTTATTGCTTGAATTCTGTGTAATTCTCAATAAAAGCTTTTGATACTTATGAAATGCTTCTAATTGTATTTCATTATACCATAGAAACATCTGACAAAAACACCTAAAAACCCTGAAGCAGCAGACTTTGTGAAAATGTAATATTTGTGTCATTCTCAAAACTTTTGGCCATGACTGTAGTATTTAGCTGCATTCAGCAGAACAGACTCTATAGAAATGGAGTGTAATATGCATGAGTTTGTTTAAATGAGTGTTTAATCACCTAAATATAAAAAACATTTCATTGTTGTTAATATGGAATGAGACTTTTATTTCTACATAGGAGCATATCCCCTTCCACAAAGGCCATCCTGTTACACAGTCATGTATCTACTGCAGCACAGAGTGGACAAACTTGTAACATATGCAGCTTTTTATTTAGTGGGTGGCCAAGGAAATCCACTAGTTGAAGGAAAAAGAGAGTGGTTGTTGATCAGGCAAAATCATTTTATTTTAGTAAAGTAATTTTCCTTTTCTTTTCTGTTTTATCATATTTGTCATTTTAATTATGTTCTTTTATGCTTGTCTGAATGTCTCCAATGCTTTTAATGTGTTAATGTAAAGCACATTGAGTTGCCCTCGTGTATGAAATGCGCTATACAAATAAAGCTGCCTTGCCTTGCCTTGCCTAAAGTACTGACAAATTGAGGATCATACTCATCAGGAGCTCCGTGTCCTAGAAGGTCACTGAGCAAATGAGCATTTCAAGCAAGAATCAGACTGCTAGATATTGCTAAATATTTCAATTTGTACACACTTTACCTTTAAATTTGAAGCCAGCATCAGCAGCTAGTTAACTTAGCTAGGCATGATGTAAGGAAACAGAAAAAGAGTGAAGTGTCCACAACGTTTTTGCACTGACAGAGCCCACAACCTCAGTTTCAGAGCATTTCTCAACAGAGCTTACTGTTGTCAGCGAATGAAAGTTGTCTCACGGCTCTCCCGCTTTCCTTAGTAGTGACTGCATGTCTGTTATGAAATGCTCTGTGTTCAAATGTTAATATTTGCTTTTGTTCACTTACATTTGACAACGCAGAGAGAAATGGTGTCATGTACTTAGAAATACTACCTTTGAATACACAAGTAATAATAATAATAATACCTAAGTTTTATATAGCGCTTTTAAATAACTCAAAGACGCTTTATAAATAAATAAATAAATACAAATAAAGACATACAAGACAAGCAGACGACAAGGGAAGAGGTGGAATAATGAATGTGTGGGGAATGCCTGTTTGAAAAGGTAAGTTTTTAACTGTTTCTTAAATGAATGAAGTGAGTCAGAAGCACGGATGTGTGGGGGGAGAGAGTTCCAGAGGGTGGGGGCGGCTATGGCAAAGGCCCGGTCCCCCAAGGTACGGTGCTTGGATTTAGTGATGGGAGTGAGGAGGTTGGAGTCAGAGGATCGGAGACGGCGGGAGGGGTGGTAGTACCGGAGAAGGTCAGTGAGGTATGGGGGGGCCAGGTTATTGAGGGATTTGTACGTGGTGAGCAGGATCTTGAAATGGATGCGCTGTTTTACGGGGAGCCAGTGGAGCTGTTGAAGGACAGGGGTGATGTGGTCTCTGGAGCGGGAGTGGGTGAGTAGCCGGGCAGCAGAGTTTTGTACGTATTGTAGTTTTTGTAGATGGGAGGAGGGAAGACCATACAGGAGGCTATTGCAGTAGTCGAGTCGTGAGGATATAAAAGCATGAATTAGGGTTTCAGCAGCGGATTTGGAGAGAGTGGGACGGAGGCGGTGAAGTTAGTTTCTCCTCTGTACGGACCAACACCAAAGTTTTGACAAAGTTGTGATGAGAAGTTCCGCCCCTTCATCATTATGAATGGTTGGTGATGCCAAGGGCATTTTTTCACTCCAGATGACAGTCCCAAAACCCCCAAACTACACTGATCTACTGAAGACAATAGACGCTACAAGCAGCTGATAACTACTATGCCTTAAATCTGCTCATGGACAAACTGTGTTACCATGCAGAACAACGGCGCTAACTTTTTATCCCTGTGTGCACTCTTAATGCTAAGCTAAGTTAGCCAGCTGCTGGCTCTCGTTTCACATTTCACACAGGTTATATAAATCTTTTTATCACCCTCACAAAAAAAGAAGCAACAAAAGCTACTCCGGCATTGGAGAGGGGGATATATGATGTGAAAATAGGGGGCATGATTCTTCAGTTATGTGCTGACCTGAAATGCTCCTAGAGAAACGGAGGTGAGCTCAGGAAACTGGGTCTACTCTGAAAGAATTATGTCATTTCAGGAGGTTTGGGTTCCGGGTGTAAAATGTGACCTGGTATGCCCCCAGGAGACACAGTGCTTTACTCTCATGTCATTCACATGTCACATGACAGGTCAAAGAGCAGGGGGGTCGAGGGACAGCGCCTCAGGCTCAGAGTGTTACTGATTCGAGGAGACGTCAATAAGGATCCTCTGTGGACACAAACACCTGAGGTAGTGAAAGGGTTCAATCTCGGTGTGACTGAAATTAACGGCTACCCAATTTGTTTTTAATTGTGTGTAATCAGTGCAGTTATTTAACAAATTTAGAATAAGCTTCTTTTAGCTTTCTAAAGCAGGCTCAGATCAATCTAACAAGTTTTATATCCCAAAATAAGGAAACACAACTTCAGAGGATTGAAATACAACTCAGCTCGGTACATGTGTCATTCTTCTCTTTGCTTCTTTGCTCTGTTCACCTAAATAACCTTTCATCCAGGACAAGTAAGAGATCATTCTGGCCCCAATGCTTTCCCAGCTGTTGTTGAACTGTCGTAAAGAGAAGCACCACTGTCTCATTAGCTTCGCCTCCACCTTGAAACCGAGCCAAACCAGGCCGTTGGGTCCAGGTTCTGAGCAGAGCAGACTTGATGAGCGGAGCAGGGAAAAGGCACCAGAGGGGTCCTGTGACGAAGGGGTTTGCGTGCAACGGAGGATCAGTGTCTTCAGTAACATATGAAGACCAGCTGAGACAAACCTCAAGTGACCTCGAACTGCCTGGTAAGCATGGAGTGGTTGTGTACGTGTGTGTTTTTGTGTGTGACTCAGACCACATAACACAATCACATCGAGCCAATAAGGACTATTGTCCGTGATGAGCATGCAAAACAAGACAGATTGTTTTGGTCCATATTGGCAAATTAAACTTCCTGATTGAATTAAATACAAGTTCCCCTCCAAGATACAACTAAATGGGCATGTTGCATTCATGGTCCATCAGTGGTTTCTGAAAACACAAAGATATCTGGATCACCTTTAACAAAAATGTTTTGCAAGGTTTTTGCAGGTGTTTTCAATTTCTATGTGACATGGTTCCTTTTCCACTCTATTTTTCCTCATCAAACCTGTGCATGTTTATGTATAAATGCACTTTTTTTCACCTTGTTTTTGCACAAATAAAGATCCAAAGAGGTTAACTAAAGCCATGTGAGTGCAGAGTTATGATACCCAAACCAGGATTCGCCTGTGTAGTTTCTTTGTTGATAATAATCAGGAACATTTTCATCAACCTGGGGGACTTTTATTGTTGATTGATTTTTAAAGGCTCCAATCTGTCCTGTACCACAAAAAGAGGGCGATGTTTTGTGGCGAGGGGGGAGGAGGGGTGGACCAAATGCTTCCCAAATACCCAAACAAAAGAGCGGGTCTGTGAGGCAGAGAGCGTTTGAATCCATCTGCGCTGAGCCGAACAGGCCTGCTGGCAAGGGAATACTTGAGGGGAAGGGCAGCCGTCTACTTTATGACTGTGCTGACGTCAATGGCATAATTCAAATACTTGCAGAGTGCATGCTTCCAGCTTTCTGAACCTGCTCTCGCTCTCTGTGGCAGGCCGCAGCTAAAACCCGATATGGAATCAGACTCCAGTGAAACTAAAGTGCAAAACAACAACTGGAGCGGAGTCCTGTCTGGCTGAAATAGCACCAAAACCACATGGTGCTCATTTGCAGGCTCTCAGTCGTCACAGAGGCATGAGTCTGGTTAACACATCTTTAGAGATGTGTTGCATATTCGCTTCAAGAGATTAAAACGTTTTAGTGTGCTGCAGAATTTTGAAACTTTAATGTTCTAGGGAAAAGAAGCAGAACAGCAAGAAGTGTAAGCGTTCAGGTTTTACAAGAGAAAAGGGAAGAGGAATTCCAAAATGAAATCAATTAAACCTCTTTCTATGAAAACCGATTCTCTTTTACTGAAAGAGGGAAGTGACACTGGCTTTGCATGCACCAGTGTGTTTGTGTGTGTTTGTGTGTGTGTGTGTGTGTGTGTGTGTGTGCGCGTGTGCGTATGTGTTTTGGTGGCACTGCAGTATGATTAAACACAGCTGATAAATTACTCATTTAAAGAATTCAAACTGCAACTTTTTAATAACTAATAAACTGTTTGTTACTTTTCACAAAGCGGCCGCGGGTTTCTTTGTGAAGAGATTTATTATTTATGTCCACTTCATAAAACTTTAAATTAATATATTTGGGGGTTTGAGACTCTTATAACAGCAGTCATCCAAACATGTCATCCTGGACTTCAGGAGTTCATTTATGGATATCTTATAAACCTAGTAGTTAACCCACTTAATCAGAGAATGATCGGGATGATTAGTTGATTTATAAAGATTAATACACACATTTGTTGCAGCATTTTGTTACATTTGGAATCATACATTTCCTTATGACACTAGATCAAAATTTTCTAAAAGGGAAAACGAACAAACCAAAAAACATAAGTTGTGTAGAAAATAAGGACAAAGATCATCCTTCAAGGCTGTTTTAAGGCAAATCTGGCAATTCGGGGCCCTGTACAGTGAGCCCCTGACATCAGATAGAGAGATTGTTTTCCACAGTTTGAATGACATCATGTCTTTCTTGGTGGGATAAGTGAGGGTGACATAATGGGATGGAGCTGCCTGCCTGCAGAGGAACAGTACAAACCTTGGTTTGCTTTCACCAGAGTGAGAAAAATGGAACTGAACTGGAAGAAACAGAAACGGCTCAGCTCCTGTCGAAGCAGATTTTTAAAGGTAGTTACTGCGTCAGATGAGATGAAGGCTTTGGAAAAAAATGAAAGAGTACGGAAGCCCTAAGGGGACATATATGCATGCATTTTATTCAATCTGTTGTCCCATGATAAGGAGTTCACTTCAGTTTGTCATGGACCCCTTCGTATGAGATGTCTGGTAGTGTCTGTGTATATGTCTGCATGCTTGATGGCTGGGTGCTGATTGGCAGACCACCCTGACCTGTTACACTGATCAGAGAGGAGTGCACCTTTTTGCTTCATCTCAGGAGATCAGTTTCAAATCATAGACCTTTCTGGAGTCCCTGAGCTCCCTTGTCTCATAGGTTCCTCTGGATCTCTGACATAGATGGCCTGCTGTTGTGGACGTTCCAGACTCCATCTCTCTCTCTTTATCTCCAACACGGTCTCAGCAGATGTGTGTCTAACATGAGTCTGGTCCTGCTGGAGGTTTCTGCCTGTTAAAGGAAGTTTTTCCTTGCCACTGTAACTTGCTAAATGCTGCAAAGTGCTCTGCTCATGGTGGATTATATTGAGATCAGACTGAGTCCTGTCTGTAAGATGGGACTGGATCTGATCCTGTCTTGATGTTGGGTCTTTGTTAATATGCTGTAACATAGAGTACGGTCTAGACCTGCTCTGTTTGGAAAGAGTCTTCAGATGACATCTGTTGTGTTTTGCACTATATAATTAAAGTGTTAGATCACTGCTGCTGTAGCTTTTGTGTAGAGGCACTAGTTGCTCCTGGACTGGCCCAGAGTTTGTTTCATTGCTCACACAGGTTTATAGTTTACTTTTGTTATTCTCACTAGGTTAGGGGTGCTGTTTTTCATGGGTTGTTTTGTTTGATTAGTCAGGCACTCATCAACTCTTTTCAGTCCCTCACTCTGTTTATTGCACAAGCTTGACATCTTCTGTAATAAATCACTTTCTTCACCAAAAACAACTGATTTCAAGTCGCCTCTGTTTCCATAACGAGCTGGGTTTGAACTTTTATCCCCAGATTTGGAAAAGCACAAAAATACAGAAGATACAGGCTTAACCGACCTATGACAGTGACCAGCCTGTAGATCGCCAGAAAGTTACCCGTTATCACGAGAAAACAAGCTGTGTTATCTTGACAAACTGAGATCATCTGGTCTGATTTTACCAGCTTTGTTATCTCATGATACCTTGATAAGTAATTTGAGAAAGCTCTTGGGGAAAATGGAGCAAATGAAATCTATGGATGCATGTCAGCTAAGAGCCTCTAAAAAAATGAAGCTTTAATACCTGTATATTCATGTCTTTTAATTCTTTTAGCCCCAAGTGTTCCTCAATTCCAGCAGTTTTCCTCTGCCATAAAGCTAAATGTATTGGCCTTCAAAGCTGTTATAAACAAGGACAGGAAGTACAATTTAATCACCAGCTGTTCAATGATCTGGTTTCTATAAAAATAACATCTGTGCTCTTTATGTTTTTTGGTTGGCCTCGAGCTCGGTCGACTGTCGATCTCGCTGAGAGAACACAGAGACACTGTTGGAAGGTTTGTTTACGAGTTGGCAAGTGCGAAAGAGCTGCCGGCTCAGGGATAAGACAGTCTGGGCTCTTATTTTGAAAGAAGTATTTGTCTTATAGCAAATGTGTTTGTTAAGAAGTTATCAAAAACCAAACCAAAAGTAGGATACCTGATAGTGTCTTTATGACTCAGCCTGCCCTCTCATTAGACCACCACATATACAAACACACTCACACCTCCACACAAGCAGGTGGGGTCTTTTCCCAAAACTCAGCCCTGGATCTCCCTTGGCCGGGAGACACGGGAGTCTGTGCCAGTGTGTATAGAGAGCTTTAAGGAGGGTAAATACTTTATGACACTGGAGACTTTTGAAGCCGAGCCTGGGCCTGTCGTTTGTGGCCAAGTTCCAACGCTGGGATTACTTTCAATTAAGCCACAAAATCACTACACCACAACACAAGCTTATGTCTGACTTTACAGAGTCTTTGAAGACACAAAGAGATGACTTGTGAGGGTCACCATCGGAAACCTTTTCTTTGGATGGTGGTGCCAGCTTTTGTGAAACCCTTGAAATGTCAGTTGCTCGGCGTGGAAACCTCCAACCCTCTTTAACCCTCCTCAGACACCTGACCGACACCGGAGAGTTTGAGGTCAGGGGGACGCTGAAATGGGACCTAATGCCAGACAAGGCTGGGCAATCCGCCTGACTTCTTTTTGTGTCTTATTGGAGACCACATGGTTGTTTACACACATGCTCACTACCAATCAAATACGACCTTGCTTCCTCATATCATTTGGATAATATTGACAAATGTGCAGAGACCTGACTGCAAACTCCAGTGCTGAAAAATGAAGCCAATTCTGTTGTCCATAAAACTGCAGTCCCATGAATGTCCACTTGAGGCTGGTTCAGAAAATTAATGAACCCCATTACTGCATATATTAAAAGGTCAATCTTTACAGCAGAAATAAACAGGTTTACAACCCAGTACAAAGACTACTTTCTTTATGAAAACTGGGGCTGGAGGGGACTTATCCACTTAGTTTACATTAAGGGCTCAGCACTATGGATTATTATAATTTGACATGATTAGGGGTGTGGCTGATTTGGCTTACAGATGGGTGTGTTGTAGCTATACCCAGGCCTCTAGGGTATGATTTCAGCTCCACCTTTTTGCCTATTTATGGATTAGCCATCCAAGTCTGAGGCCATGGTTCTCTGCCGGAAAACGGTGGATTGCTCTCTCTCGGTGGGGAGTGAGACTTTGCTCCAAGTGGGGGAGTTTAAGTATCTCGGGGTCTTGTTCGCGAGTGAGGGTAAAATGGAGCGTGAGATCCACAGGCGGATTGGTGCGGCATCAGCAGTGATGCGGACGTTGTATCGGACCATTGTGGTGAAGAGGGAGCTGAGCCGGAAGGTAAAGCTTTCGATTTACCAGTCGGTCTACGTTCCAACCCTCACCTATGGTCATGAGCTGTGGGTCATGACCGAAAGGATAAGATCGCGGATACAAGCGGCTGAAATGAGTTTCCTGCGAAGGGTGTCTGGGCTCGGCCTTAGAGGTAGGGTAAGGAGCTCGGACATCCGGAGGGAGCTCGGAGTAGAGCCGCTGCTCCTCCGCGTCGAAAGGAGTCAGCTGAGGTGGTTCGGGCATCTGATAAGGATGCCTCCCGGACGCCTCCCTTTAGAGGTGTTCCGGGCACGTCCAACTGGGAGAAGGCCCCGGGGTAAACCCAGAACGCGGTGGAGGGGTTATATCTCCCGCCTGGTCTGGGAACGCCTCAGGATTCCCCAGGAGGAGCTGGAAAGTGTCGCCGGGGAGAGGGATGTCTGGGTCAATTTGCTTGGACTGCTACCCCCGCGACCCGACCCTGGATAAGCAGAAGAAAATGGATGGAAGGGTGGATGGATGGATTAGCCAGAAAGTAGCTTGAGTCAGCATATCCAATATAGCGAGTGCCATGTCTGGGCTTTATCTGCAGACACCAATGGGTGACATCACTGAGACTCAATCCCTGTTTGAGATGTTTTAAAAGGCAACTGAACAGGTAACAATGCACTTATCAGTCCCTCCAGGAAGTTGTGATTTCGCGATCGCAACTATCAACGCAAATTCAACCAATCAGCGCGATTTTTTCGTGGCCTTGCAATTTCTTACAATCACCGCAACTTTCCCGCAAATTTGACCAATTACCTCAATCTCAGCCCCTGCACGTCATCGGTTTCATAATCAATTTCACTTCCTTTGAACATAAACTTAAGTCCTCACTTGATCGGCACTTTTCAACAACAAAACACGCACAGAGAACGGGTGAAGAGAGAGAGGACAGCAGGCAGGACAAGTGACCATGACAACGTTGTTATTTATAGATTGAGGGGCTCAGTGTTAGCTTGGTCTCTACCTGCAGCAGGTGTGCTTTATGAACCAGCTCTCCTCACCTCCATGCATCTGTCTCATCTTCATTGAGGATTTTTACCCCCAGTGTGTGTTAGTGACAAAGACACAACCGGGGGAGATCTGTTTACTATTTGATGTTTGACGTTGTTGCCGTGGTTACCGTAAAAAGCTCTGCGTCTACAGCTTGATTTAATCCAGTTTGGTGAAACATCAGACACAGTCAGTAAGTTTTGATCAACTCCTTGTCATCAAAGATGCAGATTCATTTCAGAGTGCCGTGAACTGACTGTGCATCAGTCGCTGCGAGGTGCATTCAGGGACCGTCGTAAATGTGCAATACAGTCCTTTCATGGCATTTTTCTGTGAATCAAGAGAATCAAAATACAGTCAGTGGCCACATCAAGAATGTTTTCTAAAAACATCTGTAATTTAGCATATTTACTTGCCCCTGAGATGTTATTGGGGGACAAAAGCAAAAAAAAATAATGGCAACTTTCACCGCAATTTTTTCAAAAAGCTGTCGCAAATTCAGGCTTTTTGGGACGCAACAATCACAAAAAAATCCTGCGAAATCCTGGAGGGACTGATTTATAATGTCAGCAATGATCCTTCAGAGCTGCAGCTAATATGACTGGAAAGTAGGTCAAGGAGCTGAAACCTTTAATGTTTATCAAGGTTGATTCAGGTTAGGATTTTAACCCTTCAATACTTCACACTCAGATTTCTCCTAGCTACTGAAGGGCAGGAAGGGAAAATTGTGGGACCAATCCCAACACAAAAACTTTCCTAGGATCTCACAGAGGTTTCTCTGAATCAGCCTCATTTTTTATTACCCTCAGTGTCCCTTCAGGGCCACCGCACCTAGCGGCCAGTCCTTTTACAAACGTTTAAGCCAGCAAAGCCCAGACACTGAACATCTTTTGTGAGCTGGCCGTATGTGTAAATCTTTCAAATACAACAAAGAAGAAGAAGAAGAACTCAGGAAACGACAACACGACTAACTGGAGCCGGTGGCAGGTTACATAACTTCATGCTAATATCGTGACATGGTGAAAGCAGCAAAATAAACTAAATGTACATATTGGTTTAGTAGAAGTGTATGGCAATCAAAAAAGAGCAGACATTTCGTACACTTCCTCTCTGGTGTAACAGCAGCAGTTGCTACAACAGAAACAGTTGCTGCCAACAGACATGCAAATACTGAAGTTAAACAAACTTCAAAGAGATACATTCTCTCATGTGAAACCTTCGGTGAAACACATCCGGCACACTGATGATTGAATATCTCATGAAGGTATCATTATAAAAACAGACAAAAAACACTAATGAGAGAAAGACCAACAGACACGTTAGGAATAAGAAGAAGAACGCAGGGGAGGTGTTGACATACAACCGGTCTTTCCACCACAGTGTGGTAATGAGCTAAGCTCTTATGAGAATAAGCTTACACGTTCCTCTATACCTTTCTCTCCCTCACCCCATCCTTCTCCCTCTCTCTCGCTCTGTCTGAGGGTCCGAGCAGCCGGCGACCCATCAATCACAAAAGGCTCATTCCTGGAGGAGCAGAGGAGGACAGCGCATCATTCCTCAGATGATTGTGGAACTATTGAAATCAGGGCAAAGCTGTTAGACCTTTAAGAAAAGGTCAATTGAAATGACCTCAATTGAAATAAATCAATAGATACATAACTCACTGGCACAGATGCTGCTGTAAAAAGAGGTTAAACGAGGAGTTAAATCCTGCTGATACTTTAAAGCTGGGGTTGGTAATCAGATTTAGATCCACTTTTTGTTATACTGGTTAAAATGATCTTTATGTCCCGATGGTAATCAATACATAATGTGTTCTTAAAAAAGAGGTAAAAAAAGCTGCTATCTACAGCCGGAGTAAACCTGGGAAAACACCAACCAATCACCGTTTTTAGGAGCCAAAATTTTAAACCAATCAAATCCTGTCCTGCCGTTCTGCCCGCCTCCTGCAGAGCGTACATTTCATGTTTGTTTGTGTTTTTAACTTTCACTATGAAAATGTTTTGGTGTTTTCTTACCGCTGAGTGAGACATGAGTCGACGTATTGCAAAACACAAACCATGAGCTGAGGACCGGTTTTGAATCAGTCACCATCATATGGTCGTGAATCAGCGGTGTTTGTGCGTATGAGCGGGGGCGTCGTTTTGGAGGAGCTTCGAGGGAAGGGGGGGAGGGGTTAGACGGAGTTCTGAGGAAATGCTACATTCAAATTCATGCTAGTTTTCCTTGACTACCAACCCTAGCTTTAAATAAAAACAGATTCAACTCCAGCAGCACAAAACTTAAAGTGAGCACCAAAGATTAGTGTCACCAAGTCATTCTGAAACACAGTATCTCCCTCTGTACATGAGTTATGGTGTCAGAAAAAAGCAAAGCCAGAGGGAAGTTGACCTTTGACTTCCAGGTATAAAATGTCACATCATCTTTTTACCCACTATATGATGTGTAACCTTTGAATTCTTGAGTTAAGAGGGGGCAAAAACTTAACCTTTGACCACCAAATTCTAAACAGTTCATCCTTGGGTCCTGATGGATGTGTGTGCAGGATGTAGAGAAATGCCCTCCAGGCATTCCTAAAATATCATGCTCCAAAGGCCTGGACTGAAGGGAAGTAACAGTGATCCAAGCCTGGACCGACAAAAAGGGAATTGATTCATCTTTGAGCTGTTTTGGCACAAATGAAGTAATTTTCTTTAGATTTTCGTCAGACTATATGTTGAAGAATACAACAGTCATATTTTGGACCCCTGGAAAATGAGATGATGCATCTCAAAGAGTTAATCCTGAGATGAACAACCAACCAAAAAGCTCACAATGCCTCCAGGCAGGGCTGTTATTAGAACTATCCAAGCTCCATGCACCTGCAGCAATATCTTCTGTTCAACATAACGTGGACAACCTTTGCTCTTCAAACTTTCTGCAAGGATCAGGTAGAAAGTTTCTGCTGAACTTTTTTTTATTTATTTATTTTTTATTTTTTTATTTTATACCTATCTTCCTTTTTTTCTTTTCTTTTTTCCTCTTGTCTGCATATATATTTCTGGTTTGTGTCATGTTTGTCACAAACTGTCAAATATTAATGCAATTTATTCTTGCAGCAAAAGAAAAGAAAGACAACCTTTTTCTTCTGTGCTTGTGACTGTGTGCATGCAACCATCACCATCCCTCTTAGAACTCTGGCCTATCTTTTATTGGCAGCTAATATCATGTTCTGTAAAAGAGGGCGTGCACACCTAGGTGGGCCAAAAAAAATAAAAAAATAAGAGAAAGTGAAAGAAAGATTACATAAGGATATACAAAGGGACAGGGAGAGAGAAGGAGAGAGAGACCTAACACACTGAGATGGAGAGGGACCATCTCACCATGATGCCAAAAAAAAAAATCCGTGTGGTGATACTAATGATTAAGCAACCCTTAGTGTCCACAATCATTACTGAAGCTTGGGTCGCAGAGGGTTGCCGCCGTGCTGTGTTCTATTTGTGTAACAAGACCACCACTGGTGCAGATGAAACCACCTGGGTCAGACCAGCCGAGCTGTACGGCCCGGCACCCGGGCCGCGAGAGCAGTCAGACCGAAGGACCCAACCCGCCGCGGGAGACCCAGGCCAGGGGACAAGCCAAGGACCCAGACCGGAAGCAAGCAGGTACCGCCGGAGCACCCAGGGCGACCCCCAGGTCACCCAGTAGGAGGAAAGGGGGGCGAGGGGGGAGAGATCCCGCAGCCCCCCCAAGGGACACCCCCACAACACCGCCCCCACAGCCCCCCAAGACGGAGCCAAAGGAGCCACCAGGGCCGAGGGGGCCCGGCACCAGGAGCAGACAGCCAGGCAGACGGGCAGGACCAGGACCAGAGCCCACCAACCGGCGCGCCGGAGCGGGGGGAGGGCGGAGGCGGCAGGGCCAATCCCCCCTGCCCCCCCCAGACGGCCCGACCACTCCCCCCAGCCACGCCCCCCACCTACGCCCTGTGACCGATGGACCAGGCCGCGGGGGCATGGAGGGACACCCCAATGGCTGCCGCAGTAACACCCCCCCAGCTGCGCACGACCCCACCCCCCCAAGAGGACCGCGAAGGAACCCCGGGAAACCCGGCCCCGAGGGCAGCCGCGGACCAGGCCCCCACAGGGGAGGGGGCAGCAGGGGGACAGAGGGTGACAGGGACACCAGCCACCCACCCAGCCCCGATGGACCCCCAACGAGTAGGGCCGAGCCAAACACTAAGGCCCCGCCAAACCTGATCTGTGTGTGTGTGATATGATTTGAATTTTGTTTTGTTTGTTTTTTTGTTGTATGTATGTTTGCTAGTGAGGTGGATTAAAATACGGGGGGCAGGAAGGGAGGCGGGAGAGAGGGGGGAGAGCCGTAGTGCACTACTGCATCACAATCCGCCGCCCCCCCCCCCACCGCATAAAACCCGCCTCCCCGACCCTATATCTTTACCTATATCAGTATCTAGTGAGGTGCATTAAAATAGGGGGGGGGTGGATGGGGGGGCGGGAGAGAGGGGGGAGAGCCGTAGTGCACTACTGCACCACAATCTGCCACCCCCCCCCCAGTTTAAAACCGGTCCACCCAACCCACACCCCCCACCCCATGTCTTTACCTATATCAGTATCTAGTGAGGTGCATTAAAATAAGGGGGTGGAAGGGAGGCGGGAGAGGGGGGGGGGAGCCTTGGCGCACCAATGCCCCATCATCTGCCCCTCCCCCCTATATAAAACCCGCCCACCCATCAGCACCCCCTACCCTATTGTCTTTTTTTTTTTTTTTCTTTTTTTTTTTTTTGTTTCTGCTGAACTTTAAGAAGTGTTTGTTTTCCATCAAAATGTGAAAAACCTTTAGAAAACCTGCAGAGTTTGAACTCGTCTTAGGGACGTATTCTATTTTCTATGGTTCTGACACAGGGAGCAGATAAACCTCCTTAACGATTGTATGTGTGAACTCGACCAGAGAGTCAGGACAGTGCTTTCATTTATGTTTTTTGTTCTTCCTGTGCCCGAGTATTACAGAAGCATTCACATGAGAAGAAAAAAGTTAGGAAGTGAACATGCCCTGGTTGTTCAGTTTAATCCAGTTGTATCTACTTTGGAAGATACTAGCAACTTTAAGTAACATAGAAGGTACTGTCAACTTTGCGCTGCACCTTAAGACTCGTTGCAGCATTTCTCCAGGATCAGCTGAGCAGATATGGCATGCTTCATGAATGTAAGACGATGCATCTGAAATACACTCAAGCTGGTTACATGGTGACTCAAAAGACAATCAGACAACTGCTGAAAATACTGCTCTTCACAGATTGCAACTGAAGAGCTGGTTATCTTGTTAATTCAGAAAAACGGAGCAGATTTTTTTTCCTCATGTGAATGTAATACGCTTCTGTAGAGTATACTTTATATTTTTGCCAATATAATTTGATCACATGAAAATAAAAAAACACAGCAGAAGAAAATGTGCTTCTCTAATCCCTGTTGACATGCTCTGGTCTCAATGTCGACTTTAATGACGTAGGTAGCACTTAGCAGCGCAAGTTGTTTCCTCTTTTCTCCAGTCTTAACCAGTCAGCTGTAGCCTGGAGCTAAATACCTCCAGAGTACTCTTTCTTAACCTCCTCTTTCTCTCTTTCCAACCCCAACTTGTAGAATAGAATTTAAAATCCTTCTTTTAACCTACAAAGCCCTTAAAAATCAGGCACCCTCGTATCTTAAAGAGCTCATAGTGCCCTATTACCCCTCTAGAACTCTACGCTCCCAACATGCAGGCTTGCTAGTTGTACCTAAAATCTAAAAAAAGATGGATTAAGGTGGGGTCAGACTGAGTCTTGGTGTTGGGTCTCTGTTCATAATTTGACATAGAGTGGTCTAGACCTCCTATGTTTGTAAAAGCGTCTTGAGATAACGTTTGTTGTGATTTGGCGCTATACAAATAAAGATTGATTGATTGATTGAACTTTGTCTCAGCAGATGTGTGTCTAACATGAGTCTGGTCCTGCTGGAGGTTTCTGCCTGTTAAAGGAAGTTTGTCCTTGCCACTGTAACTTGCTAAATGCTGCAAAGTGCTCTGCTCATGGTGGATTAAGATGAGATCAGACTGAGTCCTGTCTGTAAAGGCTGATTTATACTTCTGCGTCTCCCCTACGCAGCAGGGGCTGACGCGGACATGAGCCCCACATACTTGTGCGTCGATGTGTCCGTGTCGTGCAGCAATTCTCCGCCGAAACACTAGAGGGCAGTGCGGTCTCTCTGATAGCCGGTCGCCTGCTTCCGGTCCCGCTACGATCTCTGTTTCCTTTTCCACAGAGATTCAGAGCGTGTTCTGTTAATCTACAGCTGATACATGTTGCTGTTTATCATACAGACATGATTACATGAAGAATAGAGAGGAGGAGAGGAAATACACGGCCGATGTGCGGCCGATGTCTGGGATCCCGGAAGTGTTGTAAATGCGGGCAATACAAAGCCGCCGAGCGGACCAATCACAGGGCTTGAGGTCCGCGTCGGCTCTACGGGGAGTTACATTTTGGAGGAGGTGCACGTCAGCTACGTGCGTAGGCCTCGGTGTAAGTACGGGAGCTAAGCGGACCCCTGGCGTAGGGTACGCCATTGATTCAACGCAGAAGTATAAATCAGCCTTAAGATGGGACTGGATCTGATCCTGTCTTGATGTTGGGTCTTAGTTAATAATAGAACATAGAGTACGGTCTAGATCTGCTCTGTTTGTGAAAGCGTCTTGAAATAACGTTAGTTGTGATTGATTGATTGAGTAAACTTAAAGAGTTGGACTGATACCATCCTCTTATTCTTTGAAACAAAGTGAAATTCCCCCAAAAGACATCAGACTTTTCCTTTGTCATCTACTGGATTTTGACTAGCTATTGCAAAACAAATGCAAACATTTTTCATTCTCACAAATAAAACCTATTTTAAAAGTTGTTAAAGGGACACTGAGTGATTATGATCAGAGGTTATTCTATGCTTGAACAAACTCGTCATTTTCAGTGTTTTTACACAGAGTCTGCACAATAAGTAAATACAGTCTCTCCCCCTTCCTCTGACAGTCTGCTGATGTGGTTTGAGTTGTGACTAAGACAACTGATACTGCGCTGAGATTACTCTGTTACGCGTTCACAGACAAACGCTGCCTGTAACCTCTGTGGTACAGAAGCTCTGCTAGAAAATATTATTGATGACGTCACCTTGTCTCCAAGAGTCCGAGCACATAAACAAGAGTCGGATCTGAGCGGAGCGGTGAAGCAGCCGGTTTGGAGGAGGGCCGTGATAAATCTCACCACCGCTCCGAGAGCAAACATACATATACACTCATCTGTCACACACAAACACACACACATAGACACACACACACACTCTGACGACAGGCTCTCACTCACGTACAGTACATAGGCAGGTAGATTCACATCTTCTCCTCATGATGCAGGGTGGTTTTCAGTAAACACTCTTGTAGATGTGAACACACAGCGGGACGTGCATTTGTCAAAGCAGCCCAGTCTGTATACACACCACATTTCAAAGTAGAGAGTCAGTGCTATTGGCAGGGAAAAGTCAAAGTAGAGAGAGATAGAGGTACAGAGAGGGAGAGGGGTAATAAGTAAAATCTGGTCCTAGTTCCCGCTCTTTTCTTTGTGTGTGTGAAACATATAGTGAAGATGATAATGGTGCTGTTGATATTCGAGTGTTACTGCCCGGAAGGTTTATGATGCATCAGAAGGGACAGTCGCCAACTCTCTTGTCATCTCTATTTCTTCATCAGTCATGTGCCAAAGTCCACCGTGTACACATTTTACTGGTCAACCCATAGGAAAACAAATTTAGAGAGGAGATCTAAAAGGTGTTTCATTTCTGTCTCCTAGACAACAATGAGATCTGTTTGAAAGCAAAATGAGACTATAGCTTGTGTCTCCTGTTTCTCATTCTTGCCTTCAGAAAAAAAGTTGCAAAAAGTCTCAGCTTAGTCTCCCTTTCAGTTCAAAAGGAGATCTGGTCAAAATCTGAAATGGTTCTCAGGTATTTCTCAAGTGTTGTGACTCCTTTAGAGCTCAGGTGGAGAAATCAGGGAGCTCTCTCAATTGTCTCAGTCTAACCTCATCCATTTGTTTTTGTCAGACTCAGTTTTTGGGTCTCAAGTTGAGCTCAGATGGAGCAAAGAAAGAGCCTGGGCTCATCTTTTCATCAACATTTATAGTGCCCTGCAAAATTAAGATTTCAATGTAATTGTCCACAAACTTACAATTCTCATTAAAACATTTGAACCACTTGTAAGATCAGATATTTAGATGTGAAATGATCTCTTCTTTGACTTCACAGTACGGTCCTTCCTTTACAAGTCTGTTTGGAACAAAACAACTTCACAAAGATTTAGTGGATTTGAGAGAAATTGCAAAAGATAGAGATTTCATACGAGGTATGACAGACGATCTATTTAAAATATGGGCCGCAAAAAGGGCCGACCAGATTTAGACAGAGTATTACAATTAAAAGGGTGGGTTCTTTTGGGCGCTGGTGGCCTAGCAGTCTAAGAGCCCCACATACAGAGGCTACAGTCCTCGTTGCAGAGGTCGCCAGCTCGATCCCCAGCTGGTTGACCATTTCCTGCATCTCTTCCCCCTCTCTCTACTCCCCACATTTCCTGTCTCTCTTCAGCTGTCCTGTCAAATAAAGGCAAAAAGGTCAAAAATATATTTAAAAAAAGAGAAGAAAATTAGCCATTAGTGAGATCTCTCATTTAAGTCTCAAATAAGACTCATGGCATGGTCTCAATTATTTCTCCTAGTGAATTTTAGGAGAAACTAACGAGAACGAATGAGAACAACTTGAAACTTGAATGAGGCTGAAGTGAGAATCTCAGTTTTGTCTCCGGAGACTTAGAAGAGAAAGCCATGAGCAGTAAAATGTTCCTCTGGGAAGACATCAGTGGGAAACCAAATCAACTTATCTATTGAGAAAAAACAAACCTTTGCTCTTACACATGCACAAAACTCCTGAAAACGTCCAAACTTTTCCCTGTTGGGCTGCATGTGAGAGCGTAAACTCATTTTCACTCCAGACTTGTTTTTTTTCTGCTAATCCCCTTGTAAAGGTCCCACAAGAAGTGGAGGTGAGAGGATGTGTGAATGCAGCAGGTAACATTTAAGAAACTTGACTAAAAGAGAGTAGCCTGGTTTATATCTGTGTTGAATCAGCGCCGTAGCACACGCCATGGATTTGCATAGCCCTGTAGCTACCTGCAGCCTGATGTGCACCTCATGAAAAGTCTCACTATGCGGGAAACAACAACGCAGACATCAAGCCCTGTGATTGGTTCACTGGGAAGCATTTTAACATCCTGCATTTACAACATTTCAGACATGGCTGCCTACACTGCTACTTCAAAAAGTATAAAAGGAAAGTATGAGTAGTATGAATATTGCTTTTTACTGTTTGTCCAAAAACATCTCTACTCACTTAAATCTCCTGTGAGAAACCTTCTGTTTGTGTTGATTTTGGCGCCCCCTATGGACAAACGTGGCCTCATATCTTAGCTGACTGTGTCCTGTCCATGTGTAAGAGATGCTGTCTGAACACAAAAATGTATCACTGCTTAGAAATCTCTCAAAAGCTAGTAGCATGCATTTGATCAACGTCATTGACACCTACCCTCCTTAAAGCAGCTTTAAACACTACTGCTAACTCTAGAAAGAATCACTCTTGCTGCTGATGGTCTGATTTGCTGTTGTAGGTCATAAAGAGGCATTTCAGTACATTTCAGTCGGTTTCATAACCAGATATACAAACTCTTTCCAGTAGCTTTGATATCATGACATCTAGCTGTTTATTTTCATCAAAAAAACCTCTTCAGGTCACTCTGGATATTCCCCAGAACATGTCACCCATCGTTTCAGGAACAACTGAAGATGTAACACTGAAACTATTTATCCACCCTGTCAGATATCATTCTGAGTAAGTGGGTCATTGTTTCTTATAGGAAGTGTTGCTGTTGGCAAAACAGTCTCACGTCTGTGTGCATGCTGTTCTGGAGAATTCCACTACATTACATGATCTTCCACAGCAGACAAAGCCTGTCATGGAAATTTTAATATTTTAAATCTCAATTTTTCAGCATTTTTGGGATTTTGAGGATAAAGTTGACATAAAAAGTTTCATGTGAACGCTGAGGGATAACATCATTAGGAAATAAGCTCCAGCGCTGGCCAATGAAACGGAATTATTGGAATAATATATTTCAGGCTTCATCCACAGTTTTACATGGACCTTGCAAAGTCAGAACCTTGTTTTGTTTGATCACTCAAGACACATTTTTACAGGAAAGCTTTTATTCTGTGATTTTATTTAATTTAAATTTGATTTTATGTGTCTGTTTTTTTAAGTTTGTATGCTTTTAAGTCTTTTTTTATTGCTATAATTTTGCTTTGCATTTATAATTGCTTTTATTGCCTATTTTGAAGCACTTGCTACCTGTATTGAAAAGTGCTATATAAATAAAGTATTATTATTATTTACTCTGACCTCTTGATGACAATTTTAGGACTTTTAGACTGCAACATAGTAAAAAAGCAGCACAAAACATAGTATTGTTCAATTTGTCAGCCTGATAGTGCGAAGATTGATTTTACCTAACTAGAAATAGAGGACTGCACCAACATATTTAAACCTTATAAAAGATTTAATGAAACATTTGGATTTAGAGAAAATTATATTCTCTAATAAAAAACAAAAAGGAACATTTTACAAAATCTAGCTTCCTGTCATTCATCATTTTAATCGAATCAACACTTGAGGTAATAATGGGATCCAGATCTAGCAAAGAAATAAGGAAAAGGAACTCATTGGGGTTTTGTTGCATCATAGATGGACAAAAAGGTGAACTGGCCCTTTAAGGTGTAACTTTCTAAATAGACTTCCAGTTATAGTGTGATGGTGTATCCACTGAATAATCAATAAAACAGTTAAATATAGACTTATAAAGGGAAACTATTCTGTGCTCATGATTTACATGTCAACGTAAGTGTACAACACAACACACTTGTTCTAAATAAACTCATGTGTTATGAATGATAACAGGAAATGACAAGTGCACTGTCCCAGTTTGCAGCCTTAATAAGGGAGTGGAATAAACACACACAAAGCTTTGTTCGATCAGCCTCATTGTGTCACCTGTGACACACTAACACACAGGACAGTGAACTGAAAAGAGACAGACAGGTTTGTGGGCGCAGCTTTGTAGAGTTGATGGAGATCTACTGACACACACTGTGTATGAATACACACATAAACAGGGACTGAGAACTGGTTCATGGGTACAATATACACATTCCTATGTGGAGAAAACACAGCTGGCCTGTCTCTTTCTCAGAAACTCTGTATGTAAACGGTTGAATCTACAATCACTAAGAACAGGCTCTCCTCTCTGCACTGATCACCGAGCTGATCCTCTGGACAAAAGCAGAACACCTTGCATAATGAAACACAAGAGACTCAGAGCTGCTGTGAAGTGTTTACACAGGTAGTACAAAGGCATGGTAAGTGTCAACATCATGTACATTTTGTTCTGCACGTTATGTGCTAATGCAAGTATGTACTATATAGCCTTCATCTGAATTACAATGAGTCACCTGACATCCTAAGCACACTTCTCCTCTCCTTCCATGCATTTGCACTCCTTGTTTCTCATCACGTTATCATGTTAATGATCCCATCTTTAATATGAATTATCTCCTGTCACTGGAGTGGTGTCAGAGTACGCTGAATGTACTAGACTATTTATTTCACAATGAGTCTGAGGTTTTGAAACAGAAAAACAGGGAGTTTGAATTTTCAAAACTAAAATTAAAACCATGAAAATGTAAACATTAAAACAACGATATAAAAAGAACTTCAGGCATCTCGGCAAGACACTGTAAAATGATTTCAACACAAAAAGGAAGTAAAACTTCAGTCCTCTTCATCACTGGATTTCCCCTCAGGACTAAATTAAATACCAGAGTCAGCTGTTGAAGGAAGAGACTCATGTAAAAAGAAACACTTCGGCCTGGCTGCACTAAGACACTCAAATGCTATAAGCTAATATGCTGACTTCAGTAAGCTAATATGCTGACTATGACAGTAGCATGTAAATGTAGGTATCAGTTGTATCAAGTTCAGAACTTTTTACCATCCAATAATTAGAGTTAGTCCAGAAGAAATGTTGCTATAAAATAAACAATTAGAATCAATGATAATGGGGTGCACGAGGCATGTTAGCAGGCTTACTGTACATTTATGATTAGACACAAACAAATGAGAACGTTTTGTCTTTAGCAATACGTGTTTTATTTCAGTCAGAACCACTTCAGTCAGAAATAAGTATAATGCATGCATTGAGCTATATTTGGTGACATGGCTCTGTTTTGAGAGCTTCCTGTTGCTCCACATGTGTATGTGGAATGCCAAAGCCTAAGGCGGGGAGAGCACACCTCCCCTGCCTTCCATGTGCATAAATGAAAGCCAAGGAAGGGAGAGCAGCAGCAAATACTCCCAGGGTACAGAACAGAACAGGCACCAGTGATAATACATATCGGAGGCCTGGGTAGCTAACACACATTCTTACATTTTGGTTAGCGTTGAAGATTATTGCAGAGCTGTCAGCTGATATGGGTTACCGTTAAGATCAGCTGATCTACTTGGGGCTGGGCGGAACTAATACTATGCCCAAAAAATGAACATTTTACTACAGCATTTTAGCATGCTAAAATAGTGCTAATTTGCACTGTACACAATAAAACACTGAAGCTAATGGAAATTATGTGAATGTTGATCTTAGTTCAAAGTACTAAAAATGTGCTAATTAGCACTGATCACTTATTAAGGCTAAGCTTTGCATACCTCAGACAGAATAGAACACACCGTGCTAGACGCTAGCTTGTAGCTAGCAGCTACAGCCTGTTGGCTTCCACCTGAGGCCAAAATTCGAAGGGTAACTGCAAGTCTCTGAGTAATGTCTACAGGCATACTGTGTGTACTCTGGCGTGAGATAAAGGGCTGCAGACGACGAACCAAATCGTCGAATCTACTTGCCGACATACGAAAATATCGGAAGTGCATTTCCTCATCCATGTCTCTCAGCGGTTGAACAAGAGCCAAAAACTCCCCCGTGCTCTGCCGAAACCGATTAAGCGGTCGTACGTTCCATCTCCTCCGACGTCTCGTCTCTTGTTTTCTTTTCAATAGCTTCAGTATGATCAACTGCTGCTCAACATTTATCAGCTCCAACGCCAAAATACTACGCTCGATGTCAGTCACCATGTTTCACTGAATACAAACAAAGGAACTGACGTATTATACGAAGCAAAACCGGAAACTGGGGCTCTGACAAGCATAAAAAACACACTGCCAACTAGCGTTTAGGTGGAGTATTGCAGCGCGTCACAGACACTCCGACGCAGAAGTATGACATGTCCACATCTGCGTAGGTGCTACGGCGTAGGCTACGCCGTAGCACCTACGCAGAAGTATAAATCAGACGGCTGCAGCTCATACAGAATGCTGCTGCTCGAGTCCTAACAAGGACCAAAAAAGTAGACCACATTACTCCAGTTCTTAGATCTCTACACTGGCTTCCTGTCTGTCAGAGAATAGACTTTAAAATCCTGCTGATGGTTTATAAAGCACTGAATGGTTTAGGCCCAAAATACATTGCTGATCTGCTGCTACTTTATGAACCACCTCGACCTCTGAGGTCATCAGGTACTGGTCTGCTTTCAGTCCCTAGAGTCAGAACGAAACATGGTGAAGCAGCGTTCAGTCATTATGCACCATATATCTGGAACACACTCCCTGAAAGCTGTAGGTCTGCTCCAACTCTCACCTCTTTTAAATCAAAGACTAAGACTTTTTTATTTGCCACTGCCTTCCTATCTTAGATTATTTTAACCCACTTTAAATTAAAATTTTAATGTAATTTTTAATATATTTTTAATTTTCCTTTTCTTTTCTGTTTTATCATATTTGTCATTTTAATTATGTTCTTTTATGCCTGTCTGAATGTCTCCAATGCTTTTAATGTGTTAATGTAAAGCACATTGAGTTGCCCTCGTGTATGAAATGCGCTATACAAATAAAGCTGCCTTGCCTTGCCTTGCCTTAAGGCTAATGGTTGGTTTAGTCTTGTAGGGATTCAACTAGAAGTGAAAAAATGTAAAATATTTGGGGATAAGGAAAGTGACTAAACTTCCTCTTGAGAAAAATGCACGAGTATCATAATAAGTGAGTAATGGGAACCTTTTTTTTCTTTTGGGGCTTTTTGCCTTTTATTAGATAGCACAACTTGAGGGAAATTAAATGTGTTGAGAGAGAGAGAGAGAGAGAGAGAGAGAGAGAGAGAGAGAGAGAGAGAGAGAGAGCGGGGGATGACATGCACCGTGTAGGACCCAGAAATCAATGCTAGCACCAGTGTGATGAGGACTGTAGCCTCTGTACATGGGGTGCTTACTCAGCCAACTAAAGCTAAACTGGCTCCCCAAGTTTTAGGATTAAAATTGCATTAAAGTTTAAGATTAAGACTAAGTGAAAAGTCCACAAAATGTTTGTAGAGAGCTTTGAGTTCATATCATTGTCATTACTATTGATCATATTTTGTGATTATGATGAAATAATGATCGAATACCCGGCGGAGTAAGTAGTAGTTTCGATGCTAACTAGCACTCTATTGAGGCAGGTTTAGCAGTACGGTAAAGAGTTGATTTCTATTCAGAATGGTTGCATAATGCCACTTTTAAGCCAAATCTGTGAAACCAGCCAGCAAGGTCACAGATGAGTAGTGAATAGAGTAATGACAGTGTTTCAGTGTTTTCACGCTGGGGTCTGTGACGCAGGTCAGGCCCTGTCTGCTCTTTGTCTCCCTGTCACGCCAGAGGAACTCATTTGTCCCCGGAGAAAGATGGATGAAGTGTTGAAGAAAGAGAGCCTGCGGGGGATTTCTAACCACCTGTGTGTGTGCGAGTGAATGTCCATGTGTGTGTTTTCTGTGTTTGTGTGAGAGGAAGTCGCCGTAGTCCCACTGGCCTGTTTCCTCATTAGTGTCACAATCCTGCTCAGTGTGGACTTCCTTCCATGGACAGAAAGGTGACAAACACACACACACTTGATTCACACACATTCAGATAATAGTCACACTGCATTCACAAAGTCTGTTATGTAATCTGTCCACACCTGCATTCACAAACACACATACACGCACATCCAGAATGCACCTGCTGAACAAAGTTAGATGCATGTGCCTCTCAGTCAAAACAGGGACGCACTTGGGGTCCTCAAGTTCAGGCTGGCTTTACAGGGGAACAGCTTCTCGTATAAACCCGACATTGTCTTTAACCAACTCCTATAAATCACACTAACATGGATTGTATTGTTTTAAACAGACAGACAGACAGACAGACAGACAGACAGACAGACAGACAGACAGACAGACAGACAGACAGACAGACAGGAAGACAGACAGACAGACAGGCAGACAGACAGACAGACAGACAGACAGACAGACAGGAAGACAGACAGGAAGACAGACAGACAGACAGACAGACAGACAGACAGACAGACAGACAGACAGGCAGGCAGGCAGACAGACAGGAAGACAGAGAGGAAGACAGACAGGAAGACAGACAGACAGACAGACAGGAAGACAGACAGACAGACAGACAGGCAGACAGAGACAGACAGACAGGAAGACAGACAGACAGACAGACAGACAGACAGACAGACAGTAAGACAGACAGACAGACAGGCAGACAGACAGACAGACAGACAGACAGACAGGCAGACAGGCAGACAGACAGACAGACAGACAGACAGGCAGACAGACAGGCAGACAGACAGACAGACAGACAGACAGACAGGCAGACAGGCAGACAGACAGACAGAGAGGAAGACAGACAGGAAGACAGACAGACAGACAGACAGACAGGAAGACAGACAGACAGACAGACAGACAGGCAGACAGAGACAGACAGACAGGAAGACAGACAGACAGACAGACAGACAGACAGACAGACAGACAGACAGTAAGACAGACAGACAGACAGACAGACAGGCAGACAGGCAGACAGACAGAGACAGACAGGCAGACAGGCAGACAGACAGACAGACAGACAGACAGACAGACAGACAGGCAGACAGGCAGACAGACAGACAGACAGACAGACAGACAGACAGACAGGCAGACAGGCAGACAGACAGACAGACAGACAGACAGATAGGTGTTTCTAGTATTTTTAACCCCATTGAAACCAATCAGAACAGAGAACAGTGTAATCCATCAGCACAAATATCTTTAGACCCCAAATACTGAGTTCAAAGTCCTTCTCCTAAATTATCAGGCCCTCCATAGCCTGGCCCCTACCTATCTCACTGACCTGCTTCACCACCTTAAAAAATAAAAATAAATAAACATAAAAAAATAAATAATAGTAATACAAATAAAAATAATAATACATAGTATATATAATAAACAATAATAAATACATATAAATAAATAAATAACTAGAAAACACAAATTACTTATTCTTTACAATTTTTTTTATAAATGGTTTTGCAAAAGTTATTGCAACTAAATACATATACGAAAAAATGTATATGTATGTATATATGAAAAATCAGGGTTTTGGATTAAGAAAAGTATCAAAAATAAATAAATAGCACTGAAAAAAAATGTAGTTTTATAAAATGCATCAAACATTTCGGCTCTCTAACCAATTCCAATTTGTTTTTTCTATAATTTTGCCATCACGAAAAATACTGAGTTTCATCAGCAAGTGATTCAATTGGGTCAGTTTTTAAAATAGAACATACCCATAATTATTTAATTCCCACCCGGGTTTGTGATAATTGGAAAAGGTCGCTCTGTCATTAATGAATGAATGGCGGCAGCTGTAAACTGAAAACGACCCTCATTTTATATAAACCAGGTTGAACTTCACAGCCAGTTGTTATCATTCATTCAGCTATTGTCAGTGAGCAGCCGCTACCTGCACACTGCTGAAAATGTGCCACTACTGCCAGGGACATTTATAAACGGTAACGATGTGTTATAGTCATCTTAGTATCCATAAAACAAGTGTCCTTGTAGTTTTACAGAGCAGCTCTCTACTGGTTGACAAAGGCTGATCATTTGTACAGTGATGCAAGGTAAAAAAAACCGTGACCCATATTTTATTCTAGGAAGAGAAAAACACATCCTTGAAATGCATGTGTAAGAAATCCCTCTCTAGCTGATAACACGCATAAGCATGTTTACGTGCAGCCTGAATCTGGTTCCAACACAAGGACCTCTTTATGTAGCTACTCAGGTATGCACAAACAACACAGACAGTATGAAACACACACACACACACACACACACACACACACACACACACACACACACACACACTGCTACTCATGGGCTTGTTTACCTTCAAAAGAGCAGTTGCAGTAAACCATGGGTGAAAATAAAGATTCTGCAACCTTTCCCGTCAGCTGTATAAACAGTTCCAAGCACTGAAACCCTAACCCTCTCACCGTCCCATAAGTTATTCCTCTACAAGGTTTCACCTTCTTATCCTGCCTGGTGACAGGACAGCCTGCAGAAGTAGCTAAAACTTTTGAAGAAGTAATTGTGGTTTAAAAAGTGTTAGAATATTTAAATTCAATTTGATTTACCCTAAAACCTAAATACTCAAATTTTGCCCCCAAAATCAAGTAAAATCAGTTTGGATGTTAATGTTCTCATCTCGAGGAGAAGGCCAAAGAGAAGAGATGGGTCTGTAATACTGATTTAAAACATTCAACAGTGGGGCGGATCGTATCTGAAGTGGTAAGCTGCTCCAAAAATTGGGGGCAGCTATTGTGAAGACTCGATTGACCCAGGTTTTTAGGCGAGTTTTGGGCACATCCAGAAGCTGCTGGTTGGTTGACCTCAGTGCTCGAGCTGGAGAATTGACATGGAGAAGATCAAGTAAGGTGGTGCCAATCCATTAAGGGCCTTGTACGTTAAAGACATTTTGATATCAATCCTGTGATGGACTGGAAGCACATCTTTGCAGAGAGAGTGCAGCGCAGGTGTCATGTGCTCCCTCTTTACCTTTCCAGTCACGAGGCGAGCAGAAGCGTTTTGATTGATCTGCAGGCGCTGAATGGATGACATGTCTAAGTCCACATACAAAGAGAAGTTATAAAGGAATGTATCACTCTTGATCAATCTTTGGGAGGGAGATATGCCTTTACCTTAGCTATAAGACTCAAGTGGCAGAAGCAGTTTAAATAAAAGTGACTGAATCTGGTCAAATTTGTCCTCCAAATGCTGCTTCAAACCTGAATCTATTACACAAGAGGAGGTTGTGTTTACCACTCTCAAGTCATGTTTGTGGGTCTACACAGTAACCAGACTAATCTGGGAGCTTCCACTGAGGCTCTAGAGTAGCCAGGAGCGGGAAGTAGTTAAGAGTTCAGGTAACACCAGACACCAGAGGACAAAAATACTGAACCCTTTTACCGTAGCTACTAACAGAAACAGGGCCATGAATATGTTTCCAAACACACCTCTAGAAAACAGAGACCAGAGGAGAGGGAGAAATGAGGCGCATGGATGTAGGGCATTGCATTGACCAGAATAGTGTCAGGGCTGGAGGAAAAGGAGGGAGCTGCTGCCATGGCAACAGCTCCTGTTGGCATTTTGTGGACGTGCACAGCCGAGTGTGAGGCGAGAGGCAGAATGATAGGCTGGCAGATACTGTATCTGTGACATTTACACATGCTACTCCTGCCATAATGACCCCTATTGACCTATCAGGACCACAAGGCTGGCACTGGTCCTGCATGACCTCACTGACAAAAGATAGTTTGTTAACCCAAAAGGAAAGCAGACGTTGTTTTGTCTCTCTCATGAATTCACAGTGCTCATAAAAGTATGAGTAATTTCCTTGAAATCCTTTCAAAGGAAATTTCATTGGTAAAAACCTAAAAACTCTCCGAATGACAACCAGCCATTGACTTGGTTAATGACTGTGTAATGACACGGCTTTGATAGACAAATGGAATAATCTCTGTTTTCATGTAAAAGGAGCTCTACCAATCTGCATTCTAGACTAACTGCATCATGACCTCATGGGGGTTTTCCAATTCTTGGCATGTAAGCCACAGTACAAGTCCAAAGTGTCAACTTCTTTTTACAGATTTTTTAATTAATTATTTGATTTCTGTAATATATCATACCAACCATGTTTTTATTTATTATATTTTTATTTGTTTTTCAAAACAAAGAACAATACACCGGTACACCACTTGTACAACATAAATCGACAAACTCACATAAGACTACATAAACTACAACATACAACAATAAATAGACATTAGACAGTAATGTCTAGTGGGGGGGGGGCGCAGTTCATTTACAGAAAATTCAATCATATAACATTCTTTTCCAAAAATTGCCTTATAAAGTTCCAGGGTCCTTCATCTCCACAGTCAAACTCAGATAGGGATGAAGCTGCCCGTTCCATTGACAATAAATCCATAAATTCTTTTAACCAATCGTCGATGTTAAAGCAATTTGGTATACGTATTTTCCAGTTCATCATAATAATACACTTCACTGACAAAAAGGCTAGCGTGATGATTCGTTGTATAAGTGTTGAGCGTATGTTTCCTACTCTGGTGCCAAGAAGGCAGACTGTCGGACAGGGTGGTATTTTTACTTACAAAATAAAACTCAATCTTGCGTTAACCTCGTTCCAGAATCTCCTCACGGAAGGACAGTGCCATAATAGGTGGATCAATGTTCCTGTCTCGCCACAGCCATGCCAGCACAAATGTGAGAGGGAATTGTTGATTTTTTTTTATCTGGTTGGCGTGATGTAAGTCCTATACAACATTTTTAATTGAATAATTTTATATCTAACACATTTGGATAAGGCTGTTGTGTTTTTAAGAACAGTCTCCCACTGTACAGTGGTCAGGGATACACCCAAATCTCTCTCCCATTGATGTTTTATATTTGATAAGCTGTCCAAGGAAGCAGATACCAACCATGTTAAACTGTTAGTGACTAAAGTTTCCCTTTCTTGTTTTTATGTTTGTGTCAATATAAACAGACTATGATCGTTTCACAATAACTGCTAGATAGTATCTCTAAGGCATCGTAAATCACTGAGTTACCCCAAAGAATAGCAAGAATCAAGAATCAAGTGTTTTTACACCTTGTTTCCACTGTTACTGTAAAGTCTTCTAGTCTACAGCGGTGACGTCACGCTCAGGGTGGGAAGTTCAGAGTTCAAGCTCTTGTCACGACATCATGCTGCTGTGTTCCAGGTTGTCATGCAAACGTCAAATCTGAACAAATGTTTTCATTTCACCGCCTCTCAAATGATAACCTGCTGTTATCATTGAATACTGGAAACCTGGAGAGACATAAGGCCACATTTCAAGTAAGTAAAACCAGATTTAATAAGGGCGCTGTAGGCCTAGTTTAAAGGGGACATATCACGCTTTTTTCATCAATATATATTGGTCTAAGAGGTCCCCAAAACATGTCTTTAAAGTTTATGCTCAAAAAAACACTTTGAAATCAGATTTTGGCATGCCTGAAAAGTCCTCTTCTTCAGTCCTCCTCAGAACACTCTGTTTTCCCTCTGACCACGCCCCCTCCGGAAGTGGATGTGCCTCGGCTCTCCGGCACGTTGATCTAATGTTTACATGTTGGCTGAATATACACGGCTGCTCAGAGATCACGTTACTTCAACCCTCTGAATCTGATCCTGACGGAGAGGCGCCTGTAGCAGGACCTTTCTGAAGGATTGGTCACAGATTTAGTGTTTCTTGTTGTTTTATTTATCAGTATGTAGACGTTTGTCTTGGTACACAGCTACGAACATGTAGCTATGTGGCTATGCTAACTAGCGCTAGCACTTATCCATGATAAATAAAAATCATCCACTAGATCTTCAAATCTGCAGACGTGGGGAGTAAAACCGACCTTTGTGTTTATTAAGACAGCCTACAACTAGCATGCCTCCCTCCTAAGCTCCTCGTTACCACACATTTGTGCAGGTAATGAAAAACGGGGGAGGGATTCAGTATTATTTTATACAGTCTATGGGCTGAACAAGCTCCGAGCTCTGACTCCGTGACAGACCGGATATTGTTGTTACGTAACAAAAACACTGAAGTCTGAAACGGCTCGTTTCACACACATTTACAGAAAGGTGGAGAAATCAAAACAGGGGCAGAATGGATTTTTTTCATTCTCGGGGGGTTTGTAGACATGCCAGGGACACATATTTCAGGTAAAGAACCATTAAAAAGTCAATTTTGCATGATATGTCACCTTTAAGCGTGCGCCCCATATGCAGAGGCTATAGTCCTCGTCGCAGTGGTCACAAGGTCGACTCTCAGCCTCGACCATTTGCGGCAGGTTTCCCCTCACTCTCTAGTCCCCACATTTCCTGTCTCTCTTCAGCTGTCCTATCCATTAAAGACAAAAATGCCACCCTAAAAAATTTCACTTAAAAACAACATATTTGACCCATTAGCAAACACATAGACACAGCTGACATTACCATTTAGCAACATTGTACTTAATATTTACATTGGAGAATCACAGATATGATTGGTAAGATGTAACACTTGGACAAGCAATAGATTGTTTCTTCTTTGACATCTTTAGTAGTGCTTCCATTGATGTTACTGTTCATTCTTATATCACGCTCATCGAATAGAGCCTCCTATCAAGTTGTGATACAAAGCCTCTTGACACACGCACAGAGCCACAATCCTGGGCGCTTGTGGACACTGGAAGCATTATTTAAAAGAGAGTATTAGCCTAATGAGATATATTTCTCCAGGATTCTTAAATCTGAGTTTTTAAAAACAATACCAAATCATGCTCACCTTGTTCTTACGGTACGACCATGTGTGATCTAATGAGGCCTCTCCACTCTGTGGTGGTTTGGAGTGAGGTTTTGTGGCCATAACTAGCACTACCTGTAGTGTTTATTTAGTATCTTATTTATATGGTGTTTAATAGATGTGTAGACTACTCATAGGTAATAATCTTTAAGATGGGTGTTCAAACCTTGAGCAGCTAGCTTTGGTCTTCAAGTTGGCGCATTGCTACATTTTTCCCTTGCCTTGCTGTGGTGTCTGTCATTTTAGCATGAATGTCATTAGAATAAAATGTATACACTATTCTGTTAATATGATGCACGATGATTATACTTCATTTTCTTCCTTCTCTTCATATCCAGTCCACGTTCTCCCTCTATCATTTATTCCACAGCACCTTCTTGCATTTTCCTCCTCCCTCCTTGAGACAACCCTTATCTCTCCTGCCCTCTCACCCCATCACTCCTCATCTCCTCCTTTCATCCCTCCTCCTGGTCTGTCTCGCCTGTCCTCCTTTCTGTGACCTCCTCAGTGCATTCCTGCACGCACTGGGTCACTGCATGGAGTACAAGGTTGTACAAGACTTATTAAGTAACATTTACAAGGAGATTGATGAGGTTCTCCTCATTTATTGCCCCGTGCTATGTTCTCTGAACTCCACTGGCATGAAGAGGTAAAAAGATGAAACAAACTTTACACATGTCTGTAGCTTCATGAAATTATGCAGGGAGGGTTAATCTCTTGTTCTGAGCCGAAGCCCAAATCAACAAAGCAGAATTTGTGAGTTTTATTTAGTGTGCGTTATGCAACTGGATGGACGAAGGAGGACACATTCTTATACCTTAAAAGCTGAGGTTAGCGCTTGTTTTCAGATTAATCTGATTACATTTTGTAGCTCATAAAAACTTAAGCCATTTTTGTTTTATTTTCTGATTTAGTTTAATGTTGTTCACTTTAACTGGAGCTCAAAAGACTGAGAGGGAATGAGGTTGAAGATCCTCCTGGATAAAAGATGCACAATCTGAAAACAAGCAGTTCTGATTATCTCCTCCCTGTTTGACTTGTCCAAACATTCAGATCAGGTCATGTTCACTTTGAAATTCTATTATATTCTCTTATACACAATTAGTAAGAATATCAGAATACAGAAGCACATAAGGCTGATTTATACTTCTGCGTTGAATCAACGGCGTACCCTAAGCCGGGGGTCCGTGTAGCTCCCATACCTACGCAGAGGCCTACGCACGTAGCTGACGTGCACCTCCTCCAAAATGTAACTCCCCGTAGAGCCGACGCGGACCGCAAGCTCTGTGATTGGTCCGCTCGGCGGCTTTGTCTTTCCCGCATTTACAACACTTCCGAGATCCCGGACATCGGCCGCACATCGGCCGTGTATTTCATCTCCTCCTCTCTATTCTTCATGTAATCATGTCTGTATGATAAACAGCAACATGTATCAGCTGTAGATTAACAGAACACGCTCTGAATCTCTGTGGAAAAGGAAACAGAGATCGTAGTGGGACCGGAAGCAGGCGGCCGGCTATCAGAGAGACCACACTGCCCTCAGGCGTTTCGGCGGAGAATTGCTGCGTGACACAGACACACCGACGCACAAGTATGTGGGGCTCATGTCCGCGTCAGCCCCTGCTGCGTAGGGGAGACGCAGAAGTATAAATCAGCCTATAGTCGGTGATCATTCACGCAGAAAAAGCAAACTGTGACACCTGGTAGTGGCAGAAACTGTGATCAAGGGGTCGCTAAAGATACTTGGATTCGTCCTCTAGAGACCATGGGGATCCAGATTTCTGATTCAGGGTGCTAGACAGACCAAATAATCCACCAGTGTTGCTATCCATAGAACCCTGCTGCAATGAAGGCCAAAAATGGGTCAGATAGGCTGCAGATTTCTGAGCACAACGGTAGATCAACAGATCAACCTCTTATACAGTTGAACTAATAAACTCTGCATCAGCTCTCTTCAATCACTGATGTTTTTATGTGAAACTTTTTAAATCCCATGTAGTTCAGTCAGGATTCATGGTTGGACTCAACAAAGACAGAGATACAATCACTTAAACCAAACCGTCCATCCCATGATCCCCTTCGTTTGTGTGAAACCTATAATATACAGCAAATGTAAAGTTTGTGTGGTGTTTTTTTACCCTATTGCATAACAGTTCCACATTGTCCCATACCTCACATCTATGCTGTTAGCTCATTGTTCAGTGCTGACCAAACCACAGCTCCTAGCTTTGAAATAACACGTGCGGCTTCTTTTTTGGGGGGAAAATGTCAGAGGGCCTGCTCGCCCCATACGAAAACACTGACACAATGGAGAGGCACAATGGGACTTAAAAAGCCAACTTGTTGACACCTTTCCACACTACTGAGCCGCCAGATACGTGAGAGCGCACACAGTGTGTATGTGAAGAAGGTCTGGACAGGTCAAGAGCCCTTTGCCTCACATATATCCTGTATGACAGCATTTCATCACAGAGGTCACCTTGACCAGGAAGTGGGGTCACACCTTTTTGTGAGGTTCTCACAGCTAAATACTGCAGAAACGGGACAGAGTATTTCCTGACTCTGTTGAGAAAAAACAGCTGCTTTGGATCTGTGGGTGTCGATTATGTGGAAATTTTCAGCACATGTGCGAGCAGACCTCCCTAACCTGTTTGTGATTATGACGTGATGATTTCTCTGTAAAAACAATGAGTCTCCTCTATGGTTTTCTGTAGCACACTCAATGACAGGAGGGTTGAAAGTTACACAAATCTGAGGACTAAAGGGGTCATGAGGTGTAACACATGCATGGTGCGACAACTGCCTGAAAAATTCTGCTTTTTACACATTTTCAGTCAAAAGCAGCAAGAGATACAGATAATGCTGCAGCTAAGCTTATCCCTCAATGCTTTAAACATTCTTTATAAAGGAGGGTTTTACTGAAGATAGTTTCAACTCATTGTCTTTGAACGCTACTTATTGACTAACCTCAAACACAGATCATAATCCTATCATACCTATCTTTGCCATCTCTTGTGAGAAAGTATTTCTTCACAGTATTTTTCCTACCCAGCAAGGTATCAGACGCTCTTTGCTTTTATGTTTTGACAGTAAAAAAGTTAGAACACAAGGTGCAGAAATCAGATAATTGAGCTCTTGCACGGCTCATTGGATATTTCCACTCACTACTCAATAAAAAGAGGTTATGGGTGGAACCTGATGCATTGATAGTGTTAGTACAGGTTGCATAATATGCCCTCAACACACACACACACACACACACACACACACACACACACACACACACACACACACACACACACACACACACACACACACACACACACCCTCAGTTTAATTAAAATGCAGAGCAATGTTTATCTGGTTGCCTTTAGAAACTATGCAACAGTTTATCTGTTTTTTTCAGATAAACCAATCACCAATCAGCAATGCAACAGGAATTGCATGCACAGATGAAGAGTTTTTGACCGCTGCTAAACCTCAGTTAGTCTAAAAACCCACTGTTGTATAACTCTGTTTTGTTGCAGTAAATAGTTGTCCTTTTGAAACTTTAGACTGAAAGCTTAGACTAAACACACTCACATTATGAAATGCAAAGAGCGTGCTATGCTTCGCTGCCTCTGGCTGACTGATTATTCAGTGTCAGTCAGTCACTTTAGTTCTCCCCGAAGAGAATTAGGTTGCACGGACATGAAACCTAAATTCAGTGAGAGAAATCTGAGAGCACGAGGACATAAAGCAAACACAAAAAAACAGGATAAAAGTTTAAAAACTTAATTTAAAAATAAGCTGACTCGTGTAAGAAATACTTGAATCTCCTAAGAATCCAACTCTCAACTGATGATGTTACAGCTTCATTAAAGACAAACATCATAAAATACTGAATAAACAAACCATACTTATCTGATGTTTATTGAACATATAACCTCCATGGTTTTATTTGAGTTTCATTAGTTTACTGTTCAGATTAAAGGGACAAATGTTGGATTTCTTTACCCTTTAAGAGATTTAACTCTGAAATGATCAGTGACTTTTTCTCACTTGTTCTCTTTGGAGAGCACTTAATTTAAATTAGTATTGGGTATAAAGTGGGAACAATAACATTAATATATAGTAATAGCAAACAGGTTTATATAACATCATGAACTAAATGAGTTGTGTCAGGTCATGAAGTGTTTGGTTTGACCTGCATCTGTCTTTTCATGTCTTCTCTACTTCTAAGAGTAGGCTTCAAACTTTCCTTTTTGATAAAGCTTATAGTTAGAGCTGGATCAGGCTTGGACCAGCTCTGAGTTATGCTGCCTTCGGCTTAGACTGCTGGGGGAACTGACACACTGGGATCCCCTCTCTCCCCCCTATCATTTACTTTAACTCTCCCTGTCCCTAAAGTTACTAACCATAGACCTTTCTGGAGTCCCTGAGCTCCCTTGTCTCGTAGGTTCCTCTGAGCTGCCGTAGACGGCCTGCTGCTGTGGACATGCCAGACTCCAGCTGCTACAACTACTACTATCCGTCTCACCACTATCATCTCTCTCTCTTCATCTCCCTCTATCCCTCTCTCTAACACAGTCTCAGCAGATGTGTGTCTAACATGAGTCTGGTCCTGCTGGAGGTTTCTGCCTGTTAAAGGAAGTTTGTCCTTGCCACTGTAACTTGCTAAATGCTGCAAAGTGCTCTGCTCATGGTGGATTAAGATGAGATCAGACTGAGTCCTGTCTGTAAGATGGGACTGGATCTTATCCTGTCTTGATGTTGGGTCTTTGTTGATAATAGAACATAGAGTACGGTCTAGACCTGCTGTTTGGAAAGAGTCTTCAGATAACATTTGTTGTGGTTTGGCGCTACATAAATAAAGATTGATCGATTGTTTGATACCAGCGAATGAATTACTCAGTTAATCAAATAAATAAAGGTTTATTTAGAATATAATCTAACGTCTCACAGCATGTATCTTATGATTGTTTGAATGAATGATGAGTTCAGGTCTGAGTCATGAGGTAACTAGATGGGAGCATCAGTGCACCTGTCCTGCGTCTTAAGACTCAACATTAATTTGTGTTACAAATGGCATTTAAAAAATTTCCAAAACATGCAGCTTGGGCTTGATATTTACTCGTCTGCATACGCATTGTGAGATATGTGAGTAACGGACAGTGACTATGCAGCACTGCAGGTATTTACGTGTCATATCATTGTGTCAGCATGTACATGTTTGTGCAGTGTGTGGGCTCAGACAATGAGCCTTTGTCTCTCTGCTTCCTATTTTTCTCCTGCAAGCTGACACAGACATCCACACACACACCAACACACTCGCTCACACACTTCATCCACACACACACACACTCACAGTTCCTCCTGGCTTCCGTCAAGTTACAACAGTTTAGAGACAGCAAAACAGGAATAATCTGATCTTCACTTCCTGCCTCACACTTCCTGCCCTCCCCCTCCTTCGATGACGATAAAGTGAGAGAGACAAACAGACGAATGAAGAGGAAAAAATAAAGCCTGCAGGGGAGGAAAAGAGAAGCTGGAGAGAGCAGATTTGAATGGGAGAGAGGGGGATGGTGGCTGAAGTAGAAACAGAGACAGGTGTGCTGGCGTGTATGATTAAGCCGCCTGAGGTCATGGACAGCTGTTGACATCACAAAAAGAGACTACAAGTATTTGATATGAAAGATTTACTATTTATAAAATAACCATTTAGGTATTCTTCTCTGTTGTTGCTGCTCTCTCTACTCTCCATTTCTCATTTTACAACAAGTGAAACAGCGTCTCCTAAATGATATGTAGTAGACATTTGATGAAACCATGGTGGCTGTGAGCTAGCTTAATTTGGTATCCTTTGGTGATAAATCTAGCCCACCAGATTAGGCTATGGTCATGCTACTGTTAGGGATGGGCATTTCAAGACAAAATACTATTCAATAATCATTGGCATATATTCCACCATTATTTTAGATTTGTCACAGTGAAGGGTGTGCAGCTCCCACAAAGAAAACTAAGGCGATAGTAATGTTGAATTTAGATACGACCCTGCTCTGCTCGCTCTCACACTGAAAGATTGTTATGCACTTTTTATTGGGGTGGTCTACCAGATATTCACACACACACACACACACACACACACACACACACACACACACACACACACACACACACACACGCACACACCAACGACTGTAAACAAAAATGGACAGCGTTGCTCTGCCTCTTCCTGTTGTACGGTTCTGAAGCCAAAAAATCCCGCTCCTGGGCCATAGACTGTATGAAATATGGACGTAGGATCCGTGACGTCACCCATCTGTTTCTGAAGAGCTGTTTTGAGACCAATCGGCTGCGGCAGCCATATTGCTTCTGTCGAGCCAGTGTGACGTAAAGAGGCGGGCTTTGAGCCTCCTAGCCAACAGCTGCAGTGTTCCTGCAGGCAGCTGTGCCTCTCATTGGAAGACTAGTAATCTCAATATCTTCTAAATTACCGAATTAGAAAAAAATTCACCCCCCTCACAGTGAGAGGACATCGAGAAATTAGCTATTCAGACTACACTCATCTTTTGTACCAGGCTGTAAACATGTTTATTAATGCTGCAAAGATCGTCTTTTCCCCATTCATGTGTATGTGACTTCCGGTACTTCCGGAGCCAGCCTCAAGAGGATCCTCGATGAACTGCAGCTTTTAACACTTCCGCATTGACTCATATTTTTACACCGGAGGTTGCCGCTTGTCCTGGGCGCAGCCATTGTGCAGCCAGAGCCTGTGAAGCCACTGTAATAAGCTCCGCCCAACAGCATAGCGTCACAAGACCCTGTGTGTCCTTTGAAGTTTCTCTCTACAGCGGCTGTCAATCAAAGTAAACCCGGAATTAAAACCGCGTTTTTTAAACTCAATAAGTAATGAAGAAGAAACTGTTCAGGAAAAAGAGGCCTTGAACACAAAACAGTCAAATACTAACTACATATCACCACAGCATACGGATGTGAGAAACATTCGTACCACGTGTATTTATTTTTTAAAGTTTGACTGCTCCCCCATTCAAATGATTGGGGAAGATGGATTTTTTGACCTATACTGCAGCCAGCCACCAGGGGGCAGACACTCTGCTGAAAGCTTCACCACCAGCCAACGGAACTTCTCCCTTGGCACACACGCACACACACGCACACACGTCCCATTAACAGCCCCTTTGTGTGGCAGTCACGTTAACCAGCAGCAGGAAGAGGTGCAGCTAGTAGCGGGCTCTGGCAGCGTCTGTCTCGATCTTTATGTCAGTGTTTCTGTGACGCAGCGTGGCGTGTGTGTTTACATTTTACAGCCATGCTCAGTGTCTGGTAGTGTTGTAGTACTCAAGATCTGCCTTGGTCTCGAGACCACTTATTTAAGGTCTCGGTCTCGTCTCAGAATTGAAAGCATTTTTACTCAGTCTTGTCTCTGTCTCGAACTGGGCGAACTCCATATTTTAAATCAAGACCGGTTGAGACCACCACTGATGCATTCTGTGTCCCTGTCATTGCTGGGATGAGAGAGAACCCCCCCCCCCCCCCACACACATTTCTCAAAACAGAAAATACTGTTTGAACTTGAGTCAAAAGGGAAGGTTAAACTAATGACAACGATTGTATTTAAAGCAAACTTAAATAAAATAAACACAAGTCTTTTATTTTGTTAACTCTCATCATGATGATTTTTCATTGGTATATTTGGTCTTGGTCTTGTCTCGGTCTTGCCCAGCCTTGGTCTTGTCTTGGTCTCGGTGCACTCTGGTCTCTCTCATGTCTTGGTCTCGGTTAATGTGGTCTTGACTACAACACTACAGTAGTCTCTGGAAATACAAATGTAGTAGTGTGAAGAAACGGGGAAAATCGCTGATTGTTTTCTTCTTCTTTTGCTATTTAATGCAGTTAGCATTCTTCTTCTTCTGTTTGCTAATGCGGTTGGCAAACAGCTTTAAGACACTCTATAGCCACCGTGTGGCGGGAACACTGTATTACAACCAGGCACCAGTAAAATCGATGAAAAGTGCTACTTTTCAAATGAGAAAATATTCAAAGTAACTCTTCGAGTTTTACAAAGTGAACGAATATGCTAAAATCATTGCCCATCACTAGCTACTGCCCAACTGTGATTACCCAGGACTGTGCCAAGGGAAGCCAGCGATCCTTTGGGCTTCACACTAATAAAATCATGGGATAGTATCAACTTAAACTATCACTACAGCAGCAACTTAAACTAAATCTGACGGCAGGCCAACTCCTGCAAACAGAGAAGGACTAAAGGAAGGAGTTTGACTCCTGAGGAGGGAAACATGCGTGTACAGAGCAGCTAGCTGGCAGTGCGAACCTTTAGGATCCAGAGCCAACAGAAGAGTTTTAAAGTCTAACAGCCTACGTAAAGCCTGCTAATACTTTATGATGTCAACTTAACACTAAAACAGTCTCCTGATTAAGTCGGTGAATCAGATAGTTATCAGGCAACCGCAAGTTCTGCAGCCGTGTGATTCAGCTGTGAGTAAAATGGGAGCTGAATTAGTTCATCTGGTTAAGTTAGATTACCTACTGAAGCAGCAAATTCTCGCTCTGTAATAAATTCCTACAAATGCACAAAAGATTAAAAGTCTATCTCACTTAACTTGCACAAAAATGTTCCCCACCTCATGCTAAAGCTGTTAGCTTAAAGATTTGTCACAGTGAAGGGTGTGCAGCTCCCACAAAGAAAACTAAGGTGATAGTAATGTTGAATTTAGAGACGACCCTGCTCTGCTCGCTCTCACACTGAAAGATTGTTATGCACGTTTTATTGGGGTTGTGTACCAGATATTCACACACACACACACACACACACACACACACACACACACACACACACACACACACACACACACACACACACAGTAAGACACACACACAAACACAAAAACTCAGAGCACCTGATGAGCTGCGGTTCTGAAGGAGGAAGTGAAAACTCAGTCCATCTGCTTTGACAGGAAGTCAACAGAAGCCACACACAGGCATATTGACGTCAATCAGAGCCACAGGAACACCTCCCCCAGCACAAACACACACACACACACACACACACACACACACACACACACACACACACACACACACACACACACACACACACACACACACTCATTCACACACACACTTAAATTACTCACAATGATGCGTATATGTCACCTGAAACACTCATTTAAATCATACACCTTAACAATCCCCGGTTGCAAAATCGTAAACTTAAAATACCATCGCATGCTGAAACACTCCACTACACACACGTCAGAGTTTTATTACACGGTTTTACTCACCACACACACACACACACACACACATACACACATACACACACACACACACACACGCACACACACACACACACACACACACGAAACCACGCATTGGTTGAACTTGTTGTGTCTTTAAACTATCAAATTAAATTCACATTAAAAACATGAATTGTTCCATAAAATACACGAGGGTGTAAAACAAAAGCAAGAAAAACAGATTAAATTTGCAGAAATGAAACTGCACACTAAGTTTCAACTGAGGTTTCATTCTCACTGTTTTTTTCTTTGATGTCATATCTGACCCAAGTTGGTTTCATATAAAACAGGTAGGGTTTTTCTTAAAGTACACTCACTCTTCTCAGTTTTGTTGTTGCTCATTTTCGTCTCTTTACATAACAACAAGTGTCACAGTTTCAGCGTTCTACCTCAAAGACTGATAATCATACTGTCTTATCTAAAGGACTGATCATACTTCTTATCAGTGCGTCTTATATTACATAAAACAAAAAAAATCATACAGATATTTCTCAGAATGCACAGAGCTCATCCCACAGTTAGAAGATGCAGAAAGACGAGCAGAAATAAAGTGTGAAAATATGAATGAATCATCTGCGGTCCTAAAGTAGAAATGAAGAATGTTTGATGTTGTTTGGGACACATTAAGTTTTTAGTTGGCAGAAAAGTGCATTAATGATAGAAAACATTCCCTTTTCTTGCTGCTCCACAGTTATCCATAACTTTCACACTCTTCTTTCTGTCAGTGTATCTCTTCAGGTGACACTTCTAGATACTTTCATTGCATGTATTTCAGGCAAATAGTATCAACCAAGCGGCAACCTCTGGCTGTGAGAATTGAAGCCAATGCGGAAGTGTTAAAAACTGCAGTTTATCGAGGATCCGCTTGAAGCTGCCTCCGGAAGTACCGGAAACCACATACACACCAATTCAAAGAGCTGATCTTCACAGCAGAAATAAACATGTTTACAGCCTGGTTCAAAAAACAAGTGTAGTCTGGATAGCTCTTTTCTTGATCACACACTGTACGGGGGTGAATGTTTTTCCAACGCCACATTTTCAAAGATATTGAGATTACAAGTTTTTCATTATGAGAGGCACAGCTGTCCTGATTGACAGGCAGGAACACTGTAGCTGTTGGCTAGGAGGCTCAAACCCCGCCTCTTTATGTCACACTAGTTCAACAGAAGCTAGGTTGAGTTCAGCATATCCAATATGGCTCCTGCCGAAGATTGGCTTCAAAATGGTAAATGGACTTGTACTTATGTAGCCCTTTTCTAGTCTGTCTGACCACTCAAAGCGCTTTTACACTACTCGTCACATTCACCCATTCATACCCATTCACTCACTGATGGTAGAGGCTGCTACAGTAAGGGACCATCAGGGTTAGCTAATCTCATTCGTACACATTCACACACCTCTGAACAACAGAGGGAGCAATTCGGGGTTCAGCGTCTTGCTCAAGGACACTTCGGCATGTGACTGCTGGAGCTGGGATCTAACCTCCAACCTTCCGATTGATAGACGACCAACTCTACCCACTGAGCCACAGCCGCCCCAGTGCTTCAGAAACAGATGAGTGACGACACGGATACTAAGTCTATTATCTATACAGTCTATGGCAGGGGTGTCAAACATGTGGCCCGTGGGCTAAGACCGGCCCACCAGAGGTTCAAATCCGGCCCGCGGAATGACTTTGTAAAGTGAAAAAATTACAGAGAAGACATTAACTGCAATTTTTCAATAAAAGTAGGCTAACTACAGTTTTAAATTTGTCCTCTGGGGGTCGCGTAAACTCATAGTGCTGACTGAGCACACCTGAGCAGCGCTTTTTTCTCAAAGTGAGAAAATAGATTATACTTGCTGTTTGCATAATCCGGTTGAGATTCATAAAGACTTTTTAGAGCACTATAAGATGATCCACTAACTACTAACACTAGCACTACACCCCTGCATACAACAGTGCCCAGCAAGCAAACTGTTCCTGCTGGAGCTGAGGGGTCCAGAATAGTCAACTTTAGCTTCTTCATTTTTTTGTGCTAAAACAAAGGGAAACTTTTGGAGTTTTCATAATTTATAGGTTATTATATTATGATTTTACTAGTCCGGCCCACTTCAGATCAACTTGGGCTGTATGTGGCCCCTGAACTGAAATGAGTTTGACGCCCTTGGTCTATGGTATCAGCATATTCACACATTTTCAACTTGCTCTAAGTGGTTTAAAAAACTATCAACCTTTCTACTGATGGTCTTGCTTGCTTTTGTAGTTTGTTAAGATGCATCCGTTTTATTTTCAGCCTGCTTCATACCCAGATAAAAGCCCCTCCAAAGAGCGACTTACTCCTAAAGGTAAGAGAATGCTAAATGCTTCTCAGTGCTCATCAGCTATTCAGTAATGGTTTGTCTGCTGCACAGGTTTTTAGAGCTTTGCAACCAAAAGAGCTCCCCACTGTGGCCAAAAACAAAGCAATGAGGTTCATGAGAGTGGACTAAGACAGTAAAGACATTTTGCACAGCTAAACAACAAACTTGGACTTGTGCAGCTTCAGAAAGCAAACCAGAGTACCACCGCTCAAACTTACATCTGCAGCTGCATAGAAGACATGAAGTAACCAGCACGTAGCACACAAAGTCGCGCTGCCTCCACACACAAACACTGCACAGAAGATCACATACACACACAGTTTCTTAAAATAAAAGTGATGAAAGATTAAAGAAAGGGGGGTTTGTCGCTTAAATAGACCAGAATGTGTTTGTCTCAAGGCACCAGAGCAAGGTTAATGAGCTTGATGACAAACTAGTCTGGACTACATCATTACAGCCAGAGACGGGGGGTAAAAAAAAGTGAAAGTCCTCACGTACGCAAGTCCATAAGCAAAGGACAAGACAGAGGAAAAGAGGCAAAGAGGGAGGAGGAGTAAAGAGTACAAGAAAAAATGGAGGCAGCAGAAAGTTCAAGCTAGATTAAGGCCAGATAAGGAACATTCTTTATGTAGCTTTACAGAAGTCAAATACATAACAGGTCATTTCTTACCTGGGAGACAAACTCTGGTGATTGGAGGCTGAGTTGCTGCAGGCGACCTCCTTAAAGAAAGAAGGACAAAAGAAAAATAAAGAATATATAGTATTTCCTTCAAATCTCCTTGATGTAGTTTTTAACTTCAAAAACTCCCCTAATCCCCAAATAAAATTTGAAAAAATCATTGACACAGTAAGGTGAGTTCTGGTAGAAACAATTCAACATATAATGGATAATATTGTTATATGCATTATTGTTGAGTGTTACATGAAAGGACTGTAACACTTTAAAGGCAGTAAAGACTTAAGTCTGTGGGCTTTGCAATCGCTTAACCTGTGCAGCTGAGACATCAAGGTACCGTCTAATTCTCAAAGCATCATCAGCTACATTGCATACCAAATGTCGTCTCTGTGTCTCCACTATGAGGACAGATGTGAACAGCTCAGCGCAGCAGAGAGTGGAGATGCTGACAGTTCATCAGACTCAAAACAAGTGCAAGCTGCACAGAGCTGTTAAACCTTGTGTGTGTTAGTGCGTGAAATACCATCAGTTCAATATACTTTGTGAAAACGATAGTACAGGATCTGTGTCAGTGTGTTAGAGTGACAGCTGAAGGACAGACAGCCAACTGTGTATTGATTAATTTCCTTCAGCAGCAACTTATTGATTATCTGATGGATCTGATGTGTGGAGAGGAGTAGGTTTGACAATGGTTTATGTGTGTATATTTTATGTGTGTGTTCCTCTTGTCTATGTGAAAGTGTCAGTGCTGAATGTAGGTCAGACCGGCTGCAGGTAGTCAATATAGCAGACTGAGTGTTAATAAAGCCTGTGTGAGGGGAGAGAGCATCTTTAGAAACTGAAATGCATGTGCACACTAATACACACATTCATACACAAACATCAAAAAGCCTTTACAAAGAAGAATAGAAGGGAAGCTGCCCTACATACATGTGGGCAGATGGAGGTGTGATGCTGGGAGTATCTTTGGCTGCAGCTTTAAAGAGACATGATGCTTTGTTTGGACCAAAGCTACTATGTTGTTCACCTTGATGAGATCACTGTTTCATATATTTTAAACTCTTTATCTCTTGGTTTCTATAAACTGTTCTGAGAAAAACCGGTCATTTTATAATAACAGACAAACCTGCTGTAATTGAAGAGAAACATGAGAGGCCTTATTTTGTGTAAATACATCATATAGAAACAACACTGGGCACTAAAATGAGCTGTTCTGTGAAATATACGTTGTTCTAATAATACCTTTTTTGGCATTATTTTAATATTAAGCTGAAGTCAGATTGCTTTAAAATGTTCCACCAGTAAAATCTGCAGTGTATTTGAGTTATATCATGGTTCTGTGTATTAGTTTTAGTAATATTAAATGATTTTATTTTATTCACTCATTTATTTAATTTAATTAGCTATTTGATGTACTATTCTATTGTATTTACTTATTTATTGTATTTCATTTACTAATTAATTTTATTTTACCAACTATTTCATTTTATTTTATTCACTTCTTTATTCAAATTAATTCAATTAAATGTAATATATGATTAACTATTTTATTATATTTACTACTTTATTTTATTTTATTATTTATTTTATTTTCCTGGCCCCCTTCTGTGATTGGTGGAAACAGCTGTGATGTCAGATGGCACACTTGAGTCTGTATAAAGCTCAACACTTCCACCTTGTGGTGAAATAAAGTAACTACAGACACACAGGTCAGCCTTGGAATGTGACTTTTCTTTTTCGTGAAGCTGTGATTGAGACAAATTATTTTGAAGGAGCAGAACACTTTGATGTTTTTCCAGTTCCACAAGATTTACAACAAAGCATCAGGATTGTTAAAGAGTTGTTTTCGGATGCTTTCTACCATGGAATCAAACTAATGAGTCCCAAGGTTGTCCTGAATGGACGACATCTTGATTTATGGCCGTCTTTAAAGGGTTCTCATGATAAAATCTAAACCTTGTGTTTTATTATAGTCTGGCTCCTCCTAGAGTTCAGAAGAGTCATTTCCTGGTGGTGTCAAAGCATGTCACTGAAGAAACTACTCATCCTCATGAAGAAGCGGGTTTGATGCACAGACACTTACTTGCTGGAGGCACACTGGACATTGGTCAGTACAGTGAAGTTATTCCTCACACTTCGAAGGCTTGCCAGAACCTAGACAAGCAGCAGAAGAAATCATCGTAAGATACTTTGCACAATATTTATTCTACATTTTAATAGTGTGGTTATTATAATTATCTCATTTAGATGAAGATATTCACCTGAGCAAAAGGCGTTACGATCAGGTCATCTCCATGTCTGCAATGAGAAGAAAGAAAGATTCAGGTTACAGTCTTACATAAAGCTGACATGTTTGTACTTTTCTCTGGTGTGGTTACGGGTAACTGTTGTTGTATTGTTTATGTTACTTAAAAACAATAAGCATTAACTACCATGACCTGGGCAGTCTCATTACTGTAATTAAGTGAAAGAGAAGATGAAGTGTAGGAGGACAGTCATCCATCAACAACCGGACAGGATGAGGTGTAACCCTGAATGGGAACTCAGCTGGATAAGTGACCTACTTAAACGCCAAGACTGGGCAATATACTGACATACTCCTTTTGGTTTTAGATCATTGTGAAGTAATGTGACATCTCAGGTCCTTAAACCCTTCCTTCACTGACTGTACAGTCATGGCCAAAAGTTTTGAGAATGACACAACTATTAATTTTCACAAAGTCTGCTGTTTCAGTTTTTAGAATGGCAATTTGCATATACTCCAGAATGTTATGAGGAGTGATCAGCTCAACTGCAATTCATTGCAAAGTCCCTCTTTGCCTTGAAAATGAACTTTATCACCAAAAAAACATTTCCACTGCATTTCAGCCCTGCCACAAAAGGACCAGCTAACATCATTTCAATGACACACAGGTGTCACACACATTAACACAGGTGTGGGTGTTGATGAGGACAAGGCTGGCGATCAATCTGTCATGATTGAGTGACTGGACACTTTAAAAGGAAGATGGTGCATGACACCATTGTTCCTCATCTGTTAGCCATGGTTACCTGCAAGGAAACACGTGCAGCCATCATTGCATTGCACAAAAAGGGCCTAACAGGGAAGTTTATAGCAGCGAGTAAGATTGCACCTCAGTCAACCGTCTATCGAATTATCAAGAACTTCAAGGAGAGAGGTTCAATTGTTGCCAAACAGGCTCCAGGGCGCCCAAGAAAGTCCAGCAAGCGCCAGGACCGTCTCCTGAAGGTGTTACAGCTGCGGGATCGGGCCACCACCAGTGCAGAGCTTGCTCAGGAATGGCAGCAGGCAGGTGTGAGTGCACCTGCACGCACAGTGAGGCGAAGACTTTTGGAGGAAGGCCTGGTGTCAAGGAGGGCAGCAAAGAAGCCACTTCTCTCCAGTAAAAACATCAGGGACAGACTGATATTCTGCAGAAGGTACAGGGACTGGACTGCTGAGGACTGGGGTAATGTCATTTTCTCTGATGAATCCCCTTTCCCATTGTTTGGGGCATCTGGAGGAAGGCTTGTTCGGAGAAGACGAGGTGAGCGCTACCATCAGTCCTATCTCTTGCCAACAGTGAAGCATCCTGAGACCATTCATGTGTGGGGTTGCATTTCGGTAAAGGGAGTGGGCTCTCTCACAATCTTGCCTAAAAACACAGCCATGAATAAAGAATGGTACCAGAACGTCCTCCCAGAGCAACTTCTCCCAACCATCCAAGGGCAGTTTGGTGATGAAGAATGCCTTTTCCAGCATGATGGAGCACCTTGCCATAAAGCAAAAGTCATAACAAAATGGCTCGGGGAACAAAACATTAAGATTTTGGGCCCTTGGCCAGGAAACTCCCCAGATCTTAATCCCATTGAGAACTTGTGGTCAATCCTCAAGAGGCGGGTGGACAATCAAAAACCCACAAATTCTGACAAACTCCAAGTATTGATTATGCAAGAATGGACTGCCATCAGTCAGGATTTGGTCCAGAAGTTGATTGACAGCATGCCAGGGAGAATTGCAGAGGTCTTGAAAAAGAAGGGTCAACACTGCAAATATTGACTTATTGCATGAATTCTGTGTAATTCTCAATAAAAGCTTTTGATACTTATGAAATGCTTCTAATTGTATTTCATTATACCATAGAAACATCTGACAAAAACACCTAAAAACCCTGAAGCAGCAGACTTTGTGAAAATGTAATATTTGTGTCATTCTCAAAACTTTTGGCCATGACTGTAGAGTACCCATCATCAGATCTCTCTCTAGGGGGCAGAGTGGGAGAGCAGCAACAGAGCCTTCAAGGAGGTCTGTTGTTCATGCAGTTCAATGGTAAGTCAAAGAGCAGGTGAACAGTGGGTTCAGTGAGTGAGAGTTAGGAGACAAGTGTAAGTTTTATTTTAAGTCCAAATTTTTAGGGTCCAGCATTCCTCTGGGGCAAGAACCTCATTAGAATACTTAGGAGGACTTGTTATTCTTTTTTCCTTCTTCCTTCTATTGAAATTAATTTCACATTTAGCATCCCCAAAACTTCACACATGCATCAGGTCTGAGGAAAAATGTGAAATTTTTGAAGCCCTCTTTAAATGTTAACAAAGGTGTCACTATAGAATATGCCTTCACCTACATGTATGAAAACTGGTGGGCGTATTTATTTTTTCAAGATGTACAAAAAATCCTCATGCACCCATACTCAAAACCCAACAGTCAATTGTATTTGGTTTTCAAAATAATTCCCTTACTTTTGATTTATAGGGTCCACATTTAAACAGGGTGCATATTTGAAGAAACTTCTCCTAAGGGCTTCAATTTTACCTTCATTTTTGAATGTTGCAAAATTACCTTGCAGCCAGATAAAATGAAAAAAAGCAACTTGAGCATAGAATAATTTAAAATGCATTACGTTTGCAGTGAAAAACCCTTTGAAACATATGCTGAAACTACCAAACATACAGTTAATTCTTTTTTTTATTATTTAATCCTGTCAATAAATAATACACTGACTGAACATTTGTTGACTTTGATGTCAGGTTTCATATGCTTTAAAATATCAAAAATGTAAAAGCAAAACTGCTGTCAGATTCCAACACAGTTAAGTGAGATAATGAAGAAGCTACTGGAAATTAAAATCAGAGCTAATATTTAATAAAACTACAAAAATAATAAATAAATAAGAAATTATTATGAGAGCAACATGATCTATATAACCTGGGTTACACAGAATATGCTTATTCTAAAGTTGATCCCAGTAACATTTCAAAACATATGGGGCAGGGCATGTCTACAATTTGTTGCATCACCTATATATACATCTATATATAGAACTATATAACCTGGGTTACATGGGGCACCTGACACATATTTATTAAATGCGGTCCTTGATGTGAAAACGTTTCAGAACCGTGTTAAACACATGTATGCCTTTAACTGTGCAGTATTTGTGTGCATGCTGTGGGTGTGTCTTTAGTCCTTACAGTTCAGAGGCGATGGAGGAGTTTCTTGACATGGACTTTGGGGACAGGTCATAGTCGCTGTCCGAGCGGTAAAGAAAGGACTCTCTGCGCTGGTTGTGACCCGGGAAGTTGGTGTGGAGGACCAGACCAGAGCCGGGGGAGGCCTGGGGGTCCAGAGGGCTGCAGCTGGCAGATGGGCCATTCTCCACATCGAAACTGAAAACAGAGAAACGCAGAGTCTTTACTATGTTAGCTTTAAGGAAGATTCACTGAAGTTGTCCAGATCTGAGAAGACGCATGTCGAAAGACTGGCTGGTGATGTGCTCCAGGAACTACACATTAAACACCACTGTTCTGACTTTACATCAATCATTATGACTAATTAAAAACCCTTCCTCTCGTTCTTTCTTTGAGCACTTTGTGGACTTAAGTTTAAATGAACGAACACTATGAGAGAGAAAGAGCAATTTCCCTCTAAGAGATAAGCTGCAGTATCATAACATCATTATGTACGGTAAATGCTCACACACACACTCACACACATAACACGGCTTGACATGACCAGGCTAGAAAGGTTAGAGTGACATACTGAAGTGCTCAGTGTTCATTTCCTGATGAGGATGAGGAGGAGGATGTTTAAGGTGGATCTGGATCTCATTAAGAAATCATCAAAGAGTGAGATGAGGCTTCACAGTGGTGGTGGTGCACCCTCCTGGAGACGTCTCTATGTGTGATATGTTTTTATTTTCCACTGAAGTCTTTGCTTTTGTGCCTTGCTGTCTTTTATGACTGTGGTCTGCCCTCAAGGCCGTCACTTCCTCCTCGTGTGTAGTAAACACAAACCAGAGTGGCCGCTGGTTACACTACAAACCTAAAAGTGCCTCCACATCCAAAATTCTGTTTTGCTTTTAGTTGCTCTGTGTTGATGTTCGACCTTCATTAAGCAGAATGACGCACGTGCAGCGTTTTTATGTTGAAATACTGTTTTCACTTTCATCAGCTTTAAAACTTTTCTCTGTGCTCCCCTGAATACAGAGGTTAGAGGAGGACTTCAACACCACCAGTGGATATGATCGTAACCGGTCTGAAAGCAACTTCAACTTCTTAAATTCAAGAACATCGGGACAAAGACATGATGTTTTTTTAACTATACCTGAAAAATAATAGATTCCAAAAAGGAGGGAGGATGAAAGAGTTTCAGTAAAGAAAAAACACCTTGACATGTTGCTAACCCAAATATGGACTGCTGTATTTCATCCAATTAAATCAATCAATCAATCAATCAATCAATCAATCAATCAATCAATCAATCAATCAATCAATCAATCAATCAATCAATCAATCAATCAATCAATCAATCAATCAATCAATCAATCATCAAATCAATCAATCAATCAATCAATCAATCAATCAATCAATCAATCAATCAATCATCAAATCAATCAATCAATCAATCAATCAATCAATCTTTATTTATATAGCGCCAAATCACAACAAATGTTATCTGAAGACTCTTTCCAAACCTGTACCAAATGGGAAGCCAATGAAGTATTTTGAGAACTGGGTAATATGTTTGAGTTTTCTTGTGTAAAATGAGTTTTCATAAAGCAACTCTGAAGTTTTCTTCCTGTAAATACAGTGCTAAGGAGACTTGAATTGTAAAATACTGCATATTGATAAATGAAAACTAACCTCTGCACCATCTGTATAAAACAACAGAGTAGACATGTCAGAGTTTTGGGGGTTTTAACATCAGGGAAAGGGAATGAAAAGCAAAGAATGCTTCCTTCTACAAATGATGTATTCTGGGACTAAAAAATGTTGACATTTGCCTCTGAGTTTAGGACTCAATCAGTAATACAAATAAAACACAGACGGATTGACGCAGAGTAAGTTGCTTTTGGGTGAAAAGCATTTGTTTAAAACAGTGATTACAAACTGTTGTACAGACGGGAGAGAAACAGGAAAGAAACCAGACAAAAGACAACAAATAGAAGAAATATCCTAAGTGCACTAACCACCTAATCTAAAGTGAGTTAGTCCAAGAGATTGAAAAATAAATCAAGTTATAGTGGCTTTAAGATGTCTTTTCAAAAATACATGGACTTGACTTCTTTTGGACCACACAGGAGGCTGATCCAAAGTCAAGGAGTAACTAAAACATGAACACAATCACCTTTTTTTGAGCATTGATCTTCAAAGTGGGACACAAGCCTTGAGAGGACAAAGCCATTTTTTAGGGGCCTAACAAGTTATACCTCCAGATTGTACATTAAAGGGCCTCGACATGACATGACACAACAAGATACACTATATTGTCCCTGCAGGGAAATTATTGGACCTGAGTTCTGCACACCACAGCTAATCTTCCACCCAAGTTGCCTTGTCCTCTAACGCTGTTTTTTGTGCTGGCAGCACCTAATTAATATTCAAGAATCAGCAAACTCCAGCCGCGAGATATGAAGCCAATGTGGCAGAGATAAAAACTGCAGTTCCTGGAGTGTCCACTTGAGGCTGGCTCCAGAAGTACCAGAAACAACATACACATCCATTCAAAAAAGCCGATCTTCACAGCAGAAATCAACATGTTTACAGCCTGATACAAAAATGAGTGTAGTCTGGATAGCTCAGTTCTTGATCAGCACACACTGTATGAGGGGTGAATTTTTTCCTAACTCGGTAAATTTGAAGATATTAAGATTACGAGTTTTCCATTATGAGAGGCACAGCTGACTTGACTGACAGGCGGGAACACTGTAGCTGTTGGCTAGGAGGCTCAAAGCCCGCCTCTTTATGTCACACTAGCCAGACAGAAGTTTGGTTGAGTTCAACCTTTCCAATATGGCCCCCTGATGATTGGCTTCTGGGTGATGTCACGAATACTAGGTCCATTATTACAGTCTATGATTCATACCCAATGTGATTCAGCATTGCAAGCACTCAGCGTCCTCAGCCTCTGCGTTATTTTTCTCACAGCACTCTTAGTTCCAACTTTTGAAACACTGCTGCTCATCAATATCACGTCTTGACCAATCAGAATCAAGTAGGGGTTGGACTTCTGAAATCAACTTTGTCAACAACAACGGCTGAGGTCCATAAGTAGGAGAAAAGTTATCACACCAGTTGCTTGTTGAAATGCTGTTGAATGAAATCAAGTATAAAGCAGACAGAGCATTTTAAAACAGACCCAACGGTGACTACTTAGGGAAGTGGAAGTGGAAGTGCACGGGACTACTTTCAGAACCTAGCAACAGTAAACGCTGATGAGAAGCGCTCTGAAATTGAAGTCGCTGGCGCTCCCAGTGTAAAAAAAAAGAAGTCCCTTCAAAGATAAACTGAGCTAACCTGAAGGTTCAGAGGAAACCAAGCTAGGTTTGTATTACTGTTTTTGATACAAGTTGCTTTCAAACAATAAAAAATGGATTTGCAGAATAATGATTAGCTATCTGAAATGTGAAGAAACATTTCAGATAGGTCAGGGATATTAAAAAGAAAGGAGTGGAGCTTTAAAGGGGACATATCACGCTTTTTTCATCAATATATATTGGTCTAAGAGGTCCCCAAAACATGTCTTTAAAGTTTATGCTCAAAAAAACACTTTGAAATCAGATTTTGGTCTGCCTGAAAAACCCTCTTCTTCATTCCTCATCAGAACACTCTGTTTTCTCTCTGACCACGCCCCCTCAGGAAGTGGATGTGCCTCGGCTCTCCAGCACGTTGATCTAATGTTTACATGTTGGCTGAATATACACGGCTGCTCACAGATCACGTTACTTCAACCCTCTGAATCTGATCCTGACGGAGAGGCGCCTGTAGCAGGACCTTTCTGAACCATTGGTCATAGATTTAGTGTTTCTTGTTGTTTTATTTATCAGTATGTAGACGTGTGTCTTGGTACACAGCTACGAACATGTAGCTATGTGGCTATGCTAACTAGCGCTAGCACTTATCCATGATAAATAAAAATCATCCACTAGATCTTCAAATCTGCAGACGTGGGGAGTAAAACTGACCTCTGCCAGAAAGGCAGCAGGACCTTTTATGAAGGATTGGTCACAGATTTAGTGTTTCTTGTTGTTTTATTTGTCAGTATGTCGACGTGTGTCTTGGTACACAGCTACAGCTACACAGCTAGAGCTACACAGCTAGAGCTACACAGCTAGAGCTACACAGCTACAGCTACACAGCTACAGCTACACAGCTACAGCTATGAACATATAGCTATGTGGCTATGCTAATTAGCGCTAGCACTTATCCATGACAAATAAAAATCATCCACTAGATCTTCAAATCTGCAGACGTGGGGAGTAAAACCGACCTTTGTGTTTATTAAGACAGCCTACAACTAGCATGCCTCCCTCCTAAGCTCCTTGTTAGCACACATTTGTGCAGGTAATGAAAAACAGAGGAGGGATTCAGTATTATTTTATACAGTCTCTGGGCTGAACAAGCTCCGAGCTCTGACTCTGTGACAGACCGGATATTGTTGTTACGTAACAAAAACACGGAAGTCTGAAACGGCTCGTTTCACACACATTTACAGAAAGGTGGAGAAATCAGAACAGGGGCAGAATGGATTTTTTTCATTCTCGGGGGGTTTGTAGACATGCCAGGGAAACATATTTCAGGTAAAGAACCATTAAAAAGTCCATTTTGCATGATATGTCACCTTTAAAATGCAGAAATTAACTCATTTCATAAAGAAGACAGCAAAGTTCTGGATCAGCAGCCACCCTGGTGCTCTTACTGCTTGATGAGGATAAGTTCATCTCTCCTTTTTCTCTATCAATTATGACGCAGAGCTACGCCACACACGTTATTTTCTATGTAATTTCCCCTTCAGTGTACTAACACGTCTTCCTGATGCTCTAAAATACTGTACAAAGGGTGAACGCACAAGATCAAAGGGAACTAAAATGAGCATGTATGTGCAGGTTATACATGCACACACATGCATGCCTGCACTGTGCACCATGGATTGAATGCTTCACTGCTCTGCCCTCAGGACTATCTGCTGCTTTGTGTGATGTGATCACGTGCAAAGAAGACTAAATTTGGAGCTAGTGAGGGCAAGTCTACTCATCCACAACACACATCTTACAACCCATAATTTCCTCCTCTTTCCCATCCTTACAAAAAAGAAAAAGCTTCACAACAAAAGGGTAACATTTTCACATGGTCAGGAAATTCACCCAAAGCCCATTTATCCATTAAAAAGCAAAGACCAAGAGTCTGTATTTTTATGCCAGGAATGTTCTGGAGAGTTTAGATGTTTTGACTCCATGTAGGGGAAGGAGAGCCAGATGAGATAAATGATGAGATATAGAGCGAAGTCCAAAACAGGCTGCTTTCAAATGCAAAATAAAATGCACATTGTGAGCGATAAGTAAGTATTCACAACCTCTTTTCAAGTTTAAGGAGTCCTATTATTGTATGATAATATATTTTAGGCTTTGTTCTTTGAAATGATTGAAGCATAGGTAAGAGATAGTCCAGCAGTAGTTCTTACAGTAGCTATCACACCATCTTGGGGTGCATTACAGATGGCCTAATGATCAAATACCACTCATTTTCAATTTTCATCACAGTTGGGGTATTATGTTCATCATGTTCTGGCTTTAAATTGTACCTCTGAAACCTCTGTAGAAGCTATTCATGATTTAAAGCTCAAAAGACTCTTTACTTATCTCAAGTTGGTGTCATTGAAAAGCTGCATTTCAGCTTCAGTCTGAAACACTTCATTTAAGACACTGTCTCTTTAAAACCCACCGAACAAGCCCAGTTTCTACTGATTGGAAAGCTTTCTGGAAGCCTCCTCCAATGTTACCATGCTTTACAGTCATAAGTTAACAGGTGTATCTCTATTTGAAGTGACAAATTATGAAATATGGCCACATGTTTGGACCGTGAATCTGACCTGTGAAGTTGGGAAGTGGGAAAATCTCTAAACTGAGAAAGTCTTGTGAGAATTTTTTAACAAACCCTTCAGAGCGGTCTCGTCCTCGGATTGTTCCAACTCATGTTTACCTCACAGTTTGAAACTTTGTCC